>NW_026902379.1:331755-663510 GCF_027409185.1 Cynocephalus volans
CTACCACTTCTTCGGTTCAGTGAGATATGCTGGATTCTAAACGGAGAAGCTTCTCTGACGCTTTTTCACAGAGATTTTGAAACTGAAATCTCCCATGCTGTTTCCACCGTAGCCAGCAATGGGCTTCCCCATAGAACTTGCCAACCTGAATTCCTACAGGCTAGATGTGAGAGGCACATTCTGCTGCTTCCTCCCTTAGAGTTAAACTAGCTTCTGAAAGCTCAACCTCCCGGGAGTCTGTTTGGCAGAGATATAGAACACACTTTTCCAAGCCTGTTGGAAGGCATTTGCAGTTTCATTTCGCGTCTAATTTCCCAAACCAAACTGCTTGCAGCTCTAACTCCCTTCTAACTACCACTTCTTCGGTTCAGTGAGATATGCTGGATTCTAAACGGAGAAGCTTCTCTGACGCTTTTTCACAGAGATTTTGAAACTGAAATCTGCCATGCCGTTTCCACCATAGGCAGCAATGGGCTTCCCCATAGAACTTGCCAACCTGAATTCCTACAGGCTAGATGTGAGAGGCACATTCTGCTGCTTCCTCCCTAAGAGTTAAGCTTGCTTCTGAAAGCTCAACCTCCGGGGAGTGTGTTTGGCAGAGATATAGAACACACTTTTCCAAGCCTGTTGGAAGGCATTTGCAGTGTCATTTCGCATCTAATTTCCCAAACCAAACTGCTTGCAGCTCTAACTCCCTTCTAACTACCACTTCTTCGGTTCAGTGAGATATGCTGGATTCTAAACGGAGAAGCTTCTCTGACGCTTTTTCACAGAGATTTTGAAACTGAAATTTCCAAACCCGTTTCCAACGAAGGCGCCAATGGGCTTCCCCATAGAACTTGCCAACCTGAATTCCTACAGGCTAGATGTGAGAGGCAGATTCTGCTGCTTCCTCCCTTAGAGTTAAACTAGCTTCTGAAAGCTCAACCCCCGGGGAGTTTGTTTGGCAGAGATATAGAACACACTTTTCCAAGCCTGTTGGAAGGCATTTGCAGTTTCATTTCGCGTCTAATTTCCCAAACCAAACTGCTTGCAGCTCTAACTCCCTTCTAACTACCACTTCTTCGGTTCAGTGAGATATGCTGGATTCTAAACGGAGAAGCTTCTCTGACGCTTTTTCACAGAGATTTTGAAACTGAAATCTCCCATGCCGTTTCCACCATAGGCAGCAATGGGCTTCCCCATAGAACTTGCCAACCTGAATTCCTACAGGCTAGATGTGAGAGGCACATTCTGCTGCTTCCTCCCTAACAGTTAAGCTTGCTCCTAAAAGCTCAACCTCCGGGGACTCTGTTTGGCACAGATATAGAACACACTTTTCCAAGCCTGTTGGAAGGCATTTGCAGTTTCATTTCGCGTCTAATTTCCCAAACCAAACTGCTTGCAGCTCTAACTCCCTTCTAACCACCACTTCTTCGGTTCAGTGAGATATGCTGGATTCTAAACGGAGAAGCTTCTCTGACGCTTTTTCACAGAGATTTTGAAACTGAAATCTCCCATGCCGTTTCCACCATAGGCAGCAATGGGCTTCCCCATAGAACTTGCCAACCTGAATTCCTACAGGCTAGATGTGAGAGGCACATTCTGCTGCTTCCTCCCTTAGAGTTAAACTAGCTTCTGAAAGCTCAACCTCCGGGGAGTTTGTTTGGCAGAGATATAGAACACACTTTTCCAAGCCTGTTGGAAGGCATTTGCAGTTTCATTTCGCGTCTAATTTCCCAAACCAAACTGCTTGCAGCTCTAACTCCCTTCTAACTACCACTTCTTCGGTTCAGTGAGATATGCTGGATTCTAAACGGAGAAGCGTCTCTGACGCTTTTTCACAGAGATTTTGAAATTGAAATCTCCCATGCCGTTTCCACCATAGGCAGCAATGGGCTTCCCCATAGAACTTGCCAACCTGAATTCCTACAGGCTAGATATGAGAGGCACATTCTGCTGCTTCCTCCCTTAGAGTTAAACTTGCTTCTGAAAGCTCAACCTCCGGGGAGTTTGTTTGGCAGAGATATAGAACACACTTTTAAAAGCCTGTTGGAAGGCCTTTGCAGTGTCATTTCGCGTCTAATTTCCCAAACCAAACTGCTTGCAGCTCTAACTCCCTTCTAACTACCACTTCTTCGGTTCAGTGAGATATGCTGGATTCTAAACGGAGAAGCTTCTCTGACGCTTTTTCACAGAGATTTTGAAACTGAAATCTCCCATGCCGTTTCCACCATAGGCAGCAATGGGCTTCCCCATAGAACTTGCCAACCTGAATTCCTACAGGCTAGATGTGAGAGGCACATTCTGCTGCTTCCCCCCTAAGAGTTAAGCTTGCTTCTGAAAGCTCAACCTCCGGGGAGTCTGTTTGGCAGAGATATAGAACACACTTTTCCAAGCCTGTTGGAAGGCCTTTGCAGGGTCATTTCGCATCTAATTTCCCAAACCAAACTGCTTGCAGCTCTAACTCCCTTCTAACTACCACTTCTTCGGTTCAGTGAGATATGCTGGATTCTAAACGGAGAAGCTTCTCTGATGCTTTTTCACAGAGGTTTTGAAACTGAAATCTCCCATGCCGTTTCCACCATAGGCAGCAATGGGCTTCCCCATAGAACTTGCCAACCTGAATTCCTACAGGCTAGATGTGAGAGGCACATTCTGCTGCTTCCTCCCTTAGAGTTAAACTAGCTTCTGAAAGCTCAACCTCCAGGGAGTCTGTTTGGCAGAGATATAGAACACACTTTTCCAAGCCTGTTGGAAGGCATTTGCAGTTTCATTTCGCGTCTAATTTCCCAAACCAAACTGCTTGCAGCTCTAACTGCCTTCTAACTACCACTTCTTCGGTTCAGTGAGATATGCTGGATTCTAAACGGAGAAGCTTCTCTGACGCTTTTTCACAGAGATTTTGAAACTGAAATCTCCCATGCCGTTTCCACCATAGCCAGCAATGGGCTTCCCCATAGAACTTGCCAACCTGAATTCCTACAGGCTAGATGTGAGAGGCACATTCTGCTGCTTCCTCCCTTAGAGTTAAACTTGCTTCTGAAAGCTCAACCTCCGGGGAGTTTGTTTGGCAGAGATATAGAACACACTTTTCCAAGCCTGTTGGAAGGCCTTTGCAGTGTCATTTCGCGTCTAATTTCCCAAACCAAACTGCTTGCAGCTCTAACTCCCTTCTAACTACCACTTCTTCGGTTCAGTGAGATATGCTGGATTCTAAACGGAGAAGCTTCTCTGACGCTTTTTCACAGAGATTTTGAAACTGAAATCTCCCATGCCGTTTCCACCATAGGCAGCAATGGGCTTCCCCATAGAACTTGCCAACCTGAATTCCTACAGGCTAGATGTGAGAGGCACATTCTGCTGCTTCCTCCCTTAGAGTTAAACTTGCTTCTGAAAGCTCAACCTCCGGGTAGTTTGTTTGGCAGAGATATAGAACACACTTTTCCAAGCCTGTTGGAAGGCATTTGCAGTTTCATTTCGCGTCTAATTTCCCAAACCAAACTGCTTGCAGCTCTAACTGCCTTCTAACTACCACTTCTTCGGTTCAGTGAGATATGCTGGATTCTAAACGGAGAAGCTTCTCTGATGCTTTTTCACAGAGATTTTGAAACTGAAATCTCCCATGCCGTTTCCACCATAGGCAGCAATGGGCTTCCCCATAGAACTTGCCAACCTGAATTCCTACAGGCTAGATGTGAGAGGCACATTCTGCTGCTTCCTCCCTAAGAGTTAAGCTTGCTTCTGAAAGCTCAACCTCCGGGGAGTCTGTTTGGCAGAGATATAGAACACACTTTTCCAAGCCTGTTGGAAGGCCTTTGCAGTGTCATTTCGCATCTAATTTCCCAAACCAAACTGCTTGCAGCTCTAACTCCCTTCTAACTACCACTTCTTCGGATCAGTGAGATATGCTGGATTCTAAACGGAGAAGCTTCTCTGACGCTTTTTCACAGAGATTTTGAAACTGAAATCTCCCATGCCGTTTCCACCATAGGCAGCAATGGGCTTCCCCATAGAACTTGCCAACCTGAATTCCTACAGGCTAGATGTGAGAGGCACATTCTGCTGCTTCCTCCCTTAGAGTTAAACTAGCTTCTGAAAGCTCAACCTCCGGGGAGTTTGTTTGGCAGAGATATAGAACACACTTTTCCAAGCCTGTTGGAAGGCATTTGCAGTTTCATTTCGCGTCTAATTTCCCAAACCAAACTGCTTGCAGCTCTAACTGCCTTCTAACTACCACTTCTTCGGTTCAGTGAGATATGCTGGATTCTAAACGGAGAAGCTTCTCTGACACTTTTTCACAGAGATTTTGAAACTGAAATCTCCCATGCTGTTTCCACCATAGCCAGCAATGGGCTTCCCCATAGAACTTGCCAACCTGAATTCCGACAGGCTAGATGTGAGAGGCACATTCTGCTGCTTCCTCCCTTAGAGTTAAACTAGCTTCTGAAAGCTCAACCTCCAGGGAGTCTGTTTGGCAGAGATATAGAACACACTTTTCCAAGCCTGTTGGAAGGCATTTGCAGTTTCATTTCGCGTCTAATTTCCCAAACCAAACTGCTTGCAGCTCTAACTGCCTTCTAACTACCACTTCTTCGGTTCAGTGAGATATGCTGGATTCTAAACGGAGAAGCTTCTCTGACGCTTTTTCACAGAGATTTTGAAACTGAAATCTCCCATGCCGTTTCCACCATAGGCAGCAATGGGCTTCCCCATAGAACTTGCCAACCTGAATTCCTACAGGCTAGATGTGAGAGGCACATTCTGCTGCTTCCTCCCTAAGAGTTAAGCTTGCTTCTGAAAGCTCAACCTCCGGGGAGTCTGTTTGGCAGAGATATAGAACACACTTTTCCAAGCCTGTTGGAAGGCCTTTGCAGTGTCATTTCGCATCTAATTTCCCAAACCAAACTGCTTGCAGCTCTAACTCCCTTCTAACTACCACTTCTTCGGTTCAGTGAGATATGCTGGATTCTAAACGGAGAAGCTTCTCTGACGCTTTTTCACAGAGATTTTGAAACTGAAATCTCCCATGCCGTTTCCACCATAGGCAGCAATGGGCTTCCCCATAGAACTTGCCAACCTGAATTCCTACAGGCTAGATGTGAGAGGCACATTCTGCTGCTTCCTCCCTTAGAGTTAAACTAGCTTCTGAAAGCTCAACCTCCGGGGAGTTTGTTTGGCAGAGATATAGAACACACTTTTCCTAGCCTGTTGGAAGGCATTTGCAGTTTCATTTCGCGTCTAATTTCCCAAACCAAACTGCTTGCAGCTCTAACTCCCTTCTAACTACCACTTCTTCGGTTCAGTGAGATATGCTGGATTCTAAACGGAGAAGCTTCTCTGACGCTTTTTCACAGAGATTTTGAAACTGAAATCTCCCATGCCGTTTCCACCATAGGCAGCAATGGGCTTCCCCATAGAACTTGCCAACCTGAATTCCTACAGGCTAGATGTGAGAGGCACATTCTGCTGCTTCCTCCCTTAGAGTTAAACTAGCTTCTGAAAGCTCAACCTCCGGGGAGTTTGTTTGGCAGAGATATAGAACACACTTTTCCAAGCCTGTTGGAAGGCATTTGCAGTTTCATTTCGCGTCTAATTTCCCAAACCAAACTGCTTGCAGCTCTAACTGCCTTCTAACTACCACTTCTTCGGTTCAGTGAGATATGCTGGATTCTAAACGGAGAAGCTTCTCTGACGCTTTTTCACAGAGATTTTGAAACTGAAATCTCCCATGCCGTTTCCACCATAGGCAGCAATGGGCTTCCCCATAGAACTTGCCAACCTGAATTCCTACAGGCTAGATGTGAGAGGCACATTCTGCTGCTTCCTCCCTTAGAGTTAAACTAGCTTCTGAAAGCTCAACCTCCGGGGAGTTTGTTTGGCAGAGATATAGAACACACTTTTCCAAGCCTGTTGGAAGGCATTTGCAGTTTCATTTCGCGTCTAATTTCCAAAACCAAACTGCTTGCAGCTCTAACTGCCTTCTAACTACCACTTCTTCGGTTCAGTGAGATATGCTGGATTCTAAACGGAGAAGCTTCTCTGACGCTTTTTCACAGAGAATTTGAAACTGAAATTTCCAAACCCGTTTCCAACGAAGGCGCCAATGGGCTTCCCCATACAACTTGCCAACCTGAATTCCTACAGGCTAGATGTGAGAGGCACATTCTGCTGCTTCCTCCCTTAGAGTTAAACTAGCTTCTGAAAGCTCAACCTCCCGGGAGTTTGTTTGGCAGAGATATAGAACACACTTTTCCAAGCCTGTTGGAAGGCATTTGCAGTTTCATTTCGCGTCTAATTTCCCAAACCAAACTGCTTGCAGCTCTAACTCCCTTCTAACTACCACTTCTTTGGTTCAGTGAGATATGCTGGATTCTAAACGGAGAAGCTTCTCTGACGCTTTTTCACAGAGATTTTGAAACTGAAATCTCCCATGCCGTTTCCACCATAGGCAGCAATGGGCTTCCCCATAGAACTTGCCAACCTGAATTCCTACAGGCTAGATGTGAGAGGCACATTCTGCTGCTTCCTCCCTAACAGTTAAGCTTGCTTCTAAAAGCTCAACCTCCGGGGACTCTGTTTGGCACAGATATAGAACACACTTTTCGAAGCCTGTTGGAAGGCATTTGCAGTTTCATTTCGCGTCTAATTTCCCAAACCGAACTGCTTGCAGCTCTAACTCCCTTCTAACTACCACTTCTTCGGTTCAGTGAGATATGCTGGATTCTAAATGGAGAAGCTTCTCTGACGCTTTTTCACAGAGATTTTGAAACTGAAATCTCCCATGCCGTTTCCACCATAGGCAGCAATGGGCTTCCCCATAGAACTTGCCAACCTGAATTCCTACAGGCTAGATGTGAGAGGCACATTCTGCTGCTTCCTCCCTAACAGTTAAGCTTGCTTCTAAAAGCTCAACCTCCGGGGAGTCTGTTTGGCAGAGATATAGAAGACACTTTTCCAAGCCTGTTGGAAGGCCTTTGCAGTGTCATTTCGCATCTAATTTCCCAAACCAAACTGCTTGCAGCTCTAACTCCCTTCTAACTACCACTTCTTCGGTTCAGTGAGATATGCTGGATTCTAAACGGAGAAGCTTCTCTGACGCTTTTTCACAGAGATTTTGAAACTGAAATCTCCCATGCTGTTTCCACCATAGGCAGCAATGGGCTTCCCCATAGAACTTGCCAACCTGAATTCCTACAGGCTAGATGTGAGAGGCACATTCTGCTGCTTCCTCCCTTAGAGTTAAACTAGCTTCTGAAAGCTCAACCTCCGGGGAGTTTGTTTGGCAGAGATATAGAACACACTTTTCCAAGCCTGTTGGAAGGCATTTGCAGTTTCATTTAGCGTCTAATTTCCCAAACCAAACTGCTTGCAGCTCTAACTGCCTTCTAACTACCACTTCTTCGGTTCAGTGAGATATGCTGGATTCTAAACGGAGAAGCTTCTCTGACGCTTTTTCACAGAGATTTTGAAACTGAAATCTCCCATGCCGTTTCCACCATAGCCAGCAATGGGCTTCCCCATAGAACTTGCCAACCTGAATTCCTACAGGCTAGATGTGAGAGGCACATTCTGCTGCTTCCTCCCTTAGAGTTAAACTAGCTTCTGAAAGCTCAACCTCCAGGGAGTCTGTTTGGCAGAGATATAGAACACACTTTTCCAAGCCTGTTGGAAGGCATTTGCAGTTTCATTTCGCGTCTAATTTCCCAAACCAAACTGCTTGCAGCTCTAACTGCCTTCTAACTACCACTTCTTCGGTTCAGTGAGATATGCTGGATTCTAAACGGAGAAGCTTCTCTGACGCTTTTTCACAGAGATTTTGAAACTGAAATCTCCCATGCCGTTTCCACCATAGGCAGCAATGGGCTTCCCCATAGAACTTGCCAACCTGAATTCCTACAGGCTAGATGTGAGAGGCACATTCTGCTCCTTCCTCCCTTAGAGTTAAACTTGGTTCTGAAAGCTCAACCTCCGGGGAGTTTGTTTGGCAGAGATATAGAACACACTTTTCCAAGCCTGTTGGAAGGCATTTGCAGTTTCATTTCGCGTCTAATTTCCCAAACCAAACTGCTTGCAGCTCTAACTCCCTTCTAACTACCACTTCTTCGGTTCAGTGAGATATGCTGGATTCTAAACGGAGAAGCTTCTCTGACGCTTTTTCACAGAGATTTTGAAACTGAAATCTCCCATGCCGTTTCCACCATAGGCAGCAATGGGCTTCCCCATAGAACTTGCCAACCTGAATTCCTACAGGCTAGATGTGAGAGGCACATTCTGCTGCTTCCTCCCTTAGAGTTAAACTAGCTTCTGAAAGCTCAACCTCCGGAGAGTTTGTTTGGCAGAGATATAGAACACACTTTTCCAAGCCTGTTGGAAGGCATTTGCAGTTTCATTTCGCGTCTAATTTCCCAAACCAAACTGCTTGCAGCTCTAAGTGCCTTCTAACTACCACTTCTTCGGTTCAGTGAGATATGCTGGATTCTAAACGGAGAAGCTTCTCTGACGCTTTTTAACAGAGATTTTGAAACTGAAATCTCCCATGCTGTTTCCACCATAGCCAGCAATGGGCTTCCCCATAGAACTTGCCAACCTGAATTCCTACAGGCTAGATGTGAGAGGCACATTCTGCTGCTTCCTCCCTTAGAGTTAAACTAGCTTCTGAAAGCTCTACCTCCGGGGAGTTTGTTTGGCAGAGATATAGAACACACTTTTCCAAGCCTGTTGGAAGGCATTTGCAGTTTCATTTCGCGTCTAATTTCCCAAACCAAACTGCTTGCAGCTCTAACTCTCTTCTAACTACCACTTCTTCGGTTCAGTGAGATATGCTGGATTCTAAACGGAGAAGCTTCTCTGACGCTTTTTCACAGAGATTTTGAAACTGAAATCTCCCATGCCGTTTCCACCATAGGCAGCAATGGGCTTCCCCATAGAACTTGCCAACCTGAATTCCTACAGGCTAGATGTGAGAGGCACATTCTGCTGCTTCCTCCCTTAGAGTTAAACTTGCTTCTGAAAGCTCAACCTCCGGGGAGTTTGTTTGGCAGAGATATAGAACACACTTTTCCAAGCCTGTTGGAAGGCCTTTGCAGTGTCATTTCGCGTCTAATTTCCCAAACCAAACTGCTTGCAGCTCTAACTCCCTTCTAACTACCACTTCTTCGGTTCAGTGAGATATGCTGGATTCTAAACGGAGAAGCTTCTCGGACGCTTTTTCACAGAGATTTTGAAACTGAAATCTCCCATGCCGTTTCCACCATAGGCAGCAATGGGCTTCCCCATAGAACTTGCCAACCTGAATTCCTACAGGCTAGATGTGAGAGGCACATTCTGCTGCTTCCTCCCTTAGAGTTAAACTTGCTTCTGAAAGCTCAACCTCCGGGGAGTTTGTTTGGCAGAGATATAGAACACACTTTTCCAAGCCTGTTGGAAGGCATTTGCAGTTTCATTTCGCGTCTAATTTCCCAAACCAAACTGCTTGCAGCTCTAACTCCCTTCTAACTACCACTTCTTCGGTTCAGTGAGATATGCTGGATTCTAAACGGAGAAGCTTCTCTGATGCTTTTTCACAGAGATTTTGAAACTGAAATCTCCCATGCCGTTTCCACCATAGGCAGCAATGGGCTTCCCCATAGAACTTGCCAACCTGAATTCCTACAGGCTAGATGTGAGAGGCACATTCTGCTGCTTCCTCCCTAAGAGTTAAGCTTGCTTCTGAAAGCTCAACCTCCGGGGAGTCTGTTTGGCAGAGATATAGAACACACTTTTCCAAGACTGTTGGAAGGCCTTTGCAGTGTCATTTCGCATCTAATTTCCCAAACCAAACTGCTTGCAGCTCTAAGTCCCTTCTAACTACCACTTCTTCGGTTCAGTGAGATATGCTGGATTCTAAACGGAGAAGCTTCTCTGACGCTTTTTCACAGAGATTTTGAAACTGAAATCTCCCATGCCGTTTCCACCATAGGCAGCAATGGGCTTCCCCATAGAACTTGCCAACCTGAATTCCTACAGGCTAGATGTGAGAGGCACATTCTGCTGCTTCCTCCCTTAGAGTTAAACTAGCTTCTGAAAGCTCAACCTCCGGGGAGTTTGTTTGGCAGAGATATAGAACACACTTTTCCAAGCCTGTTGGAAGGCATTTGCAGTTTCATTTCGCGTCTAATTTCCCAAACCAAACTGCTTGCAGCTCTAACTGCCTTCTAACTACCACTTCTTCGGTTCAGTGAGATATGCTGGATTCTAAACGGAGAAGCTTCTCTGACGCTTTTTCACAGAGATTTTGAAACTGAAATCTCCCATGCTGTTTCCACCATAGCCAGCAAAGGGCTTCCCCATAGAACTTGCCAACCTGAATTCCTACAGGCTAGATGTGAGAGGCACATTCTGCTGCTTCCTCCCTTAGAGTTAAACTAGCTTCTGAAAGCTCAACCTCCAGGGAGTCTGTTTGGCAGAGATATAGAACACACTTTTCCAAGCCTGTTGGAAGGCATTTGCAGTTTCATTTCGCGTCTAATTTCCCAAACCAAACTGCTTGCATCTCTAACTGCCTTCTAACTACCACTTCTTCGGTTCAGTGAGATATGCTGGATTCTAAACGGAGAAGCTTCTCTGACGCTTTTTCACAGAGATTTTGAAACTGAAATCTCCCATGCCGTTTCCACCATAGGCAGCAATGGGCTTCCCCATAGAACTTGCCAACCTGAATTCCTACAGGCTAGATGTGAGAGGCACATTCTGCTGCTTCCTCCCTTAGAGTTAAACTAGCTTCTGAAAGCTCAACCTCCGGGGAGTTTGTTTGGCAGAGATATAGAACACACTTTTCCAAGCCTGTTGGAAGGCATTTGCAGTTTCATTTCGCGTCTAATTTCCCAAACCAAACTGCTTGCAGCTCTAACTGCCTTCTAACTACCACTTCTTCGGTTCAGTGAGATATGCTGGATTCTAAACGGAGAAGCTTCTCTGACGCTTTTTCACAGAGATTTTGAAACTGAAATCTCCCATGCCGTTTCCACCATAGGCAGCAATGGGCTTCCCCATAGAACTTGCCAACCTGAATTCCTACAGGCGAGATGTGAGAGGCACATTCTGCTGCTTCCTCCCTTAGAGTTAAACTTGCTTCTGAAAGCTCAACCTCCGGGGAGTTTGTTTGGCAGAGATATAGAACACACTTTTCCAAGCCTGTTGGAAGACATTTGCAGTTTCATTTCGCGTCTAATTTCCCAAACCAAACTGCTTGCCGCTCTAACTGCCTTCTAACTACCACTTCTTCGGTTCAGTGAGATATGCTGGATTCTAAACGGAGAAGCTTCTCTGACGCTTTTTCACAGAGATTTTGAAACTGAAATCTCCCATGCTGTTTCCACCGTAGCCAGCAATGGGCTTCCCCATAGAACTTGCCAACCTGAATTCCTACAGGCTAGATGTGAGAGGCACATTCTGCTGCTTCCTCCCTTAGAGTTAAACTAGCTTCTGAAAGCTCAACCTCCCGGGAGTCTGTTTGGCAGAGATATAGAACACAATTTTCCAAGCCTGTTGGAAGGCATTTGCAGTTTCATTTCGCGTCTAATTTCCCAAACCAAACTGCTTGCAGCTCTAACTGCCTTCTAACTACCACTTCTTCGGTTCAGTGAGATATGCTGGATTCTAAACGGAGAAGCTTCTCTGACGCTTTTTCACAGAGATTTTGAAACTGAAATCTCCCATGCCGTTTCCACCATAGGCAGCAATGGGCTTCCCCATAGATCTTGCCAACCTGAATTCCTACAGGCTAGATGTGAGAGGCACATTCTGCTGCTTCCTCCCTAAGAGTTAAGCTTGCTTCTGAAAGCTCAACCTCCGGGGAGTCTGTTTGGCAGAGATATAGAACACACTTTTCCAAGCCTGTTGGAAGGCCTTTGCAGTGTCATTTCGCATCTAATTTCCCAAACCAAACTGCTTGCAGCTCTAACTGCCTTCTAACTACCACTTCTTCGGTTCAGTGAGATATGCTGGATTCTAAACGGAGAAGCTTCTCTGACGCTTTTTCACAGAGATTTTGAAACTGAAATTTCCAATCCCGTTTCCAACGAAGGCGCCAATGGGCTTCCCCATAGAACTTGCCAACCTGAATTCCTACAGGCTAGATGTGAGAGGCACATTCTGCTGCTTCCTCCCTTAGAGTTAAACTAGCTTCTGAAAGCTCAACCTCCGGGGAGTTTGTTTGGCAGAGATATAGAACACACTTTTCCAAGCCTGTTGGAAGGCATTTGCAGTTTCATTTCGCGTCTAATTTCCCAAACCAAACTGCTTGCAGCTCTAACTCCCTTCTAACTACCACTTCTTCGGTTCAGTGAGATATGCTGGATTCTAAACGGAGAAGCTTCTCTGACGCTTTTTCACAGAGATTTTGAAACTGAAATCTCCCATGCCGTTTCCACCATAGGCAGCAATGGGCTTCCCCATAGAACTTGCCAACCTGAATTCCTACAGGCTAGATGTGAGAGGCACATTCTGCTGCTTCCTCCCTAAGAGTTAAGCTTGCTTCTAAAAGCTCAACCTCCGGGGACTCTGTTTGGCACAGATATAGAACACACTTTTCCAAGCCTGTTGGAAGGCCTTTGCAGTGTCATTTCGCATCTAATTTCCCAAACCAAACTGCTTGCAGCTCTAACTCCCTTCTAACTACCACTTCTTCGGTTCAGTGAGATATGCTGGATTCTAAACGGAGAAGCTTCTCTGACGCTTTTTCACAGAGATTTTGAAACTGAAATCTCCCATGCCGTTTCCACCATAGGCAGCAATGGGCTTCCCCATAGAACTTGCCAACCTGAATTCCTACAGGCTAGATGTGAGAGGCACATTCTGCTGCTTCCTCCCTAAGAGTTAAGCTTGCTTCTGAAAGCTCAACCTCCGGGGAGTCTGTTTGGCAGAGATATAGAACACACTTTTCCAAGCCTGTTGTAAGGCCTTTGCAGTGTCATTTCGCATCTAATTTCCCAAACCAAACTGCTTGCAGCTCTAACTCCCTTCTAACTACCACTTCTTCGGTTCAGTGAGATATGCTGGATTCTAAACGGAGAAGCTTCTCTGACGCTTTTTCACAGAGATTTTGAAACTGAAATCTCCCATGCCGTTTCCACCATAGGCAGCAATGGGCTTCCCCATAGAACTTGCCAACCTGAATTCCTACAGGCTAGATGTGAGAGGCACATTCTGCTGCTTCCTCCCTTAGAGTTAAACTAGCTTCTGAAAGCTCAACCTCTGGGGAGTTTGTTTGGCAGAGATATAGAACACACTTTTCCAAGCCTGTTGGAAGGCATTTGCAGTTTCATTTCGCGTCTAATTTCCCAAACCAAACTGCTTGCAGCTCTAACTCCCTTCTAACTACCACTTCTTCGGTTCAGTGAGATATGCTGGATTCTAAACGGAGAAGCTTCTCTGACGCTTTTTCACAGAGATTTTGAAACTGAAATCTCCCATGCCGTTTCCACTATAGGCAGCAATGGGCTTCCCCATAGAACTTGCCAACCTGAATTCCTACAGGCTAGATGTGAGAGGCACATTCTGCTGCTTCCTCCCTAACAGTTAAGCTTGCTTCTAAAAGCTCAACCTCCGGGGAGTCTGTTTGGCAGAGATATAGAACACACTTTTCCAAGCCTGTTGGAAGGCCTTTGCAGTGTCATTTCGCATCTAATTTCCCAAACCAAACTGCTTGCAGCTCTAACTCCCTTCTAACTACCACTTCTTCGGTTCAGTGAGATATGCTGGATTCTAAACGGAGAAGCTTCTCTGACGCTTTTTCACAGAGATTTTGAAAATGAAATCTCCCATGCCGTTTCCACCATAGGCAGCAATGGGCTTCCCCATAGAACTTGCCAACCTGAATTCCTAAAGGCTAGATGTGAGAGGCACATTCTGCTGCTTCCTCCCTTAGAGTTAAACTTGCTTCTGAAAGCTCAACCTCCGGGGAGTTTGTTTGGCAGAGATATAGAACACACTTTTCCAAGCCTGTTGGAAGGCATTTGCAGTTTCATTTCGCGTCTAATTTCCCAAACCAAACTGCTTGCAGCTCTAACTCCCTTCTAACTACCACTTCTTCGGTTCAGTGAGATATGCTGGATTCTAAACGGAGAAGCTTCTCTGACGCTTTTTCACAGAGATTTTGAAACTGAAATCTCCCATGCTGTTTCCACCATAGGCAGCAATGGGCTTCCCCATAGAACTTGCCAACCTGAATTCCTATAGGCTAGATGTGAGAGGCACATTCTGCTGCTTCCTCCCTTAGAGTTAAACTAGCTTCTGAAAGCTCAACTTCCGGGGAGTTTGTTTGGCAGAGATATAGAACACACTTTTCCAAGCCTGTTGGAAGGCATTTGCAGTTTCATTTCGCGTCTAATTTCCCAAACCAAACTGCTTGCAGCTCTAACTCCCTTCTAACTACCACTTCTTCGGTTCAGTGAGATATGCTGGATTCTAAACGGAGAAGCTTCTCTGACGCTTTTTCACAGAGATTTTGAAACTGAAATCTCCCATGCCGTTTCCACCATAGGCAGCAATGGGCTTCCCCATAGAACTTGCCAACCTGAATTCCTACAGGCTAGATGTGAGAGGCACATTCTGCTGCTTCCTCCCTTAGAGTTAAACTAGCTTCTGAAAGCTCAACCTCCGGGGAGTTTGTTTGGCAGAGATATAGAACACACTTTTCCAAGCCTGTTGGAAGGCATTTGCAGTTTCATTTCGCGTCTAATTTCCCAAACCAAACTGCTTGCAGCTCTAACTGCCTTCTAACTACCACTTCTTCGGTTCAGTGAGATATGCTGGATTCTAAACGGAGAAGCTTCTCTGACGCTTTTTCACAGAGATTTTGAAACTGAAATCTCCCATGCTGTTTCCACCGTAGCCAGCAATGGGCTTCCCCATAGAACTTGCCAACCTGAATTCCTACAGGCTAGATGTGAGAGGCACATTCTGCTGCTTCCTCCCTTAGAGTTAAACTAGCTTCTGAAAGCTCAACCTCCAGGGAGTCTGTTTGGCAGAGATATAGAACACACTTTTCCAAGCCTGTTGGAAGGCATTTGCAGTTTCATTTCGCGTCTAATTTCCCAAACCAAACTGCTTGCAGCTCTAACTGCCTTCTAACTACCACTTCTTCGGTTCAGTGAGATATGCTGGATTCTAAACGGAGAAGCTTCTCTGACGCTTTTTCACAGAGATTTTGAAACTGAAATCTCCCATGCCGTTTCCACCATAGGCAGCAATGGGCTTCCCCATAGAACTTGCCAACCTGAATTCCTACAGGCTAGATGTGAGAGGCACATTCTGCTGCTTCCTCCCTAACAGTTAAGCTTGCTTCTAAAAGCTCAACCTCCGGGGACTCTGTTTGGCACAGATATAGAACACACTTTTCCAAGCCTGTTGGAAGGCATTTGCAGTTTCATTTCGCGTCTAATTTCCCAAACCAAACTGCTTGCAGCTCTAACTCCCTTCTAACCACCACTTCTTCGGTTCAGTGAGATATGCTGGATTCTAAACGGAGAAGCTTCTCTGACGCTTTTTCACAGAGATTTTGAAACTGAAATCTCCTATGCCGTTTCCACCATAGGCAGCAATGGGCTTCCCCATAGAACTTGCCAACCTGAATTCCTACAGGCTAGATGTGAGAGGCACATTCTGCTGCTTCCTCCCTTAGAGTTAAACTAGCTTCTGAAAGCTCAACCTCCAGGGAGTCTGTTTGGCAGAGATATAGAACACACTTTTCCAAGCCTGTTGGAAGGCATTTGCAGTTTCATTTCGCGTCTAATTTCCCAAACCAAACTGCTTGCAGCTCTAACTGCCTTCTAACTACCACTTCTTCGGTTCAGTGAGATATGCTGGATTCTAAACGGAGAAGCTTCTCTGACGCTTTTTCACAGAGATTTTGAAACTGAAATCTCCCATGCCGTTTCCACCATAGGCAGCAATGGGCTTCCCCATAGAACTTGCCAACCTGAATTCCTACAGGCTAGATGTGAGAGGCACATTCTGCTGCTTCCTCCCTAAGAGTTAAGCTTGCTTCTGAAAGCTCAACCTCCGGGGAGTCTGTTTGGCAGAGATATAGAACACACTTTTCCAAGCCTGTTGGAAGGCCTTTGCAGTGTCATTTCGCATCTAATTTCCCAAACCAAACTGCTTGCAGCTCTAACTCCCTTCTAACTACCACTTCTTCGGTTCAGTGAGATATGCTGGATTCTAAACGGAGAAGCTTCTCTGACGCTTTTTCACAGAGATTTTGAAACTGAAATCTCCCATGCCGTTTCCACCATAGGCAGCAATGGGCTTCCCCATAGAACTTGCCAACCTGAATTCCTACAGGCTAGATGTGAGAGGTACATTCTGCTGCTTCCTCCCTTAGAGTTAAACTAGCTTCTGAAAGCTCAACCTCCGGGGAGTTTGTTTGGCAGAGATATAGAACACACTTTTCCAAGCCTGTTGGCAGGCCTTTGCAGTGTCATTTCGCATCTAATTTCCCAAACCAAACTGCTTGCAGCTCTAACTGCCTTCTAACTACCACTTCTTCGGTTCAGTGAGATATGCTGGATTCTAAACGGAGAAGCTTCTCTGACGCTTTTTCACAGAGATTTTGAAACTGAAATCTCCCATGCCGTTTCCACCATAGGCAGCAATGGGCTTCCCCATAGAACTTGCCAACCTGAATTCCTAAAGGCTAGATGTGAGAGGCACATTCTGCTGCTTCCTCCCTAACAGTTAAGCTTGCTTCTGAAAGCTCAACCTCCGGGGACTCTGTTTGGCACAGATATAGAACACACTTTTCCAAGCCTGTTGAAGGCCTTTGCAGTGTCATTTCGCATCTAATTTCCCAAACCAAACTGCTTGCAGCTCTAACTCCCTTCTAACTACCACTTCTTCGGTTCAGTGAGATATGCTGGATTCTAAACGGAGAAGCTTCTCTGACGCTTTTTCACAGAGATTTTGAAACTGAAATCTCCCATGCCGTTTCCACCATAGGCAGCATTGTGCTTCCCCATAGAACTTGCGAACCTGAATTCCTACAGGCTAGATGTGAGAGGCACATTCTGCTGCTTCCTCCCTTAGAGTTAAACTAGCTTCTGAAAGCTCAACCTCCGGGGAGTTTGTTTGGCAGAGATATAGAACACACTTTTCCAAGCCTGTTGGAAGGCATTTGCAGTTTCATTTTGCGTCTAATTTCCCAAACCAAACTGCTTGCAGCTCTAACTCCCTTCTAACTACCACTTCTTCGGTTCAGTGAGATATGCTGGATTCTAAACGGAGAAGCTTCTCTGACGCTTTTTCACAGAGATTTTGAAACTGAAATTTCCAAACCCGTTTCCAACGAAGGCGCCAATGGACTTCCCCATAGAACTTGCCAACCTGAATTCCTACAGGCTAGATGTGAGAGGCACATTCTGCTGCTTCCTCCCTTAGAGTTAAACTAGCTTCTGAAAGCTCAACCTCCGGGGAGTTTGTTTGGCAGAGATATAGAACACACTTTTCCAAGCCTGTTGGAAGGCATTTGCAGTTTCATTTCGCGTCTAATTTCCCAAACCAAACTGCTTGCAGCTCTAACTGCCTTCTAACTACCACTTCTTCTGTTCAGTGAGATATGCTGGATTCTAAACGGAGAAGCTTCTCTGACGCTTTTTCACAGTGATTTTGAAACTGAAATCTCCCATGCTGTTTCCACCATAGCCAGCAATGGGCTTCCCCATAGAACTTGCCAACCTGAATTCCTAAATGCTAGATGTGAGAGGCACATTCTGCTGCTTCCTCCCTTAGAGTTAAACTAGCTTCTGAAAGCTCAACCTCCAGGGAGTCTGTTTGGCAGAGATATAGAACACACTTTTCCAAGCCTGTTGGAAGGCATTTGCAGTTTCATTTCGCGTCTAATTTCCCAAACCAAACTGCTTGCAGCTCTAACTGCCTTCTAACTACCACTTCTTCGGTTCAGTGAGATATGCTGGATTCTAAACGGAGAAGCTTCTCTGACGCTTTTTCACAGAGATTTTGAAACTGAAATCTCCCATGCCGTTTCCACCATAGGCAGCAATGGGCTTCCCCATAGAACTTGCCAACCTGAATTCCTACAGGCTAGATGTGAGAGGCACATTCGGCTGCTTCCTCCCTAAGAGTTAAGCTTGCTTCTGAAAGCTCAACCTCCGGGGAGTCTGTTTGGCAGAGATATAGAACACACTTTTCCAAGCCTGTTGGAAGGCCTTTGCAGTGTCATTTCGCATCTAATTTCCCAAACCAAACTGCTTGCAGCTCTAACTCCCTTCTAACTACCACTTCTTCGGTTCAATGAGATATGCTGGATTCTAAACGGAGAAGCTTCTCTGAGGCTTTTTCACAGAGATTTTGAAACTGAAATTTCCAAACCCGTTTCCAACGAAGGCGCCAATGGGCTTCCCCATAGAACTTGCCAACCTGAATTCCTACAGGCTAGATGTGAGAGGCACATTCTGCTGCTTCCTCCCTTAGAGTTAAACTAGCTTCTGAAAGCTCAACCTCCGGGGAGTTTGTTTGGCAGAGATATAGAACACACTTTTCCAAGCCTGTTGGAAGGCATTTGCAGTTTCATTTCGCGTCTAATTTCCCAAACCAAACTGCTTGCAGCTCTAACTCCCTTCTAACTACCACTTCTTCGGTTCAGTGAGATATGCTGGATTCTAAACGGAGAAGCTTCTCAGACGCTTTTTCACAGTGATTTTGAAACTGAAATCTCCCATGCCGTTTCCACCATAGGCAGCAATGGGCTTCCCCATAGAACTTGCCAACCTGAATTCCTACAGGCTAGATGTGAGAGGCACATTCTGCTGCTTCCTCCCTAACAGTTAAGCTTGCTTCTGAAAGCTCAACCTCCGGGGACTCTGTTTGGCACAGATATAGAACACACTTTTCCAAGCCTGTTGGAAGGCCTTTGCAGTGTCATTTCGCGTCTAATTTCCCAAACCAAACTGCTTGCAGGTCTAACTGCCTTCTAACTACCACTTCTTCGGTTCAGTGAGATATGCTGGATTCTAAACGGAGAAGCTTCTCTGACGCTTTTTCACAGAGATTTTGAAACTGAAATCTCCCATGCCGTTTCCACCATAGGCAGCAATGGGCTTCCCCATAGAACTTGCCAACCTGAATTCCTACAGGCTAGATGTGAGAGGCACATTCTGCTGCTTCCTCCCTTAGAGTTAAACTAGCTTCTGACAGCTCAACCTCCGGGGAGTTTGTTTGGCAGAGATATAGAACACACTTTTCCAAGCCTGTTGGAAGGCCTTTGCAGTGTCATTTCGCATCTAATTTCCCAAACCAAACTGCTTGCAGCTCTAACTCCCTTCTAACTACCACTTCTTCGGTTCAGTGAGATATGCTGGATTCTAAAGGGAGAAGCTTCTCTGACGCTTTTTCACAGAGATTTTGAAACTGAAATCTCCCATGCCGTTTCCACCATAGGCAGCAATGGGCTTCCCCATAGAACTTGCCAACCTGAATTCCTAAAGGCTAGATGTGAGAGTCACATTCTGCTGCTTCCTCCCTTAGAGTTAAACTTGCTTCTGAAAGCTCAACCTCCGGGGAGTTTGTTTGGCAGAGATATAGAACACACTTTTCCAAGCCTGTTGGAAGGCATTTGCAGTTTCATTTCGCGTCTAATTTCCCAAACCAAACTGCTTGCAGCTCTAACTCCCTTCTAACTACCACTTCTTCGGTTCAGTGAGATATGCTGGATTCTAAACGGAGAAGCTTCTCTGACGCTTTTTCACAGAGATTTTGAAACTGAAATCTCCCATGCCGTTTCCACCATAGGCAGCAATGGGCTTCCCCATAGAACTTGCCAACCTGAATTCCTAAAGGCTAGATGTGAGAGGCACATTCTGCTGCTTCCTCCCTAACAGTTAAGCTTGCTTCTGAAAGCTCAACCTCCGGGGACTCTGTTTGGCACAGATATAGAACACACTTTTCCAAGCCTGTTGGAAGGCCTTTGCAGTGTCATTTCGCATCTAATTTCCCAAACCAAACTGCTTGCAGCTCTAACTCCCTTCTAACTACCACTTCTTCGGTTCAGTGAGATATGCTGGATTCTAAACGGAGAAGCTTCTCTGACGCTTTTTCACAGAGATTTTGAAACTGAAATCTCCCATGCCGTTTCCACCATAGGCAGCAATGGGCTTCCCCATAGAACTTGCCAACCTGAATTCCTAAAGGCTAGATGTGAGAGGCACATTCTGCTGCTTCCTCCCTTAGAGTTAAACTTGCTTCTGAAAGCTCAACCTCCGGGGAGTTTGTTTGGCAGAGATATAGAACACACTTTTCCAAGCCTGTTGGAAGGCATTTGCAGTTTCATTTCGCGTCTAATTTCCCAAACCAAACTGCTTGCAGCTCTAACTCCCTTCTAACTACCACTTCTTTGGTTCAGTGAGATATGCTGGATTCTAAACGGAGAAGCTTCTCTGACGCTTTTTCACAGAGATTTTGAAACTGAAATCTCCCATGCCGTTTCCACCATAGGCAGCAATGGGCTTCCCCATAGAACTTGCCAACCTGAATTCCTAAAGGCTAGATGTGAGTGGCACATTCTGCTGCTTCCTCCCTTAGAGTTAAACTAGCTTCTGAAAGCTCAACCTCCGGGGAGTTTGTTTGGCAGAGATATAGAACACACTTTTCCAAGCCTGTTGGAAGGCATTTGCAGTTTCATTTCGCGTCTAATTTCCCAAACCAAACTGCTTGCAGCTCTAACTCCCTTCTAACTACCACTTCTTCGGTTCAGTGAGATATGCTGGATTCTAAACGGAGAAGCTTCTCTGACGCTTTTTCACAGAGATTTTGAAACTGAAATTTCCAAACCCGTTTCCAACGAAGGCGCCAATGGACTTCCCCATAGAACTTGCCAACCTGAATTCCTACAGGCTAGATGTGAGAGGCACATTCTGCTGCTTCCTCCCTTAGAGTTAAACTAGCTTCTGAAAGCTCAACCTCCGGGGAGTTTGTTTGGCAGAGATATAGAACACACTTTTCCAAGCCTGTTGGAAGGCATTTGCAGTTTCATTTCGCGTCTAATTTCCCAAACCAAACTGCTTGCAGCTCTAACTGCCTTCTAACTACCACTTCTTCTGTTCAGTGAGATATGCTGGATTCTAAACGGAGAAGCTTCTCTGACGCTTTTTCACAGTGATTTTGAAACTGAAATCTCCCATGCGGTTTCCACCATAGCCAGCAATGGGCTTCCCCATAGAACTTGCCAACCTGAATTCCTACATGCTAGATGTGAGAGGCACATTCTGCTGCTTCCTCCCTTAGAGTTAAACTTGCTTCTGAAAGCTCAACCTCCAGGGAGTCTGTTTGGCAGAGATATAGAACACACTTTTCCAAGCCTGTTGGAAGGCATTTGCAGTTTCATTTCGCGTCTAATTTCCCAAACCAAACTGCTTGCAGGTCTTACTGCCTTCTAACTACCACTTCTTCGGTTCAGTGAGATATGCTGGATTCTAAACGGAGAAGCTTCTCTGACGCTTTTTCACAGAGATTTTGAAACTGAAATTTCCAAACCCGTTTCCAACGAAGGCGCCAATGGGCTTCCCCATAGAACTTGCCAACCTGAATTCCTACAGGCTAGATGTGAGAGGCACATTCTGCTGCTTCCTCCCTTAGAGTTAAACTAGCTTCTGAAAGCTCAACCTCCGGGGAGTTTGTTTGGCAGAGATATAGAACACACTTTTCCAAGCCTGTTGGAAGGCATTTGCAGTTTCATTTCGCGTCTAATTTCCCAAACCAAACTGCTTGCAGCTCTAACTCCCTTCTAACTACCACTTCTTCGGTTCAGTGAGATATGCTGGATTCTAAACGGAGAAGCTTCTCTGACGCTTTTTCACAGAGATTTTGAAACTGAAATCTCCCATGCCGTTTCCACCATAGGCAGCAATGGGCTTCCCCATAGAACTTGCCAACCTGAATTCCTACAGGCTAGATGTGAGAGGCACATTCTGCTGCTTCCTCCCTAACAGTTAAGCTTGCTTCTGAAAGCTCAACCTCCGGGGACTCTGTTTGGCACAGATATAGAACACACTTTTCCAAGCCTGTTGGAAGGCCTTTGCAGTGTCATTTCGCGTCTAATTTCCCAAAACAAACTGCTTGCAGGTCTAACTGCCTTCTAACTACCACTTCTTCGGTTCAGTGAGATATGCTGGATTCTAAACGGAGAAGCTTCTCTGATGCTTTTTCACAGAGATTTTGAAACTGAAATCTCCCATGCCGTTTCCACCATAGGCAGCAATGGGCTTCCCCATAGAACTTGCCAACCTGAATTCCTACAGGCTAGATGTGAGAGGCACATTCTGCTGCTTCCTCCCTTAGAGTTAAACTAGCTTCTGAAAGCTCAACCTCCGGGGAGTCTGTTTGGCAGAGATATAGAACACACTTTTCCAAGCCTGTTGGAAGGCATTTGCAGTTTCATTTCGCGTCTAATTACCCAAACCAAACTGCTTGCAGCTCTAACTCCCTTCTAACTACCACTTCTTCGGTTCAGTGAGATATGCTGGATTCTAAACGGAGAAGCTTCTCTGACGCTTTTTCACAGAGATTTTGAAACTGAAATTTCCAAACCCGTTTCCAACGAAGGCGCCAATGGGCTTCACCATAGAACTTGCCAACCTGAATTCCTACAGGCTAGATGTGAGAGGCACATTCTGCTGCTTCCTCCCTTAGCGTTAAACTAGCTTCTGAAAGCTCAACCTCCGGGGAGTTTGTTTGGCAGAGATATAGAACACACTTTTCCAAGCCTGTTGGAAGGCATTTGCAGTTTCATTTCGCGTCTAATTTCCCAAACCAAACTGCTTGCAGATCTAACTCCCTTCTAACTACCACTTCTTTGGTTCAGTGAGATATGCTGGATTCTAAACGGAGAAGCTTCTCTGACGCTTTTTCACAGTGATTTTGAAACTGAAATCTCCCATGCCGTTTCCACCATAGGCAGCAATGGGCTTCCCCATAGAACTTGCCAACCTGAATTCCTAAAGGCTAGATGTGAGAGGCACATTCTGCTGCTTCCTCCCTTAGAGTTAAACTAGCTTCTGAAAGCTCAACCTCCGGGGAGTTTGTTTGGCAGAGATATAGAACACACTTTTCCAAGCCTGTTGGAAGGCATTTGCAGTTTCATTTCGCGTCTAATTTCCCAAACCAAACTGCTTGCAGCTCTAACTCCCTTCTAACTACCACTTCTTCGGTTCAGTGAGATATGCTGGATTCTAAACGGAGAAGCTTCTCTGACGCTTTTTCACAGAGATTTTGAAACTGAAATCTCCCATGCCGTTTCCACCATAGGCAGCAATGGGCTTCCCCATAGAACTTGCCAACCTGAATTCCTACAGGCTAGATGTGAGAGGCACATTCGGCTGCTTCCTCCCTAAGAGTTAAGCTTGCTTCTGAAAGCTCAACCTCCGGGGAGTCTGTTTGGCAGAGATATAGAACACACTTTTCCAAGCCTGTTGGAAGGCCTTTGCAGTGTCATTTCGCATCTAATTTCCCAAACCAAACTGCTTGCAGCTCTAACTCCCTTCTAACTACCACTTCTTCGGTTCAGTGAGATATGCTGGATTCTAAACGGAGAAGCTTCTCTGACGCTTTTTCACAGAGATTTTGAAACTGAAATTTCCAAACCAGTTTCCAACGAAGGCGCCAATGGACTTCCCCATAGAACTTGCCAACCTGAATTCCTACAGGCTAGATGTGAGAGGCACATTCTGCTGCTTCCTCCCTTAGAGTTAAACTAGCTTCTGAAAGCTCTACCTCCGGGGAGTTTGTTTGGCAGAGATATAGAACACACTTTTCCAAGCCTATTGGAAGGCATTTGCAGTTTCATTTCGCGTCTAATTTCCCAAACCAAACTGCTTGCAGCTCTAACTGCCTTCTTACTACCACTTCTTCGGTTCAGTGAGATATGCTGGATTCTAAACGGAGAAGCTTCTCTGACGCTTTTTCACAGTGATTTTGAAACTGAAATCTCCCATGCTGTTTCCACCATAGCCAGCAATGGGCTTCCCCATAGAACTTGCCAACCTGAATTCCTACAGGCTAGATGTGAGAGGCACATTCTGCTGCTTCCTCCCTTAGAGTTAAACTAGCTTCTGAAAGCTCAACCTCCAGGGAGTCTGTTTGGCAGAGATATAGAACACACTTTTCCAAGCCTGTTGGAAGGCATTTGCAGTTTCATTTCGCGTCTAATTTCCCAAACCAAACTGCTTGCAGGTCTTACTGTCTTCTAACTACCACTTCTTCGGTTCAGTGAGATATGCTGGATTCTAAACGGAGAAGCTTCTCTGACGCTTTTTCACAGAGATTTTGAAACTGAAATCTCCCATGCCGTTTCCACCATAGGCAGCAATGGGCTTCCCAATAGAACTTGCCAACCTGAATTCCTAAAGGCTAGATGTGAGAGGCACATTCTGCTGCTTCCTCCCTTAGAGTTAAACTTGCTTCTGAAAGCTCAACCTCCGGGGAGTTTGTTTGGCAGAGATATAGAACACACTTTTCCAAGCCTGTTGGAAGGCATTTGCAGTTTCATTTCGCGTCTAATTTCCCAAACCAAACTGCTTGCAGCTCTAACCCCCTTCTAACTACCACTTCTTCGGTTCAGTGAGATATGCTGGATTCTAAACGGAGAAGCTTCTCTGACGCTTTTTCTCAGAGATTTTGAAACTGAAATTTCCAAACCCGTTTCCAACGAAGGCGCCAATGGGCTTCCCCATAGAACTTGCCAACCTGAATTCCTACAGGCTAGATGTGAGAGGCACATTCTGCTGCTTCCTCCCTTAGAGTTAAACTAGCTTCTGAAAGCTCAACCTCCGGGGAGTTTGTTTGGCAGAGATATAGAACACACTTTTCCAAGCCTGTTGGAAGGCATTTGCAGTTTCATTTCGCGTCTAATTTCCCAAACCAAACTGCTTGCAGCTCTAACTGCCTTCTAACTACCACTTCTTCGGTTCAGTGAGATATGCTGGATTCTAAACGGAGAAGCTTCTCTGACGCTTTTTCACAGAGATTTTGAAACTGAAATCTCCCATGTCGTTTCCACCATAGGCAGCAATGGGCTTCCCCATAGAACTTGCCAACCTGAATTCCTAAAGGCTAGATGTGAGAGGCACATTCTGCTGCTTCCTCCCTAACAGTTAAGCTTGAGTCTGAAAGCTCAACCTCCGGGGACTCTGTTTGGCACAGATATAGAACACACTTTTCCAAGCCTGTTGGAAGGCCTTTGCAGTGTCATTTCGCATCTAATTTCCCAAACCAAACTGCTTGCAGCTCTAACTCCCTTCTAACTACCACTTCTTCGGTTCAGTGAGATATGCTGGATTCGAAACGGAGAAGCTTCTCTGACGCTTTTTCACAGAGATTTTGAAACTGAAATCTCCCATGCCGTTTCCACCATAGGCAGCAATGGGCTTCCCCATAGAACTTGCCAACCTGAATTCCTAAAGGCTAGATGTGAGAGGCACATTCTGCTGCTTCCTCCCTTAGAGTTAAACTTGCTTCTGAAAGCTCAACCTCCGGGGAGTTTGTTTGGCAGAGATATAGAACACACTTTTCCAAGCCTGTTGGAAGGCATTTGCAGTTTCATTTCGCGTCTAATTTCCCAAACCAAACTGCTTGCAGCTCTAACTCCCTTCTAACTACCACTTCTTCGGTTCAGTGAGATATGCTGGATTCTAAACGGAGAAGCTTCTCTGACGCTTTTTCACAGAGATTTTGAAACTGAAATCTCCCATGCCGTTTCCACCATAGGCAGCAATGGGCTTCCCCATAGAACTTGCCAACCTGAATTCCTACAGGCTAGATGTGAGAGGCACATTCTGCTGCTTCCTCCCTAACAGTTAAGCTTGCTTCTAAAAGCTCAACCTCCGGGGACTCTGTTTGGCACAGATATAGAACACACTTTTCCAAGCCTGTTGGAAGGCATTTGCAGTTTCATTTCGCGTCTAATTTCCCAAACCAAACTGCTTGCAGCTCTAACTCCCTTCTAACCACCACTTCTTCGGTTCAGTGAGATATGCTGGATTCTAAACGGAGAAGCTTCTCTGACGCTTTTTCACAGAGATTTTGAAACTGAAATCTCCCATGCCGTTTCCACCATAGGCAGCAATGGGCTTCCCCATAGAACTTGCCAACCTGAATTCCTACAGGCTAGATGTGAGAGGCACATTCTGCTGCTTCCTCCCTTAGAGTTAAACTAGCTTCTGAAAGCTCAACTTCCGGGGAGTTTGTTTGGCAGAGATATAGAACACACTTTTCCAAGCCTGTTGGAAGGCATTTGCAGTTTCATTTCGCGTCTAATTTCCCAAACCAAACTGCTTGCAGGTCTAACTGCCTTCTAACTACCACTTCTTCGGTTCAGTGAGATATGCTGGATTCTAAACGGAGAAGCTTCTCTGATGCTTTTTCACAGAGATTTTGAAACTGAAATCTCCCATGCCGTTTCCACCATAGGCAGCAATGGGCTTCCCCATAGAACTTGCCAACCTGAATTCCTACAGGCTAGATGTGAGAGGCACATTCTGCTGCTTCCTCCCTTAGAGTTAAACTAGCTTCTGAAAGCTCAACCTCCGGGGAGTCTGTTTGGCAGAGATATAGAACACACTTTTCCAAGCCTGTTGGAAGGCATTTGCAGTTTCATTTCGCGTCTAATTACCCAAACCAAACTGCTTGCAGCTCTAACTCCCTTCTAACTACCACTTCTTCGGTTCAGTGAGATATGCTGGATTCTAAACGGAGAAGCTTCTCTGACGCTTTTTCACAGAGATTTTGAAACTGAAATTTCCAAACCCGTTTCCAACGAAGGCGCCAATGGGCTTCACCATAGAACTTGCCAACCTGAATTCCTACAGGCTAGATGTGAGAGGCACATTCTGCTGCTTCCTCCCTTAGCGTTAAACTAGCTTCTGAAAGCTCAACCTCCGGGGAGTTTGTTTGGCAGAGATATAGAACACACTTTTCCAAGCCTGTTGGAAGGCATTTGCAGTTTCATTTCGCGTCTAATTTCCCAAACCAAACTGCTTGCAGATCTAACTCCCTTCTAACTACCACTTCTTTGGTTCAGTGAGATATGCTGGATTCTAAACGGAGAAGCTTCTCTGACGCTTTTTCACAGTGATTTTGAAACTGAAATCTCCCATGCCGTTTCCACCATAGGCAGCAATGGGCTTCCGCATAGAACTTGCCAACCTGAATTCCTAAAGGCTAGATGTGAGAGGCACATTCTGCTGCTTCCTCCCTTAGAGTTAAACTAGCTTCTGAAAGCTCAACCTCCGGGGAGTTTGTTTGGCAGAGATATAGAACACACTTTTCCAAGCCTGTTGGAAGGCATTTGCAGTTTCATTTCGCGTCTAATTTCCCAAACCAAACTGCTTGCAGCTCTAACTCCCTTCTAACTACCACTTCTTCGGTTCAGTGAGATATGCTGGATTCTAAACGGAGAAGCTTCTCTGACGCTTTTTCACAGAGATTTTGAAACTGAAATCTCCCATGCCGTTTCCACCATAGGCAGCAATGGGCTTCCCCATAGAACTTGCCAACCTGAATTCCTACAGGCTAGATGTGAGAGGCACATTCGGCTGCTTCCTCCCTAAGAGTTAAGCTTGCTTCTGAAAGCTCAACCTCCGGGGAGTCTGTTTGGCAGAGATATAGAACACACTTTTCCAAGCCTGTTGGAAGGCCTTTGCAGTGTCATTTCGCATCTAATTTCCCAAACCAAACTGCTTGCAGCTCTAACTCCCTTCTAACTACCACTTCTTCGGTTCAGTGAGATATGCTGGATTCTAAACGGAGAAGCTTCTCTGACGCTTTTTCACAGAGATTTTGAAACTGAAATTTCCAAACCAGTTTCCAACGAAGGCGCCAATGGACTTCCCCATAGAACTTGCCAACCTGAATTCCTACAGGCTAGATGTGAGAGGCACATTCTGCTGCTTCCTCACTTAGAGTTAAACTAGCTTCTGAAAGCTCAACCTCCGGGGAGTTTGTTTGGCAGAGATATAGAACACACTTTTCCAAGCCTATTGGAAGGCATTTGCAGTTTCATTTCGCGTCTAATTTCCCAAACCAAACTGCTTGCAGCTCTAACTGCCTTCTTACTACCACTTCTTCGGTTCAGTGAGATATGCTGGATTCTAAACGGAGAAGCTTCTCTGACGCTTTTTCACAGTGATTTTGAAACTGAAATCTCCCATGCTGTTTCCACCATAGCCAGCAATGGGCTTCCCCATAGAACTTGCCAACCTGAATTCCTACAGGCTAGATGTGAGAGGCACATTCTGCTGCTTCCTCCCTTAGAGTTAAACTAGCTTCTGAAAGCTCAACCTCCAGGGAGTCTGTTTGGCAGAGATATAGAACACACTTTTCCAAGCCTGTTGGAAGGCATTTGCAGTTTCATTTCGCGTCTAATTTCCCAAACCAAACTGCTTGCAGGTCTTACTGTCTTCTAACTACCACTTCTTCGGTTCAGTGAGATATGCTGGATTCTAAACGGAGAAGCTTCTCTGACGCTTTTTCACAGAGATTTTGAAACTGAAATCTCCCATGCCGTTTCCACCATAGGCAGCAATGGGCTTCCCAATAGAACTTGCCAACCTGAATTCCTAAAGGCTAGATGTGAGAGGCACATTCTGCTGCTTCCTCCCTTAGAGTTAAACTTGCTTCTGAAAGCTCAACCTCCGGGGAGTTTGTTTGGCAGAGATATAGAACACACTTTTCCAAGCCTGTTGGAAGGCATTTGCAGTTTCATTTCGCGTCTAATTTCCCAAACC
Source organism: Cynocephalus volans (assembly GCF_027409185.1). Classification (NCBI taxonomy): domain Eukaryota; kingdom Metazoa; phylum Chordata; class Mammalia; order Dermoptera; family Cynocephalidae; genus Cynocephalus; species Cynocephalus volans. Next base: position 360,507 of record NW_026902379.1, read on the forward strand.
AAACTGCTTGCAGCTCTAACCCCCTTCTAACTACCACTTCTTCGGTTCAGTGAGATATGCTGGATTCTAAACGGAGAAGCTTCTCTGACGCTTTTTCTCAGAGATTTTGAAACTGAAATTTCCAAACCCGTTTCCAACGAAGGCGCCAATGGGCTTCCCCATAGAACTTGCCAACCTGAATTCCTACAGGCTAGATGTGAGAGGCACATTCTGCTGCTTCCTCCCTTAGAGTTAAACTAGCTTCTGAAAGCTCAACCTCCGGGGAGTTTGTTTGGCAGAGATATAGAACACACTTTTCCAAGCCTGTTGGAAGGCATTTGCAGTTTCATTTCGCGTCTAATTTCCCAAACCAAACTGCTTGCAGCTCTAACTGCCTTCTAACTACCACTTCTTCGGTTCAGTGAGATATGCTGGATTCTAAACGGAGAAGCTTCTCTGACGCTTTTTCACAGAGATTTTGAAACTGAAATCTCCCATGTCGTTTCCACCATAGGCAGCAATGGGCTTCCCCATAGAACTTGCCAACCTGAATTCCTAAAGGCTAGATGTGAGAGGCACATTCTGCTGCTTCCTCCCTAACAGTTAAGCTTGAGTCTGAAAGCTCAACCTCCGGGGACTCTGTTTGGCACAGATATAGAACACACTTTTCCAAGCCTGTTGGAAGGCCTTTGCAGTGTCATTTCGCATCTAATTTCCCAAACCAAACTGCTTGCAGCTCTAACTCCCTTCTAACTACCACTTCTTCGGTTCAGTGAGATATGCTGGATTCGAAACGGAGAAGCTTCTCTGACGCTTTTTCACAGAGATTTTGAAACTGAAATCTCCCATGCCGTTTCCACCATAGGCAGCAATGGGCTTCCCCATAGAACTTGCCAACCTGAATTCCTAAAGGCTAGATGTGAGAGGCACATTCTGCTGCTTCCTCCCTTAGAGTTAAACTTGCTTCTGAAAGCTCAACCTCCGGGGAGTTTGTTTGGCAGAGATATAGAACACACTTTTCCAAGCCTGTTGGAAGGCATTTGCAGTTTCATTTCGCGTCTAATTTCCCAAACCAAACTGCTTGCAGCTCTAACTCCCTTCTAACTACCACTTCTTCGGTTCAGTGAGATATGCTGGATTCTAAACGGAGAAGCTTCTCTGACGCTTTTTCACAGAGATTTTGAAACTGAAATCTCCCATGCCGTTTCCACCATAGGCAGCAATGGGCTTCCCCATAGAACTTGCCAACCTGAATTCCTACAGGCTAGATGTGAGAGGCACATTCTGCTGCTTCCTCCCTAACAGTTAAGCTTGCTTCTAAAAGCTCAACCTCCGGGGACTCTGTTTGGCACAGATATAGAACACACTTTTCCAAGCCTGTTGGAAGGCATTTGCAGTTTCATTTCGCGTCTAATTTCCCAAACCAAACTGCTTGCAGCTCTAACTCCCTTCTAACCACCACTTCTTCGGTTCAGTGAGATATGCTGGATTCTAAACGGAGAAGCTTCTCTGACGCTTTTTCACAGAGATTTTGAAACTGAAATCTCCCATGCCGTTTCCACCATAGGCAGCAATGGGCTTCCCCATAGAACTTGCCAACCTGAATTCCTACAGGCTAGATGTGAGAGGCACATTCTGCTGCTTCCTCCCTTAGAGTTAAACTAGCTTCTGAAAGCTCAACTTCCGGGGAGTTTGTTTGGCAGAGATATAGAACACACTTTTCCAAGCCTGTTGGAAGGCATTTGCAGTTTCATTTCGCGTCTAATTTCCCAAACCAAACTGCTTGCAGCTCTAACTGCCTTCTAACTACCACTTCTTCGGTTCAGTGAGATATGCTGGATTCTAAACGGAGAAGCTTCTCTGACGCTTTTTCACAGAGATTTTGAAACTGAAATCTCCCATGCTGTTTCCACCATAGCCAGCAATGGGCTTCCCCATAGAACTTGCCAACCTGAATTCCTACAGGCTAGATGTGAGAGGCACATTCTGCTGCTTCCTCCCTTAGAGTTAAACTAGCTTCTGAAAGCTCTAGCTCCGGGGAGTTTGTTTGGCAGAGATATAGAACACACTTTTCCAAGCCTGTTGGAAGGCATTTGCAGTTTCATTTCGCGTCTAATTTCCCAAACCAAACTGCTTGCAGCTCTAACTCCCTTCTAACTACCACTTCTTCGGTTCAGTGAGATATGCTGGATTCTAAACGGAGAAGCGTCTCTGACGCTTTTTCACAGAGATTTTGAAATTGAAATCTCCCATGCCGTTTCCACCATAGGCAGCAATGGGCTTCCCCATAGAACTTGCCAACCTGAATTCCTACAGGCTAGATATGAGAGGCACATTCTGCTGCTTCCTCCCTAAGAGTTAAGCTTGCTTCTGAAAGCTCAACCTCCGGGGAGTCTGTTTGGCAGAGATATAGAACACACTTTTCCAAGCCTGTTGGAAGGCCTTTGCAGGGTCATTTCGCATCTAATTTCCCAAACCAAACTGCTTGCAGCTCTAACTCCCTTCTAACTACCACTTCTTCGGTTCAGTGAGATATGCTGGATTCTAAACGGAGAAGCTTCTCTGATGCTTTTTCACAGAGGTTTTGAAACTGAAATCTCCCATGCCGTTTCCACCATAGGCAGCAATGGGCTTCCCCATAGAACTTGCCAACCTGAATTCCTACAGGCTAGATGTGAGAGGCACATTCTGCTGCTTCCTCCCTTAGAGTTAAACTAGCTTCTGAAAGCTCAACCTCCAGGGAGTCTGTTTGGCAGAGATATAGAACACACTTTTCCAAGCCTGTTGGAAGGCATTTGTAGTTTCATTTCGCGTCTAATTTCCCAAACCAAACTGCTTGCAGCTCTAACTGCCTTCTAACTACCACTTCTTCGGTTCAGTGAGATATGCTGGATTCTAAACGGAGAAGCTTCTCTGACGCTTTTTCACAGAGATTTTGAAACTGAAATCTCCCATGCCGTTTCCACCATAGGCAGCAATGGGCTTCCCCATAGAACTTGCCAACCTGAATTCCTACAGGCTAGATGTGAGAGGCACATTCTGCTGCTTCCTCCCTAACAGTTAAGCTTGCTTCTGAAAGCTCAACCTCCGGGGACTCTGTTTGGCACAGATATAGAACACACTTTTCCAAGCCTGTTGGAAGGCCTTTGCAGTGTCATTTCGCGTCTAATTTCCCAAACCAAACTGCTTGCAGGTCTAACTGCCTTCTAACTACCACTTCTTCGGTTCAGTGAGATATGCTGGATTCTAAACGGAGAAGCTTCTCTGATGCTTTTTCACAGAGATTTTGAAACTGAAATCTCCCATGCCGTTTCCACCATAGGCAGCAATGGGCTTCCCCATAGAACTTGCCAACCTGAATTCCTACAGGCTAGATGTGAGAGGCACATTCTGCTGCTTCCTCCCTTAGAGTTAAACTAGCTTCTGAAAGCTCAACCTCCGGGGAGTCTGTTTGGCAGAGATATAGAACACACTTTTCCAAGCCTGTTGGAAGGCATTTGCAGTTTCATTTCGCGTCTAATTACCCAAACCAAACTGCTTGCAGCTCTAACTCCCTTCTAACTACCACTTCTTCGGTTCAGTGAGATATGCTGGATTCTAAACGGAGAAGCTTCTCTGACGCTTTTTCACAGAGATTTTGAAACTGAAATTTCCAAACCCGTTTCCAACGAAGGCGCCAATGGGCTTCACCATAGAACTTGCCAACCTGAATTCCTACAGGCTAGATGTGAGAGGCACATTCTGCTGCTTCCTCCCTTAGAGTTAAACTAGCTTCTGAAAGCTCAACCTCCGGGGAGTTTGTTTGGCAGAGATATAGAACACACTTTTCCAAGCCTGTTGGAAGGCATTTGCAGTTTCATTTCGCGTCTAATTTCCCAAACCAAACTGCTTGCAGATCTAACTCCCTTCTAACTACCACTTCTTTGGTTCAGTGAGATATGCTGGATTCTAAACGGAGAAGCTTCTCTGACGCTTTTTCACAGTGATTTTGAAACTGAAATCTCCCATGCCGTTTCCACCATAGGCAGCAATGGGCTTCCCCATAGAACTTGCCAACCTGAATTCCTAAAGGCTAGATGTGAGAGGCACATTCTGCTGCTTCCTCCCTTAGAGTTAAACTAGCTTCTGAAAGCTCAACCTCCGGGGAGTTTGTTTGGCAGAGATATAGAACACACTTTTCCAAGCCTGTTGGAAGGCATTTGCAGTTTCATTTCGCGTCTAATTTCCCAAACCAAACTGCTTGCAGCTCTAACTCCCTTCTAACTACCACTTCTTCGGTTCAGTGAGATATGCTGGATTCTAAACGGAGAAGCTTCTCTGACGCTTTTTCACAGAGATTTTGAAACTGAAATCTCCCATGCCGTTTCCACCATAGGCAGCAATGGGCTTCCCCATAGAACTTGCCAACCTGAATTCCTACAGGCTAGATGTGAGAGGCACATTCGGCTGCTTCCTCCCTAAGAGTTAAGCTTGCTTCTGAAAGCTCAACCTCCGGGGAGTCTGTTTGGCAGAGATATAGAACACACTTTTCCAAGCCTGTTGGAAGGCCTTTGCAGTGTCATTTCGCATCTAATTTCCCAAACCAAACTGCTTGCAGCTCTAACTCCCTTCTAACTACCACTTCTTCGGTTCAGTGAGATATGCTGGATTCTAAACGGAGAAGCTTCTCTGACGCTTTTTCACAGAGATTTTGAAACTGAAATTTCCAAACCAGTTTCCAACGAAGGCGCCAATGGACTTCCCCATAGAACTTGCCAACCTGAATTCCTACAGGCTAGATGTGAGAGGCACATTCTGCTGCTTCCTCCCTTAGAGTTAAACTAGCTTCTGAAAGCTCAACCTCCGGGGAGTTTGTTTGGCAGAGATATAGAACACACTTTTCCAAGCCTATTGGAAGGCATTTGCAGTTTCATTTCGCGTCTAATTTCCCAAACCAAACTGCTTGCAGCTCTAACTGCCTTCTTACTACCACTTCTTCGGTTCAGTGAGATATGCTGGATTCTAAACGGAGAAGCTTCTCTGACGCTTTTTCACAGTGATTTTGAAACTGAAATCTCCCATGCTGTTTCCACCATAGCCAGCAATGGGCTTCCCCATAGAACTTGCCAACCTGAATTCCTACAGGCTAGATGTGAGAGGCACATTCTGCTGCTTCCTCCCTTAGAGTTAAACTAGCTTCTGAAAGCTCAACCTCCAGGGAGTCTGTTTGGCAGAGATATAGAACACACTTTTCCAAGCCTGTTGGAAGGCATTTGCAGTTTCATTTCGCGTCTAATTTCCCAAACCAAACTGCTTGCAGGTCTTACTGTCTTCTAACTACCACTTCTTCGGTTCAGTGAGATATGCTGGATTCTAAACGGAGAAGCTTCTCTGACGCTTTTTCACAGAGATTTTGAAACTGAAATCTCCCATGCCGTTTCCACCATAGGCAGCAATGGGCTTCCCAATAGAACTTGCCAACCTGAATTCCTAAAGGCTAGATGTGAGAGGCACATTCTGCTGCTTCCTCCCTTAGAGTTAAACTTGCTTCTGAAAGCTCAACCTCCGGGGAGTTTGTTTGGCAGAGATATAGAACACACTTTTCCAAGCCTGTTGGAAGGCATTTGCAGTTTCATTTCGCGTCTAATTTCCCAAACCAAACTGCTTGCAGCTCTAACCCCCTTCTAACTACCACTTCTTCGGTTCAGTGAGATATGCTGGATTCTAAACGGAGAAGCTTCTCTGACGCTTTTTCTCAGAGATTTTGAAACTGAAATTTCCAAACCCGTTTCCAACGAAGGCGCCAATGGGCTTCCCCATAGAACTTGCCAACCTGAATTCCTACAGGCTAGATGTGAGAGGCACATTCTGCTGCTTCCTCCCTTAGAGTTAAACTAGCTTCTGAAAGCTCAACCTCCGGGGAGTTTGTTTGGCAGAGATATAGAACACACTTTTCCAAGCCTGTTGGAAGGCATTTGCAGTTTCATTTCGCGTCTAATTTCCCAAACCAAACTGCTTGCAGCTCTAACTGCCTTCTAACTACCACTTCTTCGGTTCAGTGAGATATGCTGGATTCTAAACGGAGAAGCTTCTCTGACGCTTTTTCACAGAGATTTTGAAACTGAAATCTCCCATGTCGTTTCCACCATAGGCAGCAATGGGCTTCCCCATAGAACTTGCCAACCTGAATTCCTAAAGGCTAGATGTGAGAGGCACATTCTGCTGCTTCCTCCCTAACAGTTAAGCTTGAGTCTGAAAGCTCAACCTCCGGGGACTCTGTTTGGCACAGATATAGAACACACTTTTCCAAGCCTGTTGGAAGGCCTTTGCAGTGTCATTTCGCATCTAATTTCCCAAACCAAACTGCTTGCAGCTCTAACTCCCTTCTAACTACCACTTCTTCGGTTCAGTGAGATATGCTGGATTCGAAACGGAGAAGCTTCTCTGACGCTTTTTCACAGAGATTTTGAAACTGAAATCTCCCATGCCGTTTCCACCATAGGCAGCAATGGGCTTCCCCATAGAACTTGCCAACCTGAATTCCTAAAGGCTAGATGTGAGAGGCACATTCTGCTGCTTCCTCCCTTAGAGTTAAACTTGCTTCTGAAAGCTCAACCTCCGGGGAGTTTGTTTGGCAGAGATATAGAACACACTTTTCCAAGCCTGTTGGAAGGCATTTGCAGTTTCATTTCGCGTCTAATTTCCCAAACCAAACTGCTTGCAGCTCTAACTCCCTTCTAACTACCACTTCTTCGGTTCAGTGAGATATGCTGGATTCTAAACGGAGAAGCTTCTCTGACGCTTTTTCACAGAGATTTTGAAACTGAAATCTCCCATGCCGTTTCCACCATAGGCAGCAATGGGCTTCCCCATAGAACTTGCCAACCTGAATTCCTACAGGCTAGATGTGAGAGGCACATTCTGCTGCTTCCTCCCTAACAGTTAAGCTTGCTTCTAAAAGCTCAACCTCCGGGGACTCTGTTTGGCACAGATATAGAACACACTTTTCCAAGCCTGTTGGAAGGCATTTGCAGTTTCATTTCGCGTCTAATTTCCCAAACCAAACTGCTTGCAGCTCTAACTCCCTTCTAACCACCACTTCTTCGGTTCAGTGAGATATGCTGGATTCTAAACGGAGAAGCTTCTCTGACGCTTTTTCACAGAGATTTTGAAACTGAAATCTCCCATGCCGTTTCCACCATAGGCAGCAATGGGCTTCCCCATAGAACTTGCCAACCTGAATTCCTACAGGCTAGATGTGAGAGGCACATTCTGCTGCTTCCTCCCTTAGAGTTAAACTAGCTTCTGAAAGCTCAACTTCCGGGGAGTTTGTTTGGCAGAGATATAGAACACACTTTTCCAAGCCTGTTGGAAGGCATTTGCAGTTTCATTTCGCGTCTAATTTCCCAAACCAAACTGCTTGCAGCTCTAACTGCCTTCTAACTACCACTTCTTCGGTTCAGTGAGATATGCTGGATTCTAAACGGAGAAGCTTCTCTGACGCTTTTTCACAGAGATTTTGAAACTGAAATCTCCCATGCTGTTTCCACCATAGCCAGCAATGGGCTTCCCCATAGAACTTGCCAACCTGAATTCCTACAGGCTAGATGTGAGAGGCACATTCTGCTGCTTCCTCCCTTAGAGTTAAACTAGCTTCTGAAAGCTCTAGCTCCGGGGAGTTTGTTTGGCAGAGATATAGAACACACTTTTCCAAGCCTGTTGGAAGGCATTTGCAGTTTCATTTCGCGTCTAATTTCCCAAACCAAACTGCTTGCAGCTCTAACTCCCTTCTAACTACCACTTCTTCGGTTCAGTGAGATATGCTGGATTCTAAACGGAGAAGCGTCTCTGACGCTTTTTCACAGAGATTTTGAAATTGAAATCTCCCATGCCGTTTCCACCATAGGCAGCAATGGGCTTCCCCATAGAACTTGCCAACCTGAATTCCTACAGGCTAGATATGAGAGGCACATTCTGCTGCTTCCTCCCTAAGAGTTAAGCTTGCTTCTGAAAGCTCAACCTCCGGGGAGTCTGTTTGGCAGAGATATAGAACACACTTTTCCAAGCCTGTTGGAAGGCCTTTGCAGTGTCATTTCGCATCTAATTTCCCAAACCAAACTGCTTGCAGCTCTAACTGCCTTCTAACTACCACTTCTTCGGTTCAGTGAGATATGCTGGATTCTAAACGGAGAAGCTTCTCTGACGCTTTTTCACAGAGATTTTGAAACTGAAATCTCCCATGCCGTTTCCACCATAGCCAGCAATGGGCTTCCCCATAGAACTTGCCAACCTGAATTCCTACAGGCTAGATGTGAGAGGCACATTCTGCTGCTTCCTCCCTTAGAGTTAAACTTGCTTCTGAAAGCTCAACCTCCGGGGAGTTTGTTTGGCAGAGATATAGAACACACTTTTCCAAGCCTGTTGGAAGGCCTTTGCAGTGTCATTTCGCGTCTAATTTCCCAAACCAAACTGCTTGCAGCTCTAACTCCCTTCTAACTACCACTTCTTCGGTTCAGTGAGATATGCTGGATTCTAAACGGAGAAGCTTCTCTGACGCTTTTTCACAGAGATTTTGAAACTGAAATCTCCCATGCCGTTTCCACCATAGGCAGCAATGGGCTTCCCCATAGAACTTGCCAACCTGAATTCCTACAGGCTAGATGTGAGAGGCACATTCTGCTGCTTCCTCCCTTAGAGTTAAACTTGCTTCTGAAAGCTCAACCTCCGGGGAGTTTGTTTGGCAGAGATATAGAACACACTTTTCCAAGCCTGTTGGAAGGCATTTGCAGTTTCATTTCGCGTCTAATTTCCCAAACCAAACTGCTTGCAGCTCTAACTGCCTTCTAACTACCACTTCTTCGGTTCAGTGAGATATGCTGGATTCTAAACGGAGAAGCTTCTCTGACGCTTTTTCACAGAGATTTTGAAACTGAAATCTCCCATGCTGTTTCCACCGTAGCCAGCAATGGGCTTCCCCATAGAACTTGCCAACCTGAATTCCTACAGGCTAGATGTGAGAGGCACATTCTGCTGCTTCCTCCCTTAGAGTTAAACTAGCTTCTGAAAGCTCAACCTCCCGGGAGTCTGTTTGGCAGAGATATAGAACACAATTTTCCAAGCCTGTTGGAAGGCATTTGCAGTTTCATTTCGCGTCTAATTTCCCAAACCAAACTGCTTGCAGCTCTAACTGCCTTCTAACTACCACTTCTTCGGTTCAGTGAGATATGCTGGATTCTAAACGGAGAAGCTTCTCTGACGCTTTTTCACAGAGATTTTGAAACTGAAATCTCCCATGCCGTTTCCACCATAGGCAGCAATGGGCTTCCCCATAGAACTTGCCAACCTGAATTCCTACAGGCTAGATGTGAGAGGCACATTCTGCTGCTTCCTCCCTAAGAGTTAAGCTTGCTTCTGAAAGCTCAACCTCCGGGGAGTCTGTTTGGCAGAGATATAGAACACACTTTTCCAAGCCTGTTGGAAGGCCTTTGCAGTGTCATTTCGCATCTAATTTCCCAAACCAAACTGCTTGCAGCTCTAACTGCCTTCTAACTACCACTTCTTCGGTTCAGTGAGATATGCTGGATTCTAAACGGAGAAGCTTCTCTGACGCTTTTTCACAGAGATTTTGAAACTGAAATTTCCAATCCCGTTTCCAACGAAGGCGCCAATGGGCTTCCCCATAGAACTTGCCAACCTGAATTCCTACAGGCTAGATGTGAGAGGCACATTCTGCTGCTTCCTCCCTTAGAGTTAAACTAGCTTCTGAAAGCTCAACCTCCGGGGAGTTTGTTTGGCAGAGATATAGAACACACTTTTCCAAGCCTGTTGGAAGGCATTTGCAGTTTCATTTCGCGTCTAATTTCCCAAACCAAACTGCTTGCAGCTCTAACTCCCTTCTAACTACCACTTCTTCGGTTCAGTGAGATATGCTGGATTCTAAACGGAGAAGCTTCTCTGACGCTTTTTCACAGAGATTTTGAAACTGAAATCTCCCATGCCGTTTCCACCATAGGCAGCAATGGGCTTCCCCATAGAACTTGCCAACCTGAATTCCTACAGGCTAGATGTGAGAGGCACATTCTGCTGCTTCCTCCCTAAGAGTTAAGCTTGCTTCTAAAAGCTCAACCTCCGGGGACTCTGTTTGGCACAGATATAGAACACACTTTTCCAAGCCTGTTGGAAGGCCTTTGCAGTGTCATTTCGCATCTAATTTCCCAAACCAAACTGCTTGCAGCTCTAACTCCCTTCTAACTACCACTTCTTCGGTTCAGTGAGATATGCTGGATTCTAAACGGAGAAGCTTCTCTGACGCTTTTTCACAGAGATTTTGAAACTGAAATCTCCCATGCCGTTTCCACCATAGGCAGCAATGGGCTTCCCCATAGAACTTGCCAACCTGAATTCCTACAGGCTAGATGTGAGAGGCACATTCTGCTGCTTCCTCCCTAAGAGTTAAGCTTGCTTCTGAAAGCTCAACCTCCGGGGAGTCTGTTTGGCAGAGATATAGAACACACTTTTCCAAGCCTGTTGGAAGGCCTTTGCAGGGTCATTTCGCATCTAATTTCCCAAACCAAACTGCTTGCAGCTCTAACTCCCTTCTAACTACCACTTCTTCGGTTCAGTGAGATATGCTGGATTCTAAACGGAGAAGCTTCTCTGATGCTTTTTCACAGAGGTTTTGAAACTGAAATCTCCCATGCCGTTTCCACCATAGGCAGCAATGGGCTTCCCCATAGAACTTGCCAACCTGAATTCCTACAGGCTAGATGTGAGAGGCACATTCTGCTGCTTCCTCCCTTAGAGTTAAACTAGCTTCTGAAAGCTCAACCTCCAGGGAGTCTGTTTGGCAGAGATATAGAACACACTTTTCCAAGCCTGTTGGAAGGCATTTGTAGTTTCATTTCGCGTCTAATTTCCCAAACCAAACTGCTTGCAGCTCTAACTGCCTTCTAACTACCACTTCTTCGGTTCAGTGAGATATGCTGGATTCTAAACGGAGAAGCTTCTCTGACGCTTTTTCACAGAGATTTTGAAACTGAAATCTCCCATGCCGTTTCCACCATAGGCAGCAATGGGCTTCCCCATAGAACTTGCCAACCTGAATTCCTACAGGCTAGATGTGAGAGGCACATTCTGCTGCTTCCTCCCTAAGAGTTAAGCTTGCTTCTGAAAGCTCAACCTCCGGGGAGTCTGTTTGGCAGAGATATAGAACACACTTTTCCAAGCCTGTTGGAAGGCCTTTGCAGTGTCATTTCGCATCTAATTTCCCAAACCAAACTGCTTGCAGCTCTAACTGCCTTCTAACTACCACTTCTTCGGTTCAGTGAGATATGCTGGATTCTAAACGGAGAAGCTTCTCTGACGCTTTTTCACAGAGATTTTGAAACTGAAATCTCCCATGCCGTTTCCACCATAGCCAGCAATGGGCTTCCCCATAGAACTTGCCAACCTGAATTCCTACAGGCTAGATGTGAGAGGCACATTCTGCTGCTTCCTCCCTTAGAGTTAAACTTGCTTCTGAAAGCTCAACCTCCGGGGAGTTTGTTTGGCAGAGATATAGAACACACTTTTCCAAGCCTGTTGGAAGGCCTTTGCAGTGTCATTTCGCGTCTAATTTCCCAAACCAAACTGCTTGCAGCTCTAACTCCCTTCTAACTACCACTTCTTCGGTTCAGTGAGATATGCTGGATTCTAAACGGAGAAGCTTCTCTGACGCTTTTTCACAGAGATTTTGAAACTGAAATCTCCCATGCCGTTTCCACCATAGGCAGCAATGGGCTTCCCCATAGAACTTGCCAACCTGAATTCCTACAGGCTAGATGTGAGAGGCACATTCTGCTGCTTCCTCCCTTAGAGTTAAACTTGCTTCTGAAAGCTCAACCTCCGGGGAGTTTGTTTGGCAGAGATATAGAACACACTTTTCCAAGCCTGTTGGAAGGCATTTGCAGTTTCATTTCGCGTCTAATTTCCCAAACCAAACTGCTTGCAGCTCTAACTGCCTTCTAACTACCACTTCTTCGGTTCAGTGAGATATGCTGGATTCTAAACGGAGAAGCTTCTCTGACGCTTTTTCACAGAGATTTTGAAACTGAAATCTCCCATGCTGTTTCCACCGTAGCCAGCAATGGGCTTCCCCATAGAACTTGCCAACCTGAATTCCTACAGGCTAGATGTGAGAGGCACATTCTGCTGCTTCCTCCCTTAGAGTTAAACTAGCTTCTGAAAGCTCAACCTCCCGGGAGTCTGTTTGGCAGAGATATAGAACACAATTTTCCAAGCCTGTTGGAAGGCATTTGCAGTTTCATTTCGCGTCTAATTTCCCAAACCAAACTGCTTGCAGCTCTAACTGCCTTCTAACTACCACTTCTTCGGTTCAGTGAGATATGCTGGATTCTAAACGGAGAAGCTTCTCTGACGCTTTTTCACAGAGATTTTGAAACTGAAATCTCCCATGCCGTTTCCACCATAGGCAGCAATGGGCTTCCCCATAGAACTTGCCAACCTGAATTCCTACAGGCTAGATGTGAGAGGCACATTCTGCTGCTTCCTCCCTAAGAGTTAAGCTTGCTTCTGAAAGCTCAACCTCCGGGGAGTCTGTTTGGCAGAGATATAGAACACACTTTTCCAAGCCTGTTGGAAGGCCTTTGCAGTGTCATTTCGCATCTAATTTCCCAAACCAAACTGCTTGCAGCTCTAACTGCCTTCTAACTACCACTTCTTCGGTTCAGTGAGATATGCTGGATTCTAAACGGAGAAGCTTCTCTGACGCTTTTTCACAGAGATTTTGAAACTGAAATTTCCAATCCCGTTTCCAACGAAGGCGCCAATGGGCTTCCCCATAGAACTTGCCAACCTGAATTCCTACAGGCTAGATGTGAGAGGCACATTCTGCTGCTTCCTCCCTTAGAGTTAAACTAGCTTCTGAAAGCTCAACCTCCGGGGAGTTTGTTTGGCAGAGATATAGAACACACTTTTCCAAGCCTGTTGGAAGGCATTTGCAGTTTCATTTCGCGTCTAATTTCCCAAACCAAACTGCTTGCAGCTCTAACTCCCTTCTAACTACCACTTCTTCGGTTCAGTGAGATATGCTGGATTCTAAACGGAGAAGCTTCTCTGACGCTTTTTCACAGAGATTTTGAAACTGAAATCTCCCATGCCGTTTCCACCATAGGCAGCAATGGGCTTCCCCATAGAACTTGCCAACCTGAATTCCTACAGGCTAGATGTGAGAGGCACATTCTGCTGCTTCCTCCCTAAGAGTTAAGCTTGCTTCTAAAAGCTCAACCTCCGGGGACTCTGTTTGGCACAGATATAGAACACACTTTTCCAAGCCTGTTGGAAGGCCTTTGCAGTGTCATTTCGCATCTAATTTCCCAAACCAAACTGCTTGCAGCTCTAACTCCCTTCTAACTACCACTTCTTCGGTTCAGTGAGATATGCTGGATTCTAAACGGAGAAGCTTCTCTGACGCTTTTTCACAGAGATTTTGAAACTGAAATCTCCCATGCCGTTTCCACCATAGGCAGCAATGGGCTTCCCCATAGAACTTGCCAACCTGAATTCCTACAGGCTAGATGTGAGAGGCACATTCTGCTGCTTCCTCCCTAAGAGTTAAGCTTGCTTCTGAAAGCTCAACCTCCGGGGAGTCTGTTTGGCAGAGATATAGAACACACTTTTCCAAGCCTGTTGGAAGGCCTTTGCAGTGTCATTTCGCATCTAATTTCCCAAACCAAACTGCTTGCAGCTCTAACTCCCTTCTAACTACCACTTCTTCGGTTCAGTGAGATATGCTGGATTCTAAACGGAGAAGCTTCTCTGACGCTTTTTCACAGAGATTTTGAAACTGAAATCTCCCATGCCGTTTCCACCATAGGCAGCAATGGGCTTCCCCATAGAACTTGCCAACCTGAATTCCTACAGGCTAGATGTGAGAGGCACATTCTGCTGCTTCCTCCCTTAGAGTTAAACTAGCTTCTGAAAGCTCAACCTCCGGGGAGTTTGTTTGGCAGAGATATAGAACACACTTTTCCAAGCCTGTTGGAAGGCATTTGCAGTTTCATTTCGCGTCTAATTTCCCAAACCAAACTGCTTGCAGCTCTAACTGCCTTCTAACTACCACTTCTTCGGTTCAGTGAGATATGCTGGATTCTAAACGGAGAAGCTTCTCTGACGCTTTTTCACAGAGATTTTGAAACTGAAATCTCCCATGCCGTTTCCACCATAGGCAGCAATGGGCTTCCCCATAGAACTTGCCAACCTGAATTCCTACAGGCTAGATGTGAGAGGCACATTCTGCTGCTTCCTCCCTAACAGTTAAGCTTGCTTCTAAAAGCTCAACCTCCGGGGAGTCTGTTTGGCAGAGATATAGAACACACTTTTCCAAGCCTGTTGGAAGGCCTTTGCAGTGTCATTTCGCATCTAATTTCCCAAACCAAACTGCTTGCAGCTCTAACTCCCTTCTAACTACCACTTCTTCGGTTCAGTGAGATATGCTGGATTCTAAACGGAGAAGCTTCTCTGACGCTTTTTCACAGAGATTTTGAAAATGAAATCTCCCATGCCGTTTCCACCATAGGCAGCAATGGGCTTCCCCATAGAACTTGCCAACCTGAATTCCTAAAGGCTAGATGTGAGAGGCACATTCTGCTGCTTCCTCCCTTAGAGTTAAACTTGCTTCTGAAAGCTCAACCTCCGGGGAGTTTGTTTGGCAGAGATATAGAACACACTTTTCCAAGCCTGTTGGAAGGCATTTGCAGTTTCATTTCGCGTCTAATTTCCCAAACCAAACTGCTTGCAGCTCTAACTCCCTTCTAACTACCACTTCTTCGGTTCAGTGAGATATGCTGGATTCTAAACGGAGAAGCTTCTCTGACGCTTTTTCACAGAGATTTTGAAACTGAAATCTCCCATGCTGTTTCCACCATAGGCAGCAATGGGCTTCCCAATAGAACTTGCCAACCTGAATTCCTATAGGCTAGATGTGAGAGGCACATTCTGCTGCTTCCTCCCTTAGAGTTAAACTAGCTTCTGAAAGCTCAACCTCCGGGGAGTTTGTTTGGCAGAGATATAGAACACACTTTTCCAAGCCTGTTGGAAGGCATTTGCAGTTTCATTTCGCGTCTAATTTCCCAATCCAAACTGCTTGCAGCTCTAACTCCCTTCTAACTACCACTTCTTCGGTTCAGTGAGATATGCTGGATTCTAAACGGAGAAGCTTCTCTGACGCTTTTTCACAGAGATTTTGAAACTGAAATCTCCCATGCCGTTTCCACCATAGGCAGCAATGGGCTTCCCCATAGAACTTGCCAACCTGAATTCCTACAGGCTAGATGTGAGAGGCACATTCTGCTGCTTCCTCCCTTAGAGTTAAACTAGCTTCTGAAAGCTCAACCTCCGGGGAGTTTGTTTGGCAGAGATATAGAACACACTTTTCCAAGCCTGTTGGAAGGCATTTGCAGTTTCATTTCGCGTCTAATTTCCCAAACCAAACTGCTTGCAGCTCTAACTCCCTTCTAACTACCACTTCTTCGGTTCAGTGAGATATGCTGGATTCTAAACGGAGAAGCTTCTCAGACGCTTTTTCACAGTGATTTTGAAACTGAAATCTCCCATGCCGTTTCCACCATAGGCAGCAATGGGCTTCCCCATAGAACTTGCCAACCTGAATTCCTACAGGCTAGATGTGAGAGGCACATTCTGCTGCTTCCTCCCTAACAGTTAAGCTTGCTTCTGAAAGCTCAACCTCCGGGGACTCTGTTTGGCACAGATATAGAACACACTTTTCCAAGCCTGTTGGAAGGCCTTTGCAGTGTCATTTCGCGTCTAATTTCCCAAACCAAACTGCTTGCAGGTCTAACTGCCTTCTAACTACCACTTCTTCGGTTCAGTGAGATATGCTGGATTCTAAACGGAGAAGCTTCTCTGACGCTTTTTCACAGAGATTTTGAAACTGAAATCTCCCATGCCGTTTCCACCATAGGCAGCAATGGGCTTCCCCATAGAACTTGCCAACCTGAATTCCTACAGGCTAGATGTGAGAGGCACATTCTGCTGCTTCCTCCCTAACAGTTAAGCTTGCTTCTAAAAGCTCAACCTCCGGGGACTCTGTTTGGCACAGATATAGAAGACACTTTTCCAAGCCTGTTGGAAGGCATTTGCAGTTTCATTTCGCGTCTAATTTCCCAAACCAAACTGCTTGCAGCTCTAACTCCCTTCTAACCACCACTTCTTCGGTTCAGTGAGATATGCTGGATTCTAAACGGAGAAGCTTCTCTGACGCTTTTTCACAGAGATTTTGAAACTGAAATCTCCTATGCCGTTTCCACCATAGGCAGCAATGGGCTTCCCCATAGAACTTGCCAACCTGAATTCCTACAGGCTAGATGTGAGAGGCACATTCTGCTGCTTCCTCCGTTAGAGTTAAACTAGCTTCTGAAAGCTCTACCTCCAGGGAGTCTGTTTGGCAGAGATATAGAACACACTTTTCCAAGCCTGTTGGAAGGCATTTGCAGTTTCATTTCGCGTCTAATTTCCCAAACCAAACTGCTTGCAGCTCTAACTGCCTTCTAACTACCACTTCTTCGGTTCAGTGAGATATGCTGGATTCTAAACGGAGAAGCTTCTCTGACGCTTTTTCACAGAGATTTTGAAACTGAAATCTCCCATGCCGTTTCCACCATAGGCAGCAATGGGCTTCCCCATAGAACTTGCCAACCTGAATTCCTACAGGCTAGATGTGAGAGGCACATTCTGCTGCTTCCTCCCTAAGAGTTAAGCTTGCTTCTGAAAGCTCAACCTCCGGGGAGTGTGTTTGGCAGAGATATAGAACACACTTTTCCAAGCCTGTTGGAAGGCCTTTGCAGTGTCATTTCGCATCTAATTTCCCAAACCAAACTGCTTGCAGCTCTAACTCCCTTCTAACTACCACTTCTTCGGTTCAGTGAGATATGCTGGATTCTAAACGGAGAAGCTTCTCTGACGCTTTTTCACAGAGATTTTGAAACTGAAATCTCCCATGCCGTTTCCACCATAGGCAGCAATGGGCTTCCCCATAGAACTTGCCAACCTGAATTCCTACAGGCTAGATGTGAGAGGTACATTCTGCTGCTTCCTCCCTTAGAGTTAAACTAGCTTCTGAAAGCTCAACCTCCGGGGAGTTTGTTTGGCAGAGATATAGAACACACTTTTCCAAGCCTGTTGGCAGGCCTTTGCAGTGTCATTTCGCATCTAATTTCCCAAACCAAACTGCTTGCAGCTCTAACTGCCTTCTAACTACCACTTCTTCGGTTCAGTGAGATATGCTGGATTCTAAACGGAGAAGCTTCTCTGACGCTTTTTCACAGAGATTTTGAAACTGAAATCTCCCATGCCGTTTCCACCATAGGCAGCAATGGGCTTCCCCATAGAACTTGCCAACCTGAATTCCTAAAGGCTAGATGTGAGAGGCACATTCTGCTGCTTCCTCCCTAACAGTTAAGCTTGCTTCTGAAAGCTCAACCTCCGGGGACTCTGTTTGGCACAGATATAGAACACACTTTTCCAAGCCTGTTGAAGGCCTTTGCAGTGTCATTTCGCATCTAATTTCCCAAACCAAACTGCTTGCAGCTCTAACTCCCTTCTAACTACCACTTCTTCGGTTCAGTGAGATATGCTGGATTCTAAACGGAGAAGCTTCTCTGACGCTTTTTCACAGAGATTTTGAAACTGAAATCTCCCATGCCGTTTCCACCATAGGCAGCATTGTGCTTCCCCATAGAACTTGCGAACCTGAATTCCTACAGGCTAGATGTGAGAGGCACATTCTGCTGCTTCCTCCCTTAGAGTTAAACTTGCTTCTGAAAGCTCAACCTCCGGGGAGTTTGTTTGGCAGAGATATAGAACACACTTTTCCAAGCCTGTTGGAAGGCATTTGCAGTTTCATTTCGCGTCTAATTTCCCAAACCAAACTGCTTGCAGCTCTAACTCCCTTCTAACTACCACTTCTTCGGTTCAGTGAGATATGCTGGATTCTAAACGGAGAAGCTTCTCTGACGCTTTTTCACAGAGATTTTGAAACTGAAATTTCCAAACCCGTTTCCAACGAAGGCGCCAATGGACTTCCCCATAGAACTTGCCAACCTGAATTCCTACAGGCTAGATGTGAGAGGCACATTCTGCTGCTTCCTCCCTTAGAGTTAAACTTGCTTCTGAAAGCTCAACCTCCGGGGAGTTTGTTTGGCAGAGATATAGAACACACTTTTCCAAGCCTGTTGGAAGGCATTTGCAGTTTCATTTCGCGTCTAATTTCCCAAACCAAACTGCTTGCAGCTCTAACTGCCTTCTAACTACCACTTCTTCTGTTCAGTGAGATATGCTGGATTCTAAACGGAGAAGCTTCTCTGACGCTTTTTCACAGTGATTTTGAAACTGAAATCTCCCATGCTGTTTCCACCATAGCCAGCAATGGGCTTCCCCATAGAACTTGCCAACCTGAATTCCTAAATGCTAGATGTGAGAGGCACATTCTGCTGCTTCCTCCCTTAGAGTTAAACTAGCTTCTGAAAGCTCAACCTCCAGGGAGTCTGTTTGGCAGAGATATAGAACACACTTTTCCAAGCCTGTTGGAAGGCATTTGCAGTTTCATTTCGCGTCTAATTTCCCAAACCAAACTGCTTGCAGCTCTAACTGCCTTCTAACTACCACTTCTTCGGTTCAGTGAGATATGCTGGATTCTAAACGGAGAAGCTTCTCTGACGCTTTTTCACAGAGATTTTGAAACTGAAATCTCCCATGCCGTTTCCACCATAGGCAGCAATGGGCTTCCCCATAGAACTTGCCAACCTGAATTCCTACAGGCTAGATGTGAGAGGCACATTCGGCTGCTTCCTCCCTAAGAGTTAAGCTTGCTTCTGAAAGCTCAACCTCCGGGGAGTCTGTTTGGCAGAGATATAGAACACACTTTTCCAAGCCTGTTGGAAGGCCTTTGCAGTGTCATTTCGCATCTAATTTCCCAAACCAAACTGCTTGCAGCTCTAACTCCCTTCTAACTACCACTTCTTCGGTTCAATGAGATATGCTGGATTCTAAACGGAGAAGCTTCTCTGAGGCTTTTTCACAGAGATTTTGAAACTGAAATTTCCAAACCCGTTTCCAACGAAGGCGCCAATGGGCTTCCCCATAGAACTTGCCAACCTGAATTCCTACAGGCTAGATGTGAGAGGCACATTCTGCTGCTTCCTCCCTTAGAGTTAAACTAGCTTCTGAAAGCTCAACCTCCGGGGAGTTTGTTTGGCAGAGATATAGAACACACTTTTCCAAGCCTGTTGGAAGGCATTTGCAGTTTCATTTCGCGTCTAATTTCCCAAACCAAACTGCTTGCAGCTCTAACTCCCTTCTAACTACCACTTCTTCGGTTCAGTGAGATATGCTGGATTCTAAACGGAGAAGCTTCTCAGACGCTTTTTCACAGTGATTTTGAAACTGAAATCTCCCATGCCGTTTCCACCATAGGCAGCAATGGGCTTCCCCATAGAACTTGCCAACCTGAATTCCTACAGGCTAGATGTGAGAGGCACATTCTGCTGCTTCCTCCCTAACAGTTAAGCTTGCTTCTGAAAGCTCAACCTCCGGGGACTCTGTTTGGCACAGATATAGAACACACTTTTCCAAGCCTGTTGGAAGGCCTTTGCAGTGTCATTTCGCGTCTAATTTCCCAAACCAAACTGCTTGCAGGTCTAACTGCCTTCTAACTACCACTTCTTCGGTTCAGTGAGATATGCTGGATTCTAAACGGAGAAGCTTCTCTGACGCTTTTTCACAGAGATTTTGAAACTGAAATCTCCCATGCCGTTTCCACCATAGGCAGCAATGGGCTTCCCCATAGAACTTGCCAACCTGAATTCCTACAGGCTAGATGTGAGAGGCACATTCTGCTGCTTCCTCCCTTAGAGTTAAACTAGCTTCTGACAGCTCAACCTCCGGGGAGTTTGTTTGGCAGAGATATAGAACACACTTTTCCAAGCCTGTTGGAAGGCCTTTGCAGTGTCATTTCGCATCTAATTTCCCAAACCAAACTGCTTGCAGCTCTAACTCCCTTCTAACTACCACTTCTTCGGTTCAGTGAGATATGCTGGATTCTAAAGGGAGAAGCTTCTCTGACGCTTTTTCACAGAGATTTTGAAACTGAAATCTCCCATGCCGTTTCCACCATAGGCAGCAATGGGCTTCCCCATAGAACTTGCCAACCTGAATTCCTAAAGGCTAGATTTGAGAGTCACATTCTGCTGCTTCCTCCCTTAGAGTTAAACTTGCTTCTGAAAGCTCAACCTCCGGGGAGTTTGTTTGGCAGAGATATAGAACACACTTTTCCAAGCCTGTTGGAAGGCATTTGCAGTTTCATTTCGCGTCTAATTTCCCAAACCAAACTGCTTGCAGCTCTAACTCCCTTCTAACTACCACTTCTTCGGTTCAGTGAGATATGCTGGATTCTAAACGGAGAAGCTTCTCTGACGCTTTTTCACAGAGATTTTGAAACTGAAATCTCCCATGCCGTTTCCACCATAGCCAGCAATGGGCTTCCCCATAGAACTTGCCAACCTGAATTCCTACAGGCTAGATGTGAGAGGCACATTCTGCTGCTTCCTCCCTTAGAGTTAAACTAGCTTCTGAAAGCTCAACCTCCGGGGAGTTTGTTTGGCAGAGATATAGAACACACTTTTCCAAGCCTGTTGGAAGGCATTTGCAGTTTCATTTCGCGTCTAATTTCCCAAACCAAACTGCTTGCAGCTCTAACTGCCTTCTAACTACCACTTCTTCGGTTCAGTGAGATATGCTGGATTCTAAACGGAGAAGCTTCTCTGACGCTTTTTCACAGAGATTTTGAAACTGAAATCTCCCATGCCGTTTCCACCATAGGCAGCAATGGGCTTCCCCATAGAACTTGCCAACCTGAATTCCTAAAGGCTAGATGTGAGAGGCACATTCTGCTGCTTCCTCCCTAACAGTTAAGCTTGCTTCTGAAAGCTCAACCTCCGGGGACTCTGTTTGGCACAGATATAGAACACACTTTTCCAAGCCTGTTGGAAGGCCTTTGCAGTGTCATTTCGCATCTAATTTCCCAAACCAAACTGCTTGCAGCTCTAACTCCCTTCTAACTACCACTTCTTCGGTTCAGTGAGATATGCTGGATTCTAAACGGAGAAGCTTCTCTGACGCTTTTTCACAGAGATTTTGAAATTGAAATCTCCCATGCCGTTTCCACCATAGGCAGCAATGGGCTTCCCCATAGAACTTGCCAACCTGAATTCCTAAAGGCTAGATGTGAGAGGCACATTCTGCTGCTTCCTCCCTTAGAGTTAAACTTGCTTCTGAAAGCTCAACCTCCGGGGAGTTTGTTTGGCAGAGATATAGAACACACTTTTCCAAGCCTGTTGGAAGGCATTTGCAGTTTCATTTCGCGTCTAATTTCCCAAACCAAACTGCTTGCAGCTCTAACTCCCTTCTAACTACCACTTCTTTGGTTCAGTGAGATATGCTGGATTCTAAACGGAGAAGCTTCTCTGACGCTTTTTCACAGAGATTTTGAAACTGAAATCTCCCATGCCGTTTCCACCATAGGCAGCAATGGGCTTCCCCATAGAACTTGCCAACCTGAATTCCTAAAGGCTAGATGTGAGTGGCACATTCTGCTGCTTCCTCCCTTAGAGTTAAACTAGCTTCTGAAAGCTCAACCTCCGGGGAGTTTGTTTGGCAGAGATATAGAACACACTTTTCCAAGCCTGTTGGAAGGCATTTGCAGTTTCATTTCGCGTCTAATTTCCCAAACCAAACTGCTTGCAGCTCTAACTCCCTTCTAACTACCACTTCTTCGGTTCAGTGAGATATGCTGGATTCTAAACGGAGAAGCTTCTCTGACGCTTTTTCACAGAGATTTTGAAACTGAAATTTCCAAACCCGTTTCCAACGAAGGCGCCAATGGACTTCCCCATAGAACTTGCCAACCTGAATTCCTACAGGCTAGATGTGAGAGGCACATTCTGCTGCTTCCTCCCTTAGAGTTAAACTAGCTTCTGAAAGCTCAACCTCCGGGGAGTTTGTTTGGCAGAGATATAGAACACACTTTTCCAAGCCTGTTGGAAGGCATTTGCAGTTTCATTTCGCGTCTAATTTCCCAAACCAAACTGCTTGCAGCTCTAACTGCCTTCTAACTACCACTTCTTCTGTTCAGTGAGATATGCTGGATTCTAAACGGAGAAGCTTCTCTGACGCTTTTTCACAGTGATTTTGAAACTGAAATCTCCCATGCGGTTTCCACCATAGCCAGCAATGGGCTTCCCCATAGAACTTGCCAACCTGAATTCCTACATGCTAGATGTGAGAGGCACATTCTGCTGCTTCCTCCCTTAGAGTTAAACTTGCTTCTGAAAGCTCAACCTCCAGGGAGTCTGTTTGGCAGAGATATAGAACACACTTTTCCAAGCCTGTTGGAAGGCATTTGCAGTTTCATTTCGCGTCTAATTTCCCAAACCAAACTGCTTGCAGGTCTTACTGCCTTCTAACTACCACTTCTTCGGTTCAGTGAGATATGCTGGATTCTAAACGGAGAAGCTTCTCTGACGCTTTTTCACAGAGATTTTGAAACTGAAATTTCCAAACCCGTTTCCAACGAAGGCGCCAATGGGCTTCCCCATAGAACTTGCCAACCTGAATTCCTACAGGCTAGATGTGAGAGGCACATTCTGCTGCTTCCTCCCTTAGAGTTAAACTAGCTTCTGAAAGCTCAACCTCCGGGGAGTTTGTTTGGCAGAGATATAGAACACACTTTTCCAAGCCTGTTGGAAGGCATTTGCAGTTTCATTTCGCGTCTAATTTCCCAAACCAAACTGCTTGCAGCTCTAACTCCCTTCTAACTACCACTTCTTCGGTTCAGTGAGATATGCTGGATTCTAAACGGAGAAGCTTCTCTGACGCTTTTTCACAGAGATTTTGAAACTGAAATCTCCCATGCCGTTTCCACCATAGGCAGCAATGGGCTTCCCCATAGAACTTGCCAACCTGAATTCCTACAGGCTAGATGTGAGAGGCACATTCTGCTGCTTCCTCCCTAACAGTTAAGCTTGCTTCTGAAAGCTCAACCTCCGGGGACTCTGTTTGGCACAGATATAGAACACACTTTTCCAAGCCTGTTGGAAGGCCTTTGCAGTGTCATTTCGCGTCTAATTTCCCAAACCAAACTGCTTGCAGGTCTAACTGCCTTCTAACTACCACTTCTTCGGTTCAGTGAGATATGCTGGATTCTAAACGGAGAAGCTTCTCTGATGCTTTTTCACAGAGATTTTGAAACTGAAATCTCCCATGCCGTTTCCACCATAGGCAGCAATGGGCTTCCCCATAGAACTTGCCAACCTGAATTCCTACAGGCTAGATGTGAGAGGCACATTCTGCTGCTTCCTCCCTTAGAGTTAAACTAGCTTCTGAAAGCTCAACCTCCGGGGAGTCTGTTTGGCAGAGATATAGAACACACTTTTCCAAGCCTGTTGGAAGGCATGTGCAGTTTCATTTCGCGTCTAATTACCCAAACCAAACTGCTTGCAGCTCTAACTCCCTTCTAACTACCACTTCTTCGGTTCAGTGAGATATGCTGGATTCTAAACGGAGAAGCTTCTCTGACGCTTTTTCACAGAGATTTTGAAACTGAAATTTCCAAACCCGTTTCCAACGAAGGCGCCAATGGGCTTCACCATAGAACTTGCCAACCTGAATTCCTACAGGCTAGATGTGAGAGGCACATTCTGCTGCTTCCTCCCTTAGAGTTAAACTAGCTTCTGAAAGCTCAACCTCCGGGGAGTTTGTTTGGCAGAGATATAGAACACACTTTTCCAAGCCTGTTGGAAGGCATTTGCAGTTTCATTTCGCGTCTAATTTCCCAAACCAAACTGCTTGCAGATCTAACTCCCTTCTAACTACCACTTCTTTGGTTCAGTGAGATATGCTGGATTCTAAACGGAGAAGCTTCTCTGACGCTTTTTCACAGTGATTTTGAAACTGAAATCTCCCATGCCGTTTCCACCATAGGCAGCAATGGGCTTCCCCATAGAACTTGCCAACCTGAATTCCTAAAGGCTAGATGTGAGAGGCACATTCTGCTGCTTCCTCCCTTAGAGTTAAACTAGCTTCTGAAAGCTCAACCTCCGGGGAGTTTGTTTGGCAGAGATATAGAACACACTTTTCCAAGCCTGTTGGAAGGCATTTGCAGTTTCATTTCGCGTCTAATTTCCCAAACCAAACTGCTTGCAGCTCTAACTCCCTTCTAACTACCACTTCTTCGGTTCAGTGAGATATGCTGGATTCTAAACGGAGAAGCTTCTCTGACGCTTTTTCACAGAGATTTTGAAACTGAAATCTCCCATGCCGTTTCCACCATAGGCAGCAATGGGCTTCCCCATAGAACTTGCCAACCTGAATTCCTACAGGCTAGATGTGAGAGGCACATTCGGCTGCTTCCTCCCTAAGAGTTAAGCTTGCTTCTGAAAGCTCAACCTCCGGGGAGTCTGTTTGGCAGAGATATAGAACACACTTTTCCAAGCCTGTTGGAAGGCCTTTGCAGTGTCATTTCGCATCTAATTTCCCAAACCAAACTGCTTGCAGCTCTAACTCCCTTCTAACTACCACTTCTTCGGTTCAGTGAGATATGCTGGATTCTAAACGGAGAAGCTTCTCTGACGCTTTTTCACAGAGATTTTGAAACTGAAATTTCCAAACCAGTTTCCAACGAAGGCGCCAATGGACTTCCCCATAGAACTTGCCAACCTGAATTCCTACAGGCTAGATGTGAGAGGCACATTCTGCTGCTTCCTCCCTTAGAGTTAAACTAGCTTCTGAAAGCTCAACCTCCGGGGAGTTTGTTTGGCAGAGATATAGATCACACTTTTCCAAGCCTATTGGAAGGCATTTGCAGTTTCATTTCGCGTCTAATTTCCCAAACCAAACTGCTTGCAGCTCTAACTGCCTTCTTACTACCACTTCTTCGGTTCAGTGAGATATGCTGGATTCTAAACGGAGAAGCTTCTCTGACGCTTTTTCACAGTGATTTTGAAACTGAAATCTCCCATGCTGTTTCCACCATAGCCAGCAATGGGCTTCCCCATAGAACTTGCCAACCTGAATTCCTACAGGCTAGATGTGAGAGGCACATTCTGCTGCTTCCTCCCTTAGAGTTAAACTAGCTTCTGAAAGCTCAACCTCCAGGGAGTCTGTTTGGCAGAGATATAGAACACACTTTTCCAAGCCTGTTGGAAGGCATTTGCAGTTTCATTTCGCGTCTAATTTCCCAAACCAAACTGCTTGCAGGTCTTACTGTCTTCTAACTACCACTTCTTCGGTTCAGTGAGATATGCTGGATTCTAAACGGAGAAGCTTCTCTGACGCTTTTTCACAGAGATTTTGAAACTGAAATCTCCCATGCCGTTTCCACCATAGGCAGCAATGGGCTTCCCAATAGAACTTGCCAACCTGAATTCCTAAAGGCTAGATGTGAGAGGCACATTCTGCTGCTTCCTCCCTTAGAGTTAAACTTGCTTCTGAAAGCTCAACCTCCGGGGAGTTTGTTTGGCAGAGATATAGAACACACTTTTCCAAGCCTGTTGGAAGGCATTTGCAGTTTCATTTCGCGTCTAATTTCCCAAACCAAACTGCTTGCAGCTCTAACCCCCTTCTAACTACCACTTCTTCGGTTCAGTGAGATATGCTGGATTCTAAACGGAGAAGCTTCTCTGACGCTTTTTCTCAGAGATTTTGAAACTGAAATTTCCAAACCCGTTTCCAACGAAGGCGCCAATGGGCTTCCCCATAGAACTTGCCAACCTGAATTCCTACAGGCTAGATGTGAGAGGCACATTCTGCTGCTTCCTCCCTTAGAGTTAAACTAGCTTCTGAAAGCTCAACCTCCGGGGAGTTTGTTTGGCAGAGATATAGAACACACTTTTCCAAGCCTGTTGGAAGGCATTTGCAGTTTCATTTCGCGTCTAATTTCCCAAACCAAACTGCTTGCAGCTCTAACTGCCTTCTAACTACCACTTCTTCGGTTCAGTGAGATATGCTGGATTCTAAACGGAGAAGCTTCTCTGACGCTTTTTCACAGAGATTTTGAAACTGAAATCTCCCATGTTGTTTCCACCATAGGCAGCAATGGGCTTCCCCATAGAACTTGCCAACCTGAATTCCTAAAGGCTAGATGTGAGAGGCACATTCTGCTGCTTCCTCCCTAACAGTTAAGCTTGAGTCTGAAAGCTCAACCTCCGGGGACTCTGTTTGGCACAGATATAGAACACACTTTTCCAAGCCTGTTGGAAGGCCTTTGCAGTGTCATTTCGCATCTAATTTCCCAAACCAAACTGCTTGCAGCTCTAACTCCCTTCTAACTACCACTTCTTCGGTTCAGTGAGATATGCTGGATTCGAAACGGAGAAGCTTCTCTGACGCTTTTTCACAGAGATTTTGAAACTGAAATCTCCCATGCCGTTTCCACCATAGGCAGCAATGGGCTTCCCCATAGAACTTGCCAACCTGAATTCCTAAAGGCTAGATGTGAGAGGCACATTCTGCTGCTTCCTCCCTTAGAGTTAAACTTGCTTCTGAAAGCTCAACCTCCGGGGAGTTTGTTTGGCAGAGATATAGAACACACTTTTCCAAGCCTGTTGGAAGGCATTTGCAGTTTCATTTCGCGTCTAATTTCCCAAACCAAACTGCTTGCAGCTCTAACTCCCTTCTAACTACCACTTCTTCGGTTCAGTGAGATATGCTGGATTCTAAACGGAGAAGCTGCTCTGACGCTTTTTCACAGAGATTTTGAAACTGAAATCTCCCATGCCGTTTCCACCATAGGCAGCAATGGGCTTCCCCATAGAACTTGCCAACCTGAATTCCTACAGGCTAGATGTGAGAGGCACATTCTGCTGCTTCCTCCCTAACAGTTAAGCTTGCTTCTAAAAGCTCAACCTCCGGGGACTCTGTTTGGCACAGATATAGAACACACTTTTCCAAGCCTGTTGGAAGGCATTTGCAGTTTCATTTCGCGTCTAATTTCCCAAACCAAACTGCTTGCAGCTCTAACTCCCTTCTAACCACCACTTCTTCGGTTCAGTGAGATATGCTGGATTCTAAACGGAGAAGCTTCTCTGACGCTTTTTCACAGAGATTTTGAAACTGAAATCTCCCATGCCGTTTCCACCATAGGCAGCAATGGGCTTCCCCATAGAACTTGCCAACCTGAATTCCTACAGGCTAGATGTGAGAGGCACATTCTGCTGCTTCCTCCCTTAGAGTTAAACTAGCTTCTGAAAGCTCAACCTCCGGGGAGTTTGTTTGGCAGAGATATAGAACACACTTTTCCAAGCCTGTTGGAAGGCATTTGCAGTTTCATTTCGCGTCTAATTTCCCAAACCAAACTGCTTGCAGCTCTAACTGCCTTCTAACTACCACTTCTTCGGTTCAGTGAGATATGCTGGATTCTAAACGGAGAAGCTTCTCTGACGCTTTTTCACAGAGATTTTGAAACTGAAATCTCCCATGCTGTTTCCACCATAGCCAGCAATGGGCTTCCCCATAGAACTTGCCAACCTGAATTCCTACAGGCTAGATGTGAGAGGCACATTCTGCTGCTTCCTCCCTTAGAGTTAAACTAGCTTCTGAAAGCTCTACCTCCGGGGAGTTTGTTTGGCAGAGATATAGAACACACTTTTCCAAGCCTGTTGGAAGGCATTTGCAGTTTCATTTCGCGTCTAATTTCCCAAACCAAACTGCTTGCAGCTCTAACTCCCTTCTAACTACCACTTCTTCCGTTCAGTGAGATATGCTGGATTCTAAACGGAGAAGCGTCTCTGACGCTTTTTCACAGAGATTTTGAAATTGAAATCTCCCATGCCGTTTCCACCATAGGCAGCAATGGGCTTCCCCATAGAACTTGCCAACCTGAATTCCTACAGGCTAGATATGAGAGGCACATTCTGCTGCTTCCTCCCTAAGAGTTAAGCTTGCTTCTGAAAGCTCAACCTCCGGGGAGTCTGTTTGGCAGAGATATAGAACACACTTTTCCAAGCCTGTTGGAAGGCCTTTGCAGGGTCATTTCGCATCTAATTTCCCAAACCAAACTGCTTGCAGCTCTAACTCCCTTCTAACTACCACTTCTTCGGTTCAGTGAGATATGCTGGATTCTAAACGGAGAAGCTTCTCTGATGCTTTTTCACAGAGGTTTTGAAACTGAAATCTCCCATGCCGTTTCCACCATAGGCAGCAATGGGCTTCCCCATAGAACTTGCCAACCTGAATTCCTACAGGCTAGATGTGAGAGGCACATTCTGCTGCTTCCTCCCTTAGAGTTAAACTAGCTTCTGAAAGCTCAACCTCCAGGGAGTCTGTTTGGCAGAGATATAGAACACACTTTTCCAAGCCTGTTGGAAGGCATTTGTAGTTTCATTTCGCGTCTAATTTCCCAAACCAAACTGCTTGCAGCTCTAACTGCCTTCTAACTACCACTTCTTCGGTTCAGTGAGATATGCTGGATTCTAAACGGAGAAGCTTCTCTGACGCTTTTTCACAGAGATTTTGAAACTGAAATCTCCCATGCCGTTTCCACCATAGGCAGCAATGGGCTTCCCCATAGAACTTGCCAACCTGAATTCCTACAGGCTAGATGTGAGAGGCACATTCTGCTGCTTCCTCCCTAAGAGTTAAGCTTGCTTCTGAAAGCTCAACCTCCGGGGAGTCTGTTTGGCAGAGATATAGAACACACTTTTCCAAGCCTGTTGGAAGGCCTTTGCAGTGTCATTTCGCATCTAATTTCCCAAACCAAACTGCTTGCAGCTCTAACTGCCTTCTAACTACCACTTCTTCGGTTCAGTGAGATATGCTGGATTCTAAACGGAGAAGCTTCTCTGACGCTTTTTCACAGAGATTTTGAAACTGAAATCTCCCATGCCGTTTCCACCATAGCCAGCAATGGGCTTCCCCATAGAACTTGCCAACCTGAATTCCTACAGGCTAGATGTGAGAGGCACATTCTGCTGCTTCCTCCCTTAGAGTTAAACTTGCTTCTGAAAGCTCAACCTCCGGGGAGTTTGTTTGGCAGAGATATAGAACACACTTTTCCAAGCCTGTTGGAAGGCCTTTGCAGTGTCATTTCGCGTCTAATTTCCCAAACCAAACTGCTTGCAGCTCTAACTCCCTTCTAACTACCACTTCTTCGGTTCAGTGAGATATGCTGGATTCTAAACGGAGAAGCTTCTCTGACGCTTTTTCACAGAGATTTTGAAACTGAAATCTCCCATGCCGTTTCCACCATAGGCAGCAATGGGCTTCCCCATAGAACTTGCCAACCTGAATTCCTACAGGCTAGATGTGAGAGGCACATTCTGCTGCTTCCTCCCTTAGAGTTAAACTTGCTTCTGAAAGCTCAACCTCCGGGGACTCTGTTTGGCACAGATATAGAACACACTTTTCCAAGCCTGTTGGAAGGCATTTGCAGTTTCATTTCGCGTCTAATTTCCCAAACCAAACTGCTTGCAGCTCTAACTGCCTTCTAACTACCACTTCTTCGGTTCAGTGAGATATGCTGGATTCTAAACGGAGAAGCTTCTCTGACGCTTTTTCACAGAGATTTTGAAACTGAAATCTCCCATGCTGTTTCCACCGTAGCCAGCAATGGGCTTCCCCATAGAACTTGCCAACCTGAATTCCTACAGGCTAGATGTGAGAGGCACATTCTGCTGCTTCCTCCCTTAGAGTTAAACTAGCTTCTGAAAGCTCAACCTCCCGGGAGTCTGTTTGGCAGAGATATAGAACACAATTTTCCAAGCCTGTTGGAAGGCATTTGCAGTTTCATTTCGCGTCTAATTTCCCAAACCAAACTGCTTGCAGCTCTAACTGCCTTCTAACTACCACTTCTTCGGTTCAGTGAGATATGCTGGATTCTAAACGGAGAAGCTTCTCTGACGCTTTTTCACAGAGATTTTGAAACTGAAATCTCCCATGCCGTTTCCACCATAGGCAGCAATGGGCTTCCCCATAGAACTTGCCAACCTGAATTCCTACAGGCTAGATGTGAGAGGCACATTCTGCTGCTTCCTCCCTAAGAGTTAAGCTTGCTTCTGAAAGCTCAACCTCCGGGGAGTCTGTTTGGCAGAGATATAGAACACACTTTTCCAAGCCTGTTGGAAGGCCTTTGCAGTGTCATTTCGCATCTAATTTCCCAAACCAAACTGCTTGCAGCTCTAACTGCCTTCTAACTACCACTTCTTCGGTTCAGTGAGATATGCTGGATTCTAAACGGAGAAGCTTCTCTGACGCTTTTTCACAGAGATTTTGAAACTGAAATTTCCAATCCCGTTTCCAACGAAGGCGCCAATGGGCTTCCCCATAGAACTTGCCAACCTGAATTCCTACAGGCTAGATGTGAGAGGCACATTCTGCTGCTTCCTCCCTTAGAGTTAAACTAGCTTCTGAAAGCTCAACCTCCGGGGAGTTTGTTTGGCAGAGATATAGAACACACTTTTCCAAGCCTGTTGGAAGGCATTTGCAGTTTCATTTCGCGTCTAATTTCCCAAACCAAACTGCTTGCAGCTCTAACTCCCTTCTAACTACCACTTCTTCGGTTCAGTGAGATATGCTGGATTCTAAACGGAGAAGCTTCTCTGACGCTTTTTCACAGAGATTTTGAAACTGAAATCTCCCATGCCGTTTCCACCATAGGCAGCAATGGGCTTCCCCATAGAACTTGCCAACCTGAATTCCTACAGGCTAGATGTGAGAGGCACATTCTGCTGCTTCCTCCCTAAGAGTTAAGCTTGCTTCTAAAAGCTCAACCTCCGGGGACTCTGTTTGGCACAGATATAGAACACACTTTTCCAAGCCTGTTGGAAGGCCTTTGCAGTGTCATTTCGCATCTAATTTCCCAAACCAAACTGCTTGCAGCTCTAACTCCCTTCTAACTACCACTTCTTCGGTTCAGTGAGATATGCTGGATTCTAAATGGAGAAGCTTCTCTGACGCTTTTTCACAGAGATTTTGAAACTGAAATCTCCCATGCCGTTTCCACCATAGGCAGCAATGGGCTTCCCCATAGAACTTGCCAACCTGAATTCCTACAGGCTAGATGTGAGAGGCACATTCTGCTGCTTCCTCCCTAAGAGTTAAGCTTGCTTCTGAAAGCTCAACCTCCGGGGAGTCTGTTTGGCAGAGATATAGAAGACACTTTTCCAAGCCTGTTGGAAGGCCTTTGCAGTGTCATTTCGCATCTAATTTCCCAAACCAAACTGCTTGCAGCTCTAACTCCCTTCTAACTACCACTTCTTCGGTTCAGTGAGATATGCTGGATTCTAAACGGAGAAGCTTCTCTGACGCTTTTTCACAGAGATTTTGAAACTGAAATCTCCCATGCCGTTTCCACCATAGGCAGCAATGGGCTTCCCCATAGAACTTGCCAACCTGAATTCCTACAGGCTAGATGTGAGAGGCACATTCTGCTGCTTCCTCCCTTAGAGTTAAACTAGCTTCTGAAAGCTCAACCTCCGGGGAGTTTGTTTGGCAGAGATATAGAACACACTTTTCCAAGCCTGTTGGAAGGCATTTGCAGTTTCATTTCGCGTCTAATTTCCCAAACCAAACTGCTTGCAGCTCTAACTCCCTTCTAACTACCACTTCTTCGGTTCAGTGAGATATGCTGGATTCTAAACGGAGAAGCTTCTCTGACGCTTTTTCACAGAGATTTTGAAACTGAAATCTCCCATGCCGTTTCCACCATAGGCAGCAATGGGCTTCCCCATAGAACTTGCCAACCTGAATTCCTACAGGCTAGATGTGAGAGGCACATTCTGCTGCTTCCTCCCTAACAGTTAAGCTTGCTTCTAAAAGCTCAACCTCCGGGGAGTCTGTTTGGCAGAGATATAGAACACACTTTTCCAAGCCTGTTGGAAGGCCTTTGCAGTGTCATTTCGCATCTAATTTCCCAAACCAAACTGCTTGCAGCTCTAACTCCCTTCTAACTACCACTTCTTCGGTTCAGTGAGATATGCTGGATTCTAAACGGAGAAGCTTCTCTGACGCTTTTTCACAGAGATTTTGAAAATGAAATCTCCCATGCCGTTTCCACCATAGGCAGCAATGGGCTTCCCCATAGAACTTGCCAACCTGAATTCCTAAAGGCTAGATGTGAGAGGCACATTCTGCTGCTTCCTCCCTTAGAGTTAAACTTGCTTCTGAAAGCTCAACCTCCGGGGAGTTTGTTTGGCAGAGATATAGAACACACTTTTCGAAGCCTGTTGGAAGGCATTTGCAGTTTCATTTCGCGTCTAATTTCCCAAACCAAACTGCTTGCAGCTCTAACTCCCTTCTAACTACCACTTCTTCGGTTCAGTGAGATATGCTGGATTCTAAACGGAGAAGCTTCTCTGACGCTTTTTCACAGAGATTTTGAAACTGAAATCTCCCATGCTGTTTCCACCATAGGCAGCAATGGGCTTCCCCATAGAACTTGCCAACCTGAATTCCTATAGGCTAGATGTGAGAGGCACATTCTGCTGCTTCCTCCCTTAGAGTTAAACTAGCTTCTGAAAGCTCAACCTCCGGGGAGTTTGTTTGGCAGAGATATAGAACACACTTTTCCAAGCCTGTTGGAAGGCATTTGCAGTTTCATTTCGCGTCTAATTTCCCAAACCAAACTGCTTGCAGCTCTAACTCCCTTCTAACTACCACTTCTTCGGTTCAGTGAGATATGCTGGATTCTAAACGGAGAAGCTTCTCTGACGCTTTTTCACAGAGATTTTGAAACTGAAATCTCCCATGCCGTTTCCACCATAGGCAGCAATGGGCTTCCCCATAGAACTTGCCAACCTGAATTCCTACAGGCTAGATGTGAGAGGCACATTCTGCTGCTTCCTCCCTTAGAGTTAAACTAGCTTCTGAAAGCTCAACCTCCGGGGAGTTTGTTTGGCAGAGATATAGAACACACTTTTCCAAGCCTGTTGGAAGGCATTTGCAGTTTCATTTCGCGTCTAATTTCCCAAACCAAACTGCTTGCAGCTCTAACTGCCTTCTAACTACCACTTCTTCGGTTCAGTGAGATATGCTGGATTCTAAACGGAGAAGCTTCTCTGACGCTTTTTCACAGAGATTTTGAAACTGAAATCTCCCATGCTGTTTCCACCGTAGCCAGCAATGGGCTTCCCCATAGAACTTGACAACCTGAATTCCTACAGGCTAGATGTGAGAGGCACATTCTGCTGCTTCCTCCCTTAGAGTTAAACTAGCTTCTGAAAGCTCAACCTCCAGGGAGTCTGTTTGGCAGAGATATAGAACACACTTTTCCAAGCCTGTTGGAAGGCATTTGCAGTTTCATTTCGCGTCTAATTTCCCAAACCAAACTGCTTGCAGCTCTAACTCCCTTCTAACTACCACTTCTTCGGTTCAGTGAGATATGCTGGATTCTAAACGGAGAAGCTTCTCTGACGCTTTTTCACAGATATTTTGAAACTGAAATCTCCCATGCCGTTTCCACCATAGGCAGCAATGGGCTTCCCCATAGAACTTGCCAACCTGAATTCCTACAGGCTAGATGTGAGAGGCACATTCTGCTGCTTCCTCCCTAACAGTTAAGCTTGCTTCTAAAAGCTCAACCTCCGGGGACTCTGTTTGGCACAGATATAGAACACACTTTTCCAAGCCTGTTGGAAGGCATTTGCAGTTTCATTTCGCGTCTAATTTCCCAAACCAAACTGCTTGCAGCTCTAACTCCCTTCTAACCACCACTTCTTCGGTTCAGTGAGATATGCTGGATTCTAAACGGAGAAGCTTCTCTGACGCTTTTTCACAGAGATTTTGAAACTGAAATCTCCTATGCCGTTTCCACCATAGGCAGCAATGGGCTTCCCCATAGAACTTGCCAACCTGAATTCCTACAGGCTAGATGTGAGAGGCACATTCTGCTGCTTCCTCCCTTAGAGTTAAACTAGCTTCTGAAAGCTCAACCTCCAGGGAGTCTGTTTGGCAGAGATATAGAACACACTTTTCCAAGCCTGTTGGAAGGCATTTGCAGTTTCATTTCGCGTCTAATTTCCCAAACCAAACTGCTTGCAGCTCTAACTGCCTTCTAACTACCACTTCTTCGGTTCAGTGAGATATGCTGGATTCTAAACGGAGAAGCTTCTCTGACGCTTTTTCACAGAGATTTTGAAACTGAAATCTCCCATGCCGTTTCCACCATAGGCAGCAATGGGCTTCCCCATAGAACTTGCCAACCTGAATTCCTACAGGCTAGATGTGAGAGGCACATTCTGCTGCTTCCTCCCTAAGAGTTAAGCTTGCTTCTGAAAGCTCAACCTCCGGGGAGTCTGTTTGGCAGAGATATAGAACACACTTTTCCAAGCCTGTTGGAAGGCCTTTGCAGTGTCATTTCGCATCTAATTTCCCAAACCAAACTGCTTGCAGCTCTAACTCCCTTCTAACTACCACTTCTTCGGTTCAGTGAGATATGCTGGATTCTAAACGGAGAAGCTTCTCTGACGCTTTTTCACAGAGATTTTGAAACTGAAATCTCCCATGCCGTTTCCACCATAGGCAGCAATGGGCTTCCCCATAGAACTTGCCAACCTGAATTCCTACAGGCTAGATGTGAGAGGTACATTCTGCTGCTTCCTCCCTTAGAGTTAAACTAGCTTCTGAAAGCTCAACCTCCGGGGAGTTTGTTTGGCAGAGATATAGAACACACTTTTCCAAGCCTGTTGGCAGGCCTTTGCAGTGTCATTTCGCATCTAATTTCCCAAACCAAACTGCTTGCAGCTCTAACTGCCTTCTAACTACCACTTCTTCGGTTCAGTGAGATATGCTGGATTCTAAACGGAGAAGCTTCTCTGACGCTTTTTCACAGAGATTTTGAAACTGAAATCTCCCATGCCGTTTCCACCATAGGCAGCAATGGGCTTCCCCATAGAACTTGCCAACCTGAATTCCTAAAGGCTAGATGTGAGAGGCACATTCTGCTGCTTCCTCCCTAACAGTTAAGCTTGCTTCTGAAAGCTCAACCTCCGGGGACTCTGTTTGGCACAGATATAGAACACACTTTTCCAAGCCTGTTGAAGGCCTTTGCAGTGTCATTTCGCATCTAATTTCCCAAACCAAACTGCTTACAGCTCTAACTCCCTTCTAACTACCACTTCTTCGGTTCAGTGAGATATGCTGGATTCTAAACGGAGAAGCTTCTCTGACGCTTTTTCACAGAGATTTTGAAACTGAAATCTCCCATGCCGTTTCCACCATAGGCAGCATTGTGCTTCCCCATAGAACTTGCGAACCTGAATTCCTACAGGCTAGATGTGAGAGGCACATTCTGCTGCTTCCTCCCTTAGAGTTAAACTAGCTTCTGAAAGCTCAACCTCCGGGGAGTTTGTTTGGCAGAGATATAGAACACACTTTTCCAAGCCTGTTGGAAGGCATTTGCAGTTTCATTTCGCGTCTAATTTCCCAAACCAAACTGCTTGCAGCTCTAACTCCCTTCTAACTACCACTTCTTCGGTTCAGTGAGATATGCTGGATTCTAAACGGAGAAGCTTCTCTGACGCTTTTTCACAGAGATTTTGAAACTGAAATTTCCAAACCCGTTTCCAACGAAGGCGCCAATGGACTTCCCCATAGAACTTGCCAACCTGAATTCCTACAGGCTAGATGTGAGAGGCACATTCTGCTGCTTCCTCCCTTAGAGTTAAACTAGCTTCTGAAAGCTCAACCTCCGGGGAGTTTGTTTGGCAGAGATATAGAACACACTTTTCCAAGCCTGTTGGAAGGCATTTGCAGTTTCATTTCGCGTCTAATTTCCCAAACCAAACTGCTTGCAGCTCTAACTGCCTTCTAACTACCACTTCTTCTGTTCAGTGAGATATGCTGGATTCTAAACGGAGAAGCTTCTCTGACGCTTTTTCACAGTGATTTTGAAACTGAAATCTCCCATGCTGTTTCCACCATAGCCAGCAATGGGCTTCCCCATAGAACTTGCCAACCTGAATTCCTAAATGCTAGATGTGAGAGGCACATTCTGCTGCTTCCTCCCTTAGAGTTAAACTAGCTTCTGAAAGCTCAACCTCCAGGGAGTCTGTTTGGCAGAGATATAGAACACACTTTTCCAAGCCTGTTGGAAGGCATTTGCAGTTTCATTTCGCGTCTAATTTCCCAAACCAAACTGCTTGCAGCTCTAACTGCCTTCTAACTACCACTTCTTCGGTTCAGTGAGATATGCTGGATTCTAAACGGAGAAGCTTCTCTGACGCTTTTTCACAGAGATTTTGAAACTGAAATCTCCCATGCCGTTTCCACCATAGGCAGCAATGGGCTTCCCCATAGAACTTGCCAACCTGAATTCCTACAGGCTAGATGTGAGAGGCACATTCGGCTGCTTCCTCCCTAAGAGTTAAGCTTGCTTCTGAAAGCTCAACCTCCGGGGAGTCTGTTTGGCAGAGATATAGAACACACTTTTCCAAGCCTGTTGGAAGGCCTTTGCAGTGTCATTTCGCATCTAATTTCCCAAACCAAACTGCTTGCAGCTCTAACTCCCTTCTAACTACCACTTCTTCGGTTCAATGAGATATGCTGGATTCTAAACGGAGAAGCTTCTCTGAGGCTTTTTCACAGAGATTTTGAAACTGAAATTTCCAAACCCGTTTCCAACGAAGGCGCCAATGGGCTTCCCCATAGAACTTGCCAACCTGAATTCCTACAGGCTAGATGTGAGAGGCACATTCTGCTGCTTCCTCCCTTAGAGTTAAACTAGCTTCTGAAAGCTCAACCTCCGGGGAGTTTGTTTGGCAGAGATATAGAACACACTTTTCCAAGCCTGTTGGAAGGCATTTGCAGTTTCATTTCGCGTCTAATTTCCCAAACCAAACTGCTTGCAGCTCTAACTCCCTTCTAACTACCACTTCTTCGGTTCAGTGAGATATGCTGGATTCTAAACGGAGAAGCTTCTCAGACGCTTTTTCACAGTGATTTTGAAACTGAAATCTCCCATGCCGTTTCCACCATAGGCAGCAATGGGCTTCCCCATAGAACTTGCCAACCTGAATTCCTACAGGCTAGATGTGAGAGGCACATTCTGCTGCTTCCTCCCTAACAGTTAAGCTTGCTTCTGAAAGCTCAACCTCCGGGGACTCTGTTTGGCACAGATATAGAACACACTTTTCCAAGCCTGTTGGAAGGCCTTTGCAGTGTCATTTCGCGTCTAATTTCCCAAACCAAACTGCTTGCAGGTCTAACTGCCTTCTAACTACCACTTCTTCGGTTCAGTGAGATATGCTGGATTCTAAACGGAGAAGCTTCTCTGACGCTTTTTCACAGAGATTTTGAAACTGAAATCTCCCATGCCGTTTCCACCATAGGCAGCAATGGGCTTCCCCATAGAACTTGCCAACCTGAATTCCTACAGGCTAGATGTGAGAGGCACATTCTGCTGCTTCCTCCCTTAGAGTTAAACTAGCTTCTGACAGCTCAACCTCCGGGGAGTTTGTTTGGCAGAGATATAGAACACACTTTTCCAAGCCTGTTGGAAGGCCTTTGCAGTGTCATTTCGCATCTAATTTCCCAAACCAAACTGCTTGCAGCTCTAACTCCCTTCTAACTACCACTTCTTCGGTTCAGTGAGATATGCTGGATTCTAAAGGGAGAAGCTTCTCTGACGCTTTTTCACAGAGATTTTGAAACTGAAATCTCCCATGCCGTTTCCACCATAGGCAGCAATGGGCTTCCCCATAGAACTTGCCAACCTGAATTCCTAAAGGCTAGATGTGAGAGTCACATTCTGCTGCTTCCTCCCTTAGAGTTAAACTTGCTTCTGAAAGCTCAACCTCCGGGGAGTTTGTTTGGCAGAGATATAGAACACACTTTTCCAAGCCTGTTGGAAGGCATTTGCAGTTTCATTTCGCGTCTAATTTCCCAAACCAAACTGCTTGCAGCTCTAACTCCCTTCTAACTACCACTTCTTCGGTTCAGTGAGATATGCTGGATTCTAAACGGAGAAGCTTCTCTGACGCTTTTTCACAGAGATTTTGAAACTGAAATCTCCCATGCCGTTTCCACCATAGGCAGCAATGGGCTTCCCCATAGAACTTGCCAACCTGAATTCCTACAGGCTAGATGTGAGAGGCACATTCTGCTGCTTCCTCCCTTAGAGTTAAACTAGCTTCTGAAAGCTCAACCTCCGGGGAGTTTGTTTGGCAGAGATATAGAACACACTTTTCCAAGCCTGTTGGAAGGCATTTGCAGTTTCATTTCGCGTCTAATTTCCCAAACCAAACTGCTTGCAGCTCTAACTGCCTTCTAACTACCACTTCTTCGGTTCAGTGAGATATGCTGGATTCTAAACGGAGAAGCTTCTCTGACGCTTTTTCACAGAGATTTTGAAACTGAAATCTCCCATGCCGTTTCCACCATAGGCAGCAATGGGCTTCCCCATAGAACTTGCCAACCTGAATTCCTAAAGGCTAGATGTGAGAGGCACATTCTGCTGCTTCCTCCCTAACAGTTAAGCTTGCTTCTGAAAGCTCAACCTCCGGGGACTCTGTTTGGCACAGATATAGAACACACTTTTCCAAGCCTGTTGGAAGGCCTTTGCAGTGTCATTTCGCATCTAATTTCCCAAACCAAACTGCTTGCAGCTCTAACTCCCTTCTAACTACCACTTCTTCGGTTCAGTGAGATATGCTGGATTCTAAACGGAGAAGCTTCTCTGACGCTTTTTCACAGAGATTTTGAAACTGAAATCTCCCATGCCGTTTCCACCATAGGCAGCAATGGGCTTCCCCATAGAACTTGCCAACCTGAATTCCTAAAGGCTAGATGTGAGAGGCACATTCTGCTGCTTCCTCCCTTAGAGTTAAACTTGCTTCTGAAAGCTCAACCTCCGGGGAGTTTGTTTGGCAGAGATATAGAACACACTTTTCCAAGCCTGTTGGAAGGCATTTGCAGTTTCATTTCGCGTCTAATTTCCCAAACCAAACTGCTTGCAGCTCTAACTCCCTTCTAACTACCACTTCTTTGGTTCAGTGAGATATGCTGGATTCTAAACGGAGAAGCTTCTCTGACGCTTTTTCACAGAGATTTTGAAACTGAAATCTCCCATGCCGTTTCCACCATAGGCAGCAATGGGCTTCCCCATAGAACTTGCCAACCTGAATTCCTAAAGGCTAGATGTGAGTGGCACATTCTGCTGCTTCCTCCCTTAGAGTTAAACTAGCTTCTGAAAGCTCAACCTCCGGGGAGTTTGTTTGGCAGAGATATAGAACACACTTTTCCAAGCCTGTTGGAAGGCATTTGCAGTTTCATTTCGCGTCTAATTTCCCAAACCAAACTGCTTGCAGCTCTAACTCCCTTCTAACTACCACTTCTTCGGTTCAGTGAGATATGCTGGATTCTAAACGGAGAAGCTTCTCTGACGCTTTTTCACAGAGATTTTGAAACTGAAATTTCCAAACCCGTTTCCAACGAAGGCGCCAATGGACTTCCCCATAGAACTTGCCAACCTGAATTCCTACAGGCTAGATGTGAGAGGCACATTCTGCTGCTTCCTCCCTTAGAGTTAAACTAGCTTCTGAAAGCTCAACCTCCGGGGAGTTTGTTTGGCAGAGATATAGAACACACTTTTCCAAGCCTGTTGGAAGGCATTTGCAGTTTCATTTCGCGTCTAATTTCCCAAACCAAACTGCTTGCAGCTCTAACTGCCTTCTAACTACCACTTCTTCTGTTCAGTGAGATATGCTGGATTCTAAACGGAGAAGCTTCTCTGACGCTTTTTCACAGTGATTTTGAAACTGAAATCTCCCATGCGGTTTCCACCATAGCCAGCAATGGGCTTCCCCATAGAACTTGCCAACCTGAATTCCTACATGCTAGATGTGAGAGGCACATTCTGCTGCTTCCTCCCTTAGAGTTAAACTTGCTTCTGAAAGCTCAACCTCCAGGGAGTCTGTTTGGCAGAGATATAGAACACACTTTTCCAAGCCTGTTGGAAGGCATTTGCAGTTTCATTTCGCGTCTAATTTCCCAAACCAAACTGCTTGCAGGTCTTACTGCCTTCTAACTACCACTTCTTCGGTTCAGTGAGATATGCTGGATTCTAAACGGAGAAGCTTCTCTGACGCTTTTTCACAGAGATTTTGAAACTGAAATTTCCAAACCCGTTTCCAACGAAGGCGCCAATGGGCTTCCCCATAGAACTTGCCAACCTGAATTCCTACAGGCTAGATGTGAGAGGCACATTCTGCTGCTTCCTCCCTTAGAGTTAAACTAGCTTCTGAAAGCTCAACCTCCGGGGAGTTTGTTTGGCAGAGATATAGAACACACTTTTCCAAGCCTGTTGGAAGGCATTTGCAGTTTCATTTCGCGTCTAATTTCCCAAACCAAACTGCTTGCAGCTCTAACTCCCTTCTAACTACCACTTCTTCGGTTCAGTGAGATATGCTGGATTCTAAACGGAGAAGCTTCTCTGACGCTTTTTCACAGAGATTTTGAAACTGAAATCTCCCATGCCGTTTCCACCATAGGCAGCAATGGGCTTCCCCATAGAACTTGCCAACCTGAATTCCTACAGGCTAGATGTGAGAGGCACATTCTGCTGCTTCCTCCCTAACAGTTAAGCTTGCTTCTGAAAGCTCAACCTCCGGGGACTCTGTTTGGCACAGATATAGAACACACTTTTCCAAGCCTGTTGGAAGGCCTTTGCAGTGTCATTTCGCGTCTAATTTCCCAAACCAAACTGCTTGCAGGTCTAACTGCCTTCTAACTACCACTTCTTCGGTTCAGTGAGATATGCTGGATTCTAAACGGAGAAGCTTCTCTGATGCTTTTTCACAGAGATTTTGAAACTGAAATCTCCCATGCCGTTTCCACCATAGGCAGCAATGGGCTTCCCCATAGAACTTGCCAACCTGAATTCCTACAGGCTAGATGTGAGAGGCACATTCTGCTGCTTCCTCCCTTAGAGTTAAACTAGCTTCTGAAAGCTCAACCTCCGGGGAGTCTGTTTGGCAGAGATATAGAACACACTTTTCCAAGCCTGTTGGAAGGCATGTGCAGTTTCATTTCGCGTCTAATTACCCAAACCAAACTGCTTGCAGCTCTAACTCCCTTCTAACTACCACTTCTTCGGTTCAGTGAGATATGCTGGATTCTAAACGGAGAAGCTTCTCTGACGCTTTTTCACAGAGATTTTGAAACTGAAATTTCCAAACCCGTTTCCAACGAAGGCGCCAATGGGCTTCACCATAGAACTTGCCAACCTGAATTCCTACAGGCTAGATGTGAGAGGCACATTCTGCTGCTTCCTCCCTTAGAGTTAAACTAGCTTCTGAAAGCTCAACCTCCGGGGAGTTTGTTTGGCAGAGATATAGAACACACTTTTCCAAGCCTGTTGGAAGGCATTTGCAGTTTCATTTCGCGTCTAATTTCCCAAACCAAACTGCTTGCAGATCTAACTCCCTTCTAACTACCACTTCTTTGGTTCAGTGAGATATGCTGGATTCTAAACGGAGAAGCTTCTCTGACGCTTTTTCACAGTGATTTTGAAACTGAAATCTCCCATGCCGTTTCCACCATAGGCAGCAATGGGCTTCCCCATAGAACTTGCCAACCTGAATTCCTAAAGGCTAGATGTGAGAGGCACATTCTGCTGCTTCCTCCCTTAGAGTTAAACTAGCTTCTGAAAGCTCAACCTCCGGGGAGTTTGTTTGGCAGAGATATAGAACACACTTTTCCAAGCCTGTTGGAAGGCATTTGCAGTTTCATTTCGCGTCTAATTTCCCAAACCAAACTGCTTGCAGCTCTAACTCCCTTCTAACTACCACTTCTTCGGTTCAGTGAGATATGCTGGATTCTAAACGGAGAAGCTTCTCTGACGCTTTTTCACAGAGATTTTGAAACTGAAATCTCCCATGCCGTTTCCACCATAGGCAGCAATGGGCTTCCCCATAGAACTTGCCAACCTGAATTCCTACAGGCTAGATGTGAGAGGCACATTCGGCTGCTTCCTCCCTAAGAGTTAAGCTTGCTTCTGAAAGCTCAACCTCCGGGGAGTCTGTTTGGCAGAGATATAGAACACACTTTTCCAAGCCTGTTGGAAGGCCTTTGCAGTGTCATTTCGCATCTAATTTCCCAAACCAAACTGCTTGCAGCTCTAACTCCCTTCTAACTACCACTTCTTCGGTTCAGTGAGATATGCTGGATTCTAAACGGAGAAGCTTCTCTGACGCTTTTTCACAGAGATTTTGAAACTGAAATTTCCAAACCAGTTTCCAACGAAGGCGCCAATGGACTTCCCCATAGAACTTGCCAACCTGAATTCCTACAGGCTAGATGTGAGAGGCACATTCTGCTGCTTCCTCCCTTAGAGTTAAACTAGCTTCTGAAAGCTCAACCTCCGGGGAGTTTGTTTGGCAGAGATATAGAACACACTTTTCCAAGCCTATTGGAAGGCATTTGCAGTTTCATTTCGCGTCTAATTTCCCAAACCAAACTGCTTGCAGCTCTAACTGCCTTCTTACTACCACTTCTTCGGTTCAGTGAGATATGCTGGATTCTAAACGGAGAAGCTTCTCTGACGCTTTTTCACAGTGATTTTGAAACTGAAATCTCCCATGCTGTTTCCACCATAGCCAGCAATGGGCTTCCCCATAGAACTTGCCAACCTGAATTCCTACAGGCTAGATGTGAGAGGCACATTCTGCTGCTTCCTCCCTTAGAGTTAAACTAGCTTCTGAAAGCTCAACCTCCAGGGAGTCTGTTTGGCAGAGATATAGAACACACTTTTCCAAGCCTGTTGGAAGGCATTTGCAGTTTCATTTCGCGTCTAATTTGCCAAACCAAACTGCTTGCAGGTCTTACTGTCTTCTAACTACCACTTCTTCGGTTCAGTGAGATATGCTGGATTCTAAACGGAGAAGCTTCTCTGACGCTTTTTCACAGAGATTTTGAAACTGAAATCTCCCATGCCGTTTCCACCATAGGCAGCAATGGGCTTCCCAATAGAACTTGCCAACCTGAATTCCTAAAGGCTAGATGTGAGAGGCACATTCTGCTGCTTCCTCCCTTAGAGTTAAACTTGCTTCTGAAAGCTCAACCTCCGGGGAGTTTGTTTGGCAGAGATATAGAACACACTTTTCCAAGCCTGTTGGAAGGCATTTGCAGTTTCATTTCGCGTCTAATTTCCCAAACCAAACTGCTTGCAGCTCTAACCCCCTTCTAACTACCACTTCTTCGGTTCAGTGAGATATGCTGGATTCTAAACGGAGAAGCTTCTCTGACGCTTTTTCTCAGAGATTTT
Source organism: Cynocephalus volans (assembly GCF_027409185.1). Lineage (NCBI taxonomy): Eukaryota > Metazoa > Chordata > Mammalia > Dermoptera > Cynocephalidae > Cynocephalus > Cynocephalus volans. Next base: position 403,786 of record NW_026902379.1, read on the forward strand.
GAAACTGAAATTTCCAAACCCGTTTCCAACGAAGGCGCCAATGGGCTTCCCCATAGAACTTGCCAACCTGAATTCCTACAGGCTAGATGTGAGAGGCACATTCTGCTGCTTCCTCCCTTAGAGTTAAACTAGCTTCTGAAAGCTCAACCTCCGGGGAGTTTGTTTGGCAGAGATATAGAACACACTTTTCCAAGCCTGTTGGAAGGCATTTGCAGTTTCATTTCGCGTCTAATTTCCCAAACCAAACTGCTTGCAGCTCTAACTGCCTTCTAACTACCACTTCTTCGGTTCAGTGAGATATGCTGGATTCTAAACGGAGAAGCTTCTCTGACGCTTTTTCACAGAGATTTTGAAACTGAAATCTCCCATGTCGTTTCCACCATAGGCAGCAATGGGCTTCCCCATAGAACTTGCCAACCTGAATTCCTAAAGGCTAGATGTGAGAGGCACATTCTGCTGCTTCCTCCCTTAGAGTTAAACTTGCTTCTGAAAGCTCAACCTCCGGGGAGTTTGTTTGGCAGAGATATAGAACACACTTTTCCAAGCCTGTTGGAAGGCATTTCCAGTTTCATTTCGCGTCTAATTTCCCAAACCAAACTGCTTGCAGCTCTAACTCCCTTCTAACTACCACTTCTTCGGTTCAGTGAGATATGCTGGATTCTAAACGGAGAAGCTTCTCTGACGCTTTTTCACAGAGATTTTGAAACTGAAATCTCCCATGCCGTTTCCACCATAGGCAGCAATGGGCTTCCCCATAGAACTTGCCAACCTGAATTCCTACAGGCTAGATGTGAGAGGCACATTCTGCTGCTTCCTCCCTAACAGTTAAGCTTGCTTCTAAAAGCTCAACCTCCGGGGACTCTGTTTGGCACAGATATAGAACACACTTTTCCAAGCCTGTTGGAAGGCATTTGCAGTTTCATTTCGCGTCTAATTTCCCAAACCAAACTGCTTGCAGCTCTAACTCCCTTCTAACCACCACTTCTTCGGTTCAGTGAGATATGCTGGATTCTAAACGGAGAAGCTTCTCTGACGCTTTTTCACAGAGATTTTGAAACTGAAATCTCCCATGCCGTTTCCACCATAGGCAGCAATGGGCTTCCCCATAGAACTTGCCAACCTGAATTCCTACAGGCTAGATGTGAGAGGCACATTCTGCTGCTTCCTCCCTTAGAGTTAAACTAGCTTCTGAAAGCTCAACCTCCGGGGAGTTTGTTTGGCAGAGATATAGAACACACTTTTCCAAGCCTGTTGGAAGGCATTTGCAGTTTCATTTCGCGTCTAATTTCCCAAACCAAACTGCTTGCAGCTCTAACTGCCTTCTAACTACCACTTCTTCGGTTCAGTGAGATATGCTGGATTCTAAACGGAGAAGCTTCTCTGACGCTTTTTCACAGAGATTTTGAAACTGAAATTTCCAAACCCGTTTCCAACGAAGGCGCCAATGGACTTCCCCATAGAACTTGCCAACCTGAATTCCTACAGGCTAGATGTGAGAGGCACATTCTGCTGCTTCCTCCCTTAGAGTTAAACTAGCTTCTGAAAGCTCTACCTCCGGGGAGTTTGTTTGGCAGAGATATAGAACACACTTTTCCAAGCCTGTTGGAAGGCATTTGCAGTTTCATTTCGCGTCTAATTTCCCAAACCAAACTGCTTGCAGCTCTAACTCCCTTCTAACTACCACTTCTTCGGTTCAGTGAGATATGCTGGATTCTAAACGGAGAAGCGTCTCTGACGCTTTTTCACAGAGATTTTGAAATTGAAATCTCCCATGCCGTTTCCACCATAGGCAGCAATGGGCTTCCCCATAGAACTTGCCAACCTGAATTCCTACAGGCTAGATATGAGAGGCACATTCTGCTGCTTCCTCCCTAAGAGTTAAGCTTGCTTCTGAAAGCTCAACCTCCGGGGAGTCTGTTTGGCAGAGATATAGAACACACTTTTCCAAGCCTGTTGGAAGGCCTTTGCAGGGTCATTTCGCATCTAATTTCCCAAACCAAACTGCTTGCAGCTCTAACTCCCTTCTAACTACCACTTCTTCGGTTCAGTGAGATATGCTGGATTCTAAACGGAGAAGCTTCTCTGATGCTTTTTCACAGAGGTTTTGAAACTGAAATCTCCCATGCCGTTTCCACTATAGGCAGCAATGGGCTTCCCCATAGAACTTGCCAACCTGAATTCCTACAGGCTAGATGTGAGAGGCACATTCTGCTGCTTCCTCCCTTAGAGTTAAACTAGCTTCTGAAAGCTCAACCTCCAGGGAGTCTGTTTGGCAGAGATATAGAACACACTTTTCCAAGCCTGTTGGAAGGCATTTGTAGTTTCATTTCGCGTCTAATTTCCCAAACCAAACTGCTTGCAGCTCTAACTGCCTTCTAACTACCACTTCTTCGGTTCAGTGAGATATGCTGGATTCTAAACGGAGAAGCTTCTCTGACGCTTTTTCACAGAGATTTTGAAACTGAAATCTCCCATGCCGTTTCCACCATAGGCAGCAATGGGCTTCCCCATAGAACTTGCCAACCTGAATTCCTACAGGCTAGATGTGAGAGGCACATTCTGCTGCTTCCTCCCTAAGAGTTAAGCTTGCTTCTGAAAGCTCAACCTCCGGGGAGTCTGTTTGGCAGAGATATAGAACACACTTTTCCAAGCCTGTTGGAAGGCCTTTGCAGTGTCATTTCGCATCTAATTTCCCAAACCAAACTGCTTGCAGCTCTAACTGCCTTCTAACTACCACTTCTTCGGTTCAGTGAGATATGCTGGATTCTAAACGGAGAAGCTTCTCTGACGCTTTTTCACAGAGATTTTGAAACTGAAATCTCCCATGCCGTTTCCACCATAGCCAGCAATGGGCTTCCCCATAGAACTTGCCAACCTGAATTCCTACAGGCTAGATGTGAGAGGCACATTCTGCTGCTTCCTCCCTTAGAGTTAAACTTGCTTCTGAAAGCTCAACCTCCGGGGAGTTTGTTTGGCAGAGATATAGAACACACTTTTCCAAGCCTGTTGGAAGGCCTTTGCAGTGTCATTTCGCGTCTAATTTCCCAAACCAAACTGCTTGCAGCTCTAACTCCCTTCTAACTACCACTTCTTCGGTTCAGTGAGATATGCTGGATTCTAAACGGAGAAGCTTCTCTGACGCTTTTTCACAGAGATTTTGAAACTGAAATCTCCCATGCCGTTTCCACCATAGGCAGCAATGGGCTTCCCCATAGAACTTGCCAACCTGAATTCCTACAGGCTAGATGTGAGAGGCACATTCTGCTGCTTCCTCCCTTAGAGTTAAACTTGCTTCTGAAAGCTCAACCTCCGGGGAGTTTGTTTGGCAGAGATATAGAACACACTTTTCCAAGCCTGTTGGAAGGCATTTGCAGTTTCATTTCGCGTCTAATTTCCCAAACCAAACTGCTTGCAGCTCTAACTGCCTTCTAACTACCACTTCTTCGGTTCAGTGAGATATGCTGGATTCTAAACGGAGAAGCTTCTCTGACGCTTTTTCACAGAGATTTTGAAACTGAAATCTCCCATGCCGTTTCCACCATAGGCAGCAATGGGCTTCCCCATAGAACTTGCCAACCTGAATTCCTACAGGCTAGATGTGAGAGGCACATTCTGCTGCTTCCTCCCTAAGAGTTAAGCTTGCTTCTGAAAGCTCAACCTCCGGGGAGTCTGTTTGGCAGAGATATAGAACACACTTTTCCAAGCCTGTTGGAAGGCATTTGCAGTGTCATTTCGCATCTAATTTCCCAAACCAAACTGCTTGCAGCTCTAACTCCCTTCTAACTACCACTTCTTCGGTTCAGTGAGATATGCTGGATTCTAAACGGAGAAGCTTCTCTGACGCTTTTTCACAGAGAATTTGAAACTGAAATTTCCAAACCCGTTTCCAACGAAGGCGCCAATGGGCTTCCCCATAGAACTTGCCAACCTGAATTCCTACAGGCTAGATGTGAGAGGCACATTCTGCTGCTTCCTCCCTTAGAGTTAAACTAGCTTCTGAAAGCTCAACCTCCCGGGAGTTTGTTTGGCAGAGATATAGAACACACTTTTCCAAGCCTGTTGGAAGGCATTTGCAGTTTCATTTCGCGTCTAATTTCCCAAACCAAACTGCTTGCAGCTCTAACTCCCTTCTAACTACCACTTCTTCGGTTCAGTGAGATATGCTGGATTCTAAAGGGAGAAGCTTCTCTGACGCTTTTTCACAGAGATTTTGAAACTGAAATCTCCCATGCCGTTTCCACCATAGGCAGCAATGGGCTTCCCCATAGAACTTGCCAACCTGAATTCCTACAGGCTAGATGTGAGAGGCACATTCTGCTGCTTCCTCCCTAACAGTTAAGCTTGCTTCTAAAAGCTCAACCTCCGGGGACTCTGTTTGGCACAGATATAGAACACACTTTTCCAAGCCTGTTGGAAGGCATTTGCAGTTTCATTTCGCGTCTAATTTCCCAAACCAAACTGCTTGCAGCTCTAACTCCCTTCTAACTACCACTTCTTCGGTTCAGTGAGATATGCTGGATTCTAAATGGAGAAGCTTCTCTGACGCTTTTTCACAGAGATTTTGAAACTGAAATCTCCCATGCCGTTTCCACCATAGGCAGCAATGGGCTTCCCCATAGAACTTGCCAACCTGAATTCCTACAGGCTAGATGTGAGAGGCACATTCTGCTGCTTCCTCCCTAACAGTTAAGCTTGCTTCTAAAAGCTCAACCTCCGGGGAGTCTGTTTGGCAGAGATATAGAAGACACTTTTCCAAGCCTGTTGGAAGGCCTTTGCAGTGTCATTTCGCATCTAATTTCCCAAACCAAACTGCTTGCAGCTCTAACTCCCTTCTAACTACCACTTCTTCGGTTCAGTGAGATATGCTGGATTCTAAACGGAGAAGCTTCTCTGACGCTTTTTCACAGAGATTTTGAAACTGAAATCTCCCATGCTGTTTCCACCATAGGCAGCAATGGGCTTCCCCATAGAACTTGCCAACCTGAATTCCTACAGGCTAGATGTGAGAGGCACATTATGCTGCTTCCTCCCTTAGAGTTAAACTAGCTTCTGAAAGCTCAACCTCCGGGGAGTTTGTTTGGCAGAGATATAGAACACACTTTTCCAAGCCTGTTGGAAGGCATTTGCAGTTTCATTTAGCGTCTAATTTCCCAAACCAAACTGCTTGCAGCTCTAACTGCCTTCTAACTACCACTTCTTCGGTTCAGTGAGATATGCTGGATTCTAAACGGAGAAGCTTCTCTGACGCTTTTTCACAGAGATTTTGAAACTGAAATCTCCCATGCCGTTTCCACCATAGCCAGCAATGGGCTTCCCCATAGAACTTGCCAACCTGAATTCCTACAGGCTAGATGTGAGAGGCACATTCTGCTGCTTCCTCCCTTAGAGTTAAACTAGCTTCTGAAAGCTCAACCTCCAGGGAGTCTGTTTGGCAGAGATATAGAACACACTTTTCCAAGCCTGTTGGAAGGCATTTGCAGTTTCATTTCGCGTCTAATTTCCCAAACCAAACTGCTTGCAGCTCTAACTGCCTTCTAACTACCACTTCTTCGGTTCAGTGAGATATGCTGGATTCTAAACGGAGAAGCTTCTCTGACGCTTTTTCACAGAGATTTTGAAACTGAAATCTCCCATGCCGTTTCCACCATAGGCAGCAATGGGCTTCCCCATAGAACTTGCCAACCTGAATTCCTACAGGCTAGATGTGAGAGGCACATTCTGCTGCTTCCTCCCTAAGAGTTAAGCTTGCTTCTGAAAGCTCAACCTCCGGGGAGTCTGTTTGGCAAAGATATAGAACACACTTTTCCAAGCCTGTTGGAAGGCCTTTGCAGTGTCATTTCGCATCTAATTTCCCAAACCAAACTGCTTGCAGCTCTAACTGCCTTCTAACTACCACTTCTTCGGTTCAGTGAGATATGCTGGATTCTAAACGGAGAAGCTTCTCTGACGCTTTTTCACAGAGATTTTGAAACTGAAATTTCCAATCCCGTTTCCAACGAAGGCGCCAATGGGCTTCCCCATAGAACTTGCCAACCTGAATTCCTACAGGCTAGATGTGAGAGGCACATTCTGCTGCTTCCTCCCTTAGAGTTAAACTAGCTTCTGAAAGCTCAACCTCCAGGGAGTCTGTTTGGCAGAGATATAGAACACACTTTTCCAAGCCTGTTGGAAGGCATTTGCAGTTTCATTTCGCGTCTAATTTCCCAAACCAAACTGCTTGCAGCTCTAACTGCCTTCTAACTACCACTTCTTCGGTTCAGTGAGATATGCTGGATTCTAAACGGAGAAGCTTCTCTGACGCTTTTTCACAGAGATTTTGAAACTGAAATCTCCCATGCCGTTTCCACCATAGGCAGCAATGGGCTTCCCCATAGAACTTGCCAACCTGAATTCCTACAGGCTAGATGTGAGAGGCACATTCTGCTGCTTCCTCCCTTAGAGTTAAACTTGCTTCTGAAAGCTCAACCTCCGGGGAGTTTGTTTGGCAGAGATATAGAACACACTTTTCCAAGCCTGTTGGAAGGCCTTTGCAGTGTCATTTCGCGTCTAATTTCCCAAACCAAACTGCTTGCAGCTCTAACTCCCTTCTAACTACCACTTCTTCGGTTCAGTGAGATATGCTGGATTCTAAACGGAGAAGCTTCTCTGACGCTTTTTCACAGAGATTTTGCAACTGAAATCTCCCATGCCGTTTCCACCATAGGCAGCAATGGGCTTCCCCATAGAACTTGCCAACCTGAATTCCTACAGGCTAGATGTGAGAGGCACATTCTGCTGCTTCCTCCCTTAGAGTTAAACTTGCTTCTGAAAGCTCAACCTCCGGGGAGTTTGTTTGGCAGAGATATAGAACACACTTTTCCAAGCCTGTTGGAAGGCATTTGCAGTTTCATTTCGCGTCTAATTTCCCAAACCAAACTGCTTGCAGCTCTAACTGCCTTCTAACTACCACTTCTTCGGTTCAGTGAGATATGCTGGATTCTAAACGGAGAAGCTTCTCTGACGCTTTTTCACAGAGATTTTGAAACTGAAATCTCCCATGCCGTTTCCACCATAGGCAGCAATGGGCTTCCCCATAGAACTTGCCAACCTGAATTCCTACAGGCTAGATGTGAGAGGCACATTCTGCTGCTTCCTCCCTAAGAGTTAAGCTTGCTTCTGAAAGCTCAACCTCCGGGGAGTCTGTTTGGCAGAGATATAGAACACACTTTTCCAAGCCTGTTGGAAGGCATTTGCAGTGTCATTTCGCATCTAATTTCCCAAACCAAACTGCTTGCAGCTCTAACTCCCTTCTAACTACCACTTCTTCGGTTCAGTGAGATATGCTGGATTCTAAACGGAGAAGCTTCTCTGACGCTTTTTCACAGAGAATTTGAAACTGAAATTTCCAAACCCGTTTCCAACGAAGGCGCCAATGGGCTTCCCCATAGAACTTGCCAACCTGAATTCCTACAGGCTAGATGTGAGAGGCACATTCTGCTGCTTCCTCCCTTAGAGTTAAACTAGCTTCTGAAAGCTCAACCTCCCGGGAGTTTGTTTGGCAGAGATATAGAACACACTTTTCCAAGCCTGTTGGAAGGCATTTGCAGTTTCATTTCGCGTCTAATTTCCCAAACCAAACTGCTTGCAGCTCTAACTCCCTTCTAACTACCACTTCTTCGGTTCAGTGAGATATGCTGGATTCTAAACGGAGAAGCTTCTCTGACGCTTTTTCACAGAGATTTTGAAACTGAAATCTCCCATGCCGTTTCCACCATAGGCAGCAATGGGCTTCCCCATAGAACTTGCCAACCTGAATTCCTACAGGCTAGATGTGAGAGGCACATTCTGCTGCTTCCTCCCTAACAGTTAAGCTTGCTTCTAAAAGCTCAACCTCCGGGGACTCTGTTTGGCACAGATATAGAACACACTTTTCCAAGCCTGTTGGAAGGCATTTGCAGTTTCATTTCGCGTCTAATTTCCCAAACCAAACTGCTTGCAGCTCTAACTCCCTTCTAACTACCACTTCTTCGGTTCAGTGAGATATGCTGGATTCTAAATGGAGAAGCTTCTCTGACGCTTTTTCACAGAGATTTTGAAACTGAAATCTCCCATGCCGTTTCCACCATAGGCAGCAATGGGCTTCCCCATAGAACTTGCCAACCTGAATTCCTACAGGCTAGATGTGAGAGGCACATTCTGCTGCTTCCTCCCTAACAGTTAAGCTTGCTTCTAAAAGCTCAACCTCCGGGGAGTCTGTTTGGCAGAGATATAGAAGACACTTTTCCAAGCCTGTTGGAAGGCCTTTGCAGTGTCATTTCGCATCTAATTTCCCAAACCAAACTGCTTGCAGCTCTAACTCCCTTCTAACTACCACTTCTTCGGTTCAGTGAGATATGCTGGATTCTAAACGGAGAAGCTTCTCTGACGCTTTTTCACAGAGATTTTGAAACTGAAATCTCCCATGCTGTTTCCACCATAGGCAGCAATGGGCTTCCCCATAGAACTTGCCAACCTGAATTCCTACAGGCTAGATGTGAGAGGCACATTCTGCTGCTTCCTCCCTTAGAGTTAAACTAGCTTCTGAAAGCTCAACCTCCGGGGAGTTTGTTTGGCAGAGATATAGAACACACTTTTCCAAGCCTGTTGGAAGGCATTTGCAGTTTCATTTAGCGTCTAATTTCCCAAACCAAACTGCTTGCAGCTCTAACTGCCTTCTAACTACCACTTCTTCGGTTCAGTGAGATATGCTGGATTCTAAACGGAGAAGCTTCTCTGACGCTTTTTCACAGAGATTTTGAAACTGAAATCTCCCATGCCGTTTCCACCATAGCCAGCAATGGGCTTCCCCATAGAACTTGCCAACCTGAATTCCTACAGGCTAGATGTGAGAGGCACATTCTGCTGCTTCCTCCCTTAGAGTTAAACTAGCTTCTGAAAGCTCAACCTCCAGGGAGTCTGTTTGGCAGAGATATAGAACACACTTTTCCAAGCCTGTTGGAAGGCATTTGCAGTTTCATTTCGCGTCTAATTTCCCAAACCAAACTGCTTGCAGCTCTAACTGCCTTCTAACTACCACTTCTTCGGTTCAGTGAGATATGCTGGATTCTAAATGGAGAAGCTTCTCTGACGCTTTTTCACAGAGATTTTGAAACTGAAATCTCCCATGCCGTTTCCACCATAGTCAGCAATGGGCTTCCCCATAGAACTTGCCAACCTGAATTCCTAAAGGCTAGATGTGAGAGGCACCTTCTGCTCCTTCCTCCCTTAGAGTTAAACTTGGTTCTGAAAGCTCAACCTCCGGGGAGTTTGTTTGGCAGAGATATAGAACACACTTTTCCAAGCCTGTTGGAAGGTATTTGCAGTTTCATTTCGCGTCTAATTTCCCAAACCAAACTGCTTGCAGCTCTAACTGCCTTCTAACTACCACTTCTTCGGTTCAGTGAGATATGCTGGATTCTAAACGGAGAAGCTTCTCTGACGCTTTTTCACAGAGATTTTGAAACTGAAATCTCCCATGCTGTTTCCACCATAGCCAGCAATGGGCTTCCCCATAGAACTTGCCAACCTGAATTCCTACAGGCTAGATGTGAGAGGCACATTCTGCTGCTTCCTCCCTTAGAGTTAAACTAGCTTCTGAAAGCTCTACCTCCGGGGAGTTTGTTTGGCAGAGATATAGAACACACTTTTCCAAGCCTGTTGGAAGGCATTTGCAGTTTCATTTCGCGTCTAATTTCCCAAACCAAACTGCTTGCAGCTCTAACTCTCTTCTAACTACCACTTCTTCGGTTCAGTGAGATATGCTGGATTCTAAACGGAGAAGCTTCTCTGACGCTTTTTCACAGAGATTTTGAAACTGAAATCTCCCATGCCGTTTCCACCATAGGCAGCAATGGGCTTCCCCATAGAACTTGCCAACCTGAATTCCTACAGGCTAGATGTGAGAGGCACATTCTGCTGCTTCCTCCCTTAGAGTTAAACTTGCTTCTGAAAGCTCAACCTCCGGGGAGTTTGTTTGGCAGAGATATAGAACACACTTTTCCAAGCCTGTTGGAAGGCCTTTGCAGTGTCATTTCGCGTCTAATTTCCCAAACCAAACTGCTTGCAGCTCTAACTCCCTTCTAACTACCACTTCTTCGGTTCAGTGAGATATGCTGGATTCTAAACGGAGAAGCTTCTCGGACGCTTTTTCACAGAGATTTTGAAACTGAAATCTCCCATGCCGTTTCCACCATAGGCAGCAATGGGCTTCCCCATAGAACTTGCCAACCTGAATTCCTACAGGCTAGATGTGAGAGGCACATTCTGTTGCTTCCTCCCTTAGAGTTAAACTTGCTTCTGAAAGCTCAACCTCCGGGGAGTTTGTTTGGCAGAGATATAGAACACACTTTTCCAAGCCTGTTGGAAGGCATTTGCAGTTTCATTTCGCGTCTAATTTCCCAAACCAAACTGCTTGCAGCTCTAACTCCCTTCTAACTACCACTTCTTCGGTTCAGTGAGATATGCTGGATTCTAAACGGAGAAGCTTCTCTGATGCTTTTTCACAGAGATTTTGAAACTGAAATCTCCCATGCCGTTTCCACCATAGGCAGCAATGGGCTTCCCCATAGAACTTGCCAACCTGAATTCCTACAGGCTAGATGTGAGAGGCACATTCTGCTGCTTCCTCCCTAAGAGTTAAGCTTGCTTCTGAAAGCTCAACCTCCGGGGAGTCTGTTTGGCAGAGATATAGAACACACTTTTCCAAGACTGTTGGAAGGCCTTTGCAGTGTCATTTCGCATCTAATTTCCCAAACCAAACTGCTTGCAGCTCTAAGTCCCTTCTAACTACCACTTCTTCGGTTCAGTGAGATATGCTGGATTCTAAACGGAGAAGCTTCTCTGACGCTTTTTCACAGAGATTTTGAAACTGAAATCTCCCATGCCGTTTCCACCATAGGCAGCAATGGGCTTCCCCATAGAACTTGCCAACCTGAATTCCTACAGGCTAGATGTGAGAGGCACATTCTGCTGCTTCCTCCCTTAGAGTTAAACTAGCTTCTGAAAGCTCAACCTCCGGGGAGTTTGTTTGGCAGAGATATAGAACACACTTTTCCAAGCCTGTTGGAAGGCATTTGCAGTTTCATTTCGCGTCTAATTTCCCAAACCAAACTGCTTGCAGCTCTAACTGCCTTCTAACTACCACTTCTTCGGTTCAGTGAGATATGCTGGATTCTAAACGGAGAAGCTTCTCTGACGCTTTTTCACAGAGATTTTGAAACTGAAATCTCCCATGCTGTTTCCACCATAGCCAGCAAAGGGCTTCCCCATAGAACTTGCCAACCTGAATTCCTACAGGCTAGATGTGAGAGGCACATTCTGCTGCTTCCTCCCTTAGAGTTAAACTAGCTTCTGAAAGCTCAACCTCCGGGGAGTCTGTTTGGCAGAGATATAGAACACACTTTTCCAAGCCTGTTGGAAGGCATTTGCAGTTTCATTTCGCGTCTAATTTCCCAAACCAAACTGCTTGCATCTCTAACTGCCTTCTAACTACCACTTCTTCGGTTCAGTGAGATATGCTGGATTCTAAACGGAGAAGCTTCTCAGACGCTTTTTCACAGAGATTTTGAAACTGAAATCTCCCATGCCGTTTCCACCATAGGCAGCAATGGGCTTCCCCATAGAACTTGCCAACCTGAATTCCTACAGGCTAGATGTGAGAGGCACATTCTGCTGCTTCCTCCCTTAGAGTTAAACTAGCTTCTGAAAGCTCAACCTCCGGGGAGTTTGTTTGGCAGAGATATAGAACACACTTTTCCAAGCCTGTTGGAAGGCATTTGCAGTTTCATTTCGCGTCTAATTTCCCAAACCAAACTGCTTGCAGCTCTAACTGCCTTCTAACTACCACTTCTTCGGTTCAGTGAGATATGCTGGATTCTAAACGGAGAAGCTTCTCTGATGCTTTTTCACAGAGATTTTGAAACTGAAATCTCCCATGCCGTTTCCACCATAGGCAGCAATGGGCTTCCCCATAGAACTTGCCAACCTGAATTCCTACAGGCTAGATGTGAGAGGCACATTCTGCTGCTTCCTCCCTTAGAGTTAAACTAGCTTCTGAAAGCTCAACCTCCGGGGAGTTTGTTTGGCAGAGATATAGAACACACTTTTCCAAGCCTGTTGGAAGGCATTTGCAGTTTCATTTCGCGTCTAATTTCCCAAACCAAACTGCTTGCAGCTCTAACTGCCTTCTAACTACCACTTCTTCGGTTCAGTGAGATATGCTGGATTCTAAACGGAGAAGCTTCTCTGACGCTTTTTCACAGAGATTTTGAAACTGAAATCTCCCATGCTGTTTCCACCGTAGCCAGCAATGGGCTTCCCCATAGAACTTGCCAACCTGAATTCCTACAGGCTAGATGTGAGAGGCACATTCTGCTGCTTCCTCCCTTAGAGTTAAACTAGCTTCTGAAAGCTCAACCTCCCGGGAGTCTGTTTGGCAGAGATATAGAACACAATTTTCCAAGCCTGTTGGAAGGCATTTGCAGTTTCATTTCGCGTCTAATTTCCCAAACCAAACTGCTTGCAGCTCTAACTGCCTTCTAACTACCACTTCTTCGGTTCAGTGAGATATGCTGGATTCTAAACGGAGAAGCTTCTCTGACGCTTTTTCACAGAGATTTTGAAACTGAAATCTCCCATGCCGTTTCCACCATAGGCAGCAATGGGCTTCCCCATAGAACTTGCCAACCTGAATTCCTACAGGCTAGATGTGAGAGGCACATTCTGCTGCTTCCTCCCTAAGAGTTAAGCTTGCTTCTGAAAGCTCAACCTCCGGGGAGTCTGTTTGGCAGAGATATAGAACACACTTTTCCAAGCCTGTTGGAAGGCCTTTGCAGTGTCATTTCGCATCTAATTTCCCAAACCAAACTGCTTGCAGCTCTAACTGCCTTCTAACTACCACTTCTTCGGTTCAGTGAGATATGCTGGATTCTAAACGGAGAAGCTTCTCTGACGCTTTTTCACAGAGATTTTGAAACTGAAATTTCCAATCCCGTTTCCAACGAAGGCGCCAATGGGCTTCCCCATAGAACTTGCCAACCTGAATTCCTACAGGCTAGATGTGAGAGGCACATTCTGCTGCTTCCTCCCTTAGAGTTAAACTAGCTTCTGAAAGCTCAACCTCCGGGGAGTTTGTTTGGCAGAGATATAGAACACACTTTTCCAAGCCTGTTGGAAGGCATTTGCAGTTTCATTTCGCGTCTAATTTCCCAAACCAAACTGCTTGCAGCTCTAACTGCCTTCTAACTACCACTTCTTCGGTTCAGTGAGATATGCTGGATTCCAAACGGAGAAGCTTCTCTGACGCTTTTTCACAGAGATTTTGAAACTGAAATCTCCCATGCCGTTTCCACCATAGGCAGCAATGGGCTTCCCCATAGAACTTGCCAACCTGAATTCCTACAGGCTAGATGTGAGAGGCACATTCTGCTGCTTCCTCCCTAAGAGTTAAGCTTGCTTCTGAAAGCTCAACCTCCGGGGAGTCTGTTTGGCAGAGATATAGAACACACTTTTCCAAGCCTGTTGGAAGGCATTTGCAGTGTCATTTCGCATCTAATTTCCCAAACCAAACTGCTTGCAGCTCTAACTCCCTTCTAACTACCACTTCTTCGGTTCAGTGAGATATGCTGGATTCTAAACGGAGAAGCTTCTCTGACGCTTTTTCACAGAGAATTTGAAACTGAAATTTCCAAACCAGTTTCCAACGAAGGCGCCAATGGGCTTCCCCATAGAACTTGCCAACCTGAATTCCTACAGGCTAGATGTGAGAGGCACATTCTGCTGCTTCCTCCCTTAGAGTTAAACTAGCTTCTGAAAGCTCAACCTCCCGGGAGTTTGTTTGGCAGAGATATAGAACACACTTTTCCAAGCCTGTTGGAAGGCATTTGCAGTTTCATTTCGCGTCTAATTTCCCAAACCAAACTGCTTGCAGCTCTAACTCCCTTCTAACTACCACTTCTTCGGTTCAGTGAGATATGCTGGATTCTAAACGGAGAAGCTTCTCTGACGCTTTTTCACAGAGATTTTGAAACTGAAATCTCCCATGCCGTTTCCACCATAGGCAGCAATGGGCTTCCCCATAGAACTTGCCAACCTGAATTCCTACAGGCTAGATGTGAGAGGCACATTCTGCTGCTTCCTCCCTAACAGTTAAGCTTGCTTCTAAAAGCTCAACCTCCGGGGACTCTGTTTGGCACAGATATAGAACACACTTTTCCAAGCCTGTTTGAAGGCATTTGCAGTTTCATTTCGCGTCTAATTTCCCAAACCAAACTGCTTGCAGCTCTAACTCCCTTCTAACTACCACTTCTTCGGTTCAGTGAGATATGCTGGATTCTAAATGGAGAAGCTTCTCTGACGCTTTTTCACAGAGATTTTGAAACTGAAATCTCCCATGCCGTTTCCACCATAGGCAGCAATGGGCTTCCCCATAGAACTTGCCAACCTGAATTCCTACAGGCTAGATGTGAGAGGCACATTCTGCTGCTTCCTCCCTAACAGTTAAGCTTGCTTCTAAAAGCTCAACCTCCGGGGAGTCTGTTTGGCAGAGATATAGAAGACACTTTTCCAAGCCTGTTGGAAGGCCTTTGCAGTGTCATTTCGCATCTAATTTCCCAAACCAAACTGCTTGCAGCTCTAACTCCCTTCTAACTACCACTTCTTCGGTTCAGTGAGATATGCTGGATTCTAAACGGAGAAGCTTCTCTGACGCTTTTTCACAGAGATTTTGAAACTGAAATCTCCCATGCTGTTTCCACCATAGGCAGCAATGGGCTTCCCCATAGAACTTGCCAACCTGAATTCCTACAGGCTAGATGTGAGAGGCACATTCTGCTGCTTCCTCCCTTAGAGTTAAACTAGCTTCTGAAAGCTCAACCTCCGGGGAGTTTGTTTGGCAGAGATATAGAACACACTTTTCCAAGCCTGTTGGAAGGCATTTGCAGTTTCATTTAGCGTCTAATTTCCCAAACCAAACTGCTTGCAGCTCTAACTGCCTTCTAACTACCACTTCTTCGGTTCAGTGAGATATGCTGGATTCTAAACGGAGAAGCTTCTCTGACGCTTTTTCACAGAGATTTTGAAACTGAAATCTCCCATGCCGTTTCCACCATAGCCAGCAATGGGCTTCCCCATAGAACTTGCCAACCTGAATTCCTACAGGCTAGATGTGAGAGGCACATTCTGCTGCTTCCTCCCTTAGAGTTAAACTAGCTTCTGAAAGCTCAACCTCCAGGGAGTCTGTTTGGCAGAGATATAGAACACACTTTTCCAAGCCTGTTGGAAGGCATTTGCAGTTTCATTTCGCGTCTAATTTCCCAAACCAAACTGCTTGCAGCTCTAACTGCCTTCTAACTACCACTTCTTCGGTTCAGTGAGATATGCTGGATTCTAAACGGAGAAGCTTCTCTGACGCTTTTTCACAGAGATTTTGAAACTGAAATCTCCCATGCCGTTTCCACCATAGTCAGCAATGGGCTTCCCCATAGAACTTGCCAACCTGAATTCCTAAAGGCTAGATGTGAGAGGCACATTCTGCTCCTTCCTCCCTTAGAGTTAAACTTGGTTCTGAAAGCTCAACCTCCGGGGAGTTTGTTTGGCAGAGATATAGAACACACTTTTCCAAGCCTGTTGGAAGGCATTTGCAGTTTCATTTCGCGTCTAATTTCCCAAACCAAACTGCTTGCAGCTCTAACTCCCTTCTAACTACCACTTCTTCGGTTCAGTGAGATATGCTGGATTCTAAACGGAGAAGCTTCTCTGACGCTTTTTCACAGAGATTTTGAAACTGAAATCTCCCATGCCGTTTCCACCATAGGCAGCAATGGGCTTCCCCATAGAACTTGCCAACCTGAATTCCTACAGGCTAGATGTGAGAGGCACATTCTGCTGCTTCCTCCCTTAGAGTTAAACTAGCTTCTGAAAGCTCAACCTCCGGAGAGTTTGTTTGGCAGAGATATAGAACACACCTTTCCAAGCCTGTTGGAAGGCATTTGCAGTTTCATTTCGCGTCTAATTTCCCAAACCAAACTGCTTGCAGCTCTAACTGCCTTCTAACTACCACTTCTTCGGTTCAGTGAGATATGCTGGATTCTAAACGGAGAAGCTTCTCTGACGCTTTTTCACAGAGATTTTGAAACTGAAATCTCCCATGCTGTTTCCACCATAGCCAGCAATGGGCTTCCCCATAGAACTTGCCAACCTGAATTCCTACAGGCTAGATGTGAGAGGCACATTCTGCTGCTTCCTCCCTTAGAGTTAAACTAGCTTCTGAAAGCTCTACCTCCGGGGAGTTTGTTTGGCAGAGATATAGAACACACTTTTCCAAGCCTGTTGGAAGGCATTTGCAGTTTCATTTCGCGTCTAATTTCCCAAACCAAACTGCTTGCAGCTCTAACTCTCTTCTAACTACCACTTCTTCGGTTCAGTGAGATATGCTGGATTCTAAACGGAGAAGCTTCTCTGACGCTTTTTCACAGAGATTTTGAAACTGAAATCTCCCATGCCGTTTCCACCATAGGCAGCAATGGGCTTCCCCATAGAACTTGCCAACCTGAATTCCTACAGGCTAGATGTGAGAGGCACATTCTGCTGCTTCCTCCCTTAGAGTTAAACTTGCTTCTGAAAGCTCAACCTCCGGGGAGTTTGTTTGGCAGAGATATAGAACACACTTTTCCAAGCCTGTTGGAAGGCCTTTGCAGTGTCATTTCGCGTCTAATTTCCCAAACCAAACTGCTTGCAGCTCTAACTCCCTTCTAACTACCACTTCTTCGGTTCAGTGAGATATGCTGGATTCTAAACGGAGAAGCTTCTCGGACGCTTTTTCACAGAGATTTTGAAACTGAAATCTCCCATGCCGTTTCCACCATAGGCAGCAATGGGCTTCCCCATAGAACTTGCCAACCTGAATTCCTACAGGCTAGATGTGAGAGGCACATTCTGTTGCTTCCTCCCTTAGAGTTAAACTTGCTTCTGAAAGCTCAACCTCCGGGGAGTTTGTTTGGCAGAGATATAGAACACACTTTTCCAAGCCTGTTGGAAGGCATTTGCAGTTTCATTTCGCGTCTAATTTCCCAAACCAAACTGCTTGCAGCTCTAACTCCCTTCTAACTACCACTTCTTCGGTTCAGTGAGATATGCTGGATTCTAAACGGAGAAGCTTCTCTGATGCTTTTTCACAGAGATTTTGAAACTGAAATCTCCCATGCCGTTTCCACCATAGGCAGCAATGGGCTTCCCCATAGAACTTGCCAACCTGAATTCCTACAGGCTAGATGTGAGAGGCACATTCTGCTGCTTCCTCCCTAAGAGTTAAGCTTGCTTCTGAAAGCTCAACCTCCGGGGAGTCTGTTTGGCAGAGATATAGAACACACTTTTCCAAGACTGTTGGAAGGCCTTTGCAGTGTCATTTCGCATCTAATTTCCCAAACCAAACTGCTTGCAGCTCTAAGTCCCTTCTAACTACCACTTCTTCGGTTCAGTGAGATATGCTGGATTCTAAACGGAGAAGCTTCTCTGACGCTTTTTCACAGAGATTTTGAAACTGAAATCTCCCATGCCGTTTCCACCATAGGCAGCAATGGGCTTCCCCATAGAACTTGCCAACCTGAATTCCTACAGGCTAGATGTGAGAGGCACATTCTGCTGCTTCCTCCCTTAGAGTTAAACTAGCTTCTGAAAGCTCAACCTCCGGGGAGTTTGTTTGGCAGAGATATAGAACACACTTTTCCAAGCCTGTTGGAAGGCATTTGCAGTTTCATTTCGCGTCTAATTTCCCAAACCAAACTGCTTGCAGCTCTAACTGCCTTCTAACTACCACTTCTTCGGTTCAGTGAGATATGCTGGATTCTAAACGGAGAAGCTTCTCTGACGCTTTTTCACAGAGATTTTGAAACTGAAATCTCCCATGCTGTTTCCACCATAGCCAGCAAAGGGCTTCCCCATAGAACTTGCCAACCTGAATTCCTACAGGCTAGATGTGAGAGGCACATTCTGCTGCTTCCTCCCTTAGAGTTAAACTAGCTTCTGAAAGCTCAACCTCCGGGGAGTCTGTTTGGCAGAGATATAGAACACACTTTTCCAAGCCTGTTGGAAGGCATTTGCAGTTTCATTTCGCGTCTAATTTCCCAAACCAAACTGCTTGCATCTCTAACTGCCTTCTAACTACCACTTCTTCGGTTCAGTGAGATATGCTGGATTCTAAACGGAGAAGCTTCTCTGACGCTTTTTCACAGAGATTTTGAAACTGAAATCTCCCATGCCGTTTCCACCATAGGCAGCAATGGGCTTCCCCATAGAACTTGCCAACCTGAATTCCTACAGGCTAGATGTGAGAGGCACATTCTGCTGCTTCCTCCCTTAGAGTTAAACTAGCTTCTGAAACCTCAACCTCCGGGGAGTTTGTTTGGCAGAGATATAGAACACACTTTTCCAAGCCTGTTGGAAGGCATTTGCAGTTTCATTTCGCGTCTAATTTCCCAAACCAAACTGCTTGCAGCTCTAACTGCCTTCTAACTACCACTTCTTCGGTTCAGTGAGATATGCTGGATTCTAAACGGAGAAGCTTCTCTGACGCTTTTTCACAGAGATTTTGAAACTGAAATCTCCCATGCCGTTTCCACCATAGGCAGCAATGGGCTTCCCCATAGAACTTGCCAACCTGAATTCCTACAGGCTAGATGTGAGAGGCACATTCTGCTGCTTCCTCCCTTAGAGTTAAACTAGCTTCTGAAAGCTCAACCTCCGGGGAGTTTGTTTGGCAGAGATATAGAACACACTTTTCCAAGCCTGTTGGAAGGCATTTGCAGTTTCATTTCGCGTCTAATTTCCCAAACCAAACTGCTTGCAGCTCTAACTGCCTTCTAACTACCACTTCTTCGGTTCAGTGAGATATGCTGGATTCTAAACGGAGAAGCTTCTCTGACGCTTTTTCACAGAGATTTTGAAACTGAAATCTCCCATGCTGTTTCCACCGTAGCCAGCAATGGGCTTCCCCATAGAACTTGCCAACCTGAATTCCTACAGGCTAGATGTGAGAGGCACATTCTGCTGCTTCCTCCCTTAGAGTTAAACTAGCTTCTGAAAGCTCAACCTCCCGGGAGTCTGTTTGGCAGAGATATAGAACACAATTTTCCAAGCCTGTTGGAAGGCATTTGCAGTTTCATTTCGCGTCTAATTTGCCAAACCAAACTGCTTGCAGCTCTAACTGCCTTCTAACTACCACTTCTTCGGTTCAGTGAGATATGCTGGATTCTAAACGGAGAAGCTTCTCTGACGCTTTTTCACAGAGATTTTGAAACTGAAATCTCCCATGCCGTTTCCACCATAGGCAGCAATGGGCTTCCCCATAGAACTTGCCAACCTGAATTCCTACAGGCTAGATGTGAGAGGCACATTCTGCTGCTTCCTCCCTAAGAGTTAAGCTTGCTTCTGAAAGCTCAACCTCCGGGGAGTCTGTTTGGCAGAGATATAGAACACACTTTTCCAAGCCTGTTGGAAGGCCTTTGCAGTGTCATTTCGCATCTAATTTCCCAAACCAAACTGCTTGCAGCTCTAACTGCCTTCTAACTACCACTTCTTCGGTTCAGTGAGATATGCTGGATTCTAAACGGAGAAGCTTCTCTGACGCTTTTTCACAGAGATTTTGAAACTGAAATTTCCAATCCCGTTTCCAACGAAGGCGCCAATGGGCTTCCCCATAGAACTTGCCAACCTGAATTCCTACAGGCTAGATGTGAGAGGCACATTCTGCTGCTTCCTCCCTTAGAGTTAAACTTGCTTCTGAAAGCTCAACCTCCGGGGAGTTTGTTTGGCAGAGATATAGAACACATTTTTCCAAGCCTGTTGGAAGGCATTTGCAGTTTCATTTCGCGTCTAATTTCCCAAACCAAACTGCTTGCAGCTCTAACTGCCTTCTAACTACCACTTCTTCGGTTCAGTGAGATATGCTGGATTCTAAACGGAGAAGCTTCTCTGACGCTTTTTCACAGAGATTTTGAAACTGAAATCTCCCATGCCGTTTCCACCATAGGCAGCAATGGGCTTCCCCATAGAACTTGCCAACCTGAATTCCTACAGGCTAGATGTGAGAGGCACATTCTGCTGCTTACTCCCTAAGAGTTAAGCTTGCTTCTAAAAGCTCAACCTCCGGGGACTCTGTTTGGCACAGATATAGAACACACTTTTCCAAGCCTGTTGGAAGGCCTTTGCAGTGTCATTTCGCATCTAATTTCCCAAACCAAACTGCTTGCAGCTCTAACTCCCTTCTAACTACCACTTCTTCGGTTCAGTGAGATATGCTGGATTCTAAACGGAGAAGCTTCTCTGACGCTATTTCACAGAGATTTTGAAACTGAAATCTCCCATGCCGTTTCCACCATAGGCAGCAATGGGCTTCCCCATAGAACTTGCCAACCTGAATTCCTACAGGCTAGATGTGAGAGGCACATTCTGCTGCTTCCTCCCTAAGAGTTAAGCTTGCTTCTGAAAGCTCAACCTCCGGGGAGTCTGTTTGGCAGAGATATAGAACACACTTTTCCAAGCCTGTTGGAAGGCCTTTGCAGTGTCATTTCGCATCTAATTTCCCAAACCAAACTGCTTGCAGCTCTAACTCCCTTCTAACTACCACTTCTTCGGTTCAGTGAGATATGCTGGATTCTAAACGGAGAAGCTTCTCTGACGCTTTTTCACAGAGATTTTGAAACTGAAATCTCCCATGCCGTTTCCACCATAGGCAGCAATGGGCTTCCCCATAGAACTTGCCAACCTGAATTCCTACAGGCTAGATGTGAGAGGCACATTCTGCTGCTTCCTCCCTTAGAGTTAAACTAGCTTCTGAAAGCTCAACCTCCAGGGAGTTTGTTTGGCAGAGATATAGAACACACTTTTCCAAGCCTGTTGGAAGGCATTTGCAGTTTCATTTCGCGTCTAATTTCCCAAACCAAACTGCTTGCAGCTCTAACTCCCTTCTAACTACCACTTCTTCGGTTCAGTGAGATATGCTGGATTCTAAACGGAGAAGCTTCTCTGACGCTTTTTCACAGAGATTTTCAAACTGAAATCTCCCATGCCGTTTCCACCATAGGCAGCAATGGGCTTCCCCATAGAACTTGCCAACCTGAATTCCTACAGGCTAGATGTGAGAGGCACATTCTGCTGCTTCCTCCCTAACAGTTAAGCTTGCTTCTAAAAGCTCAACCTCCGGGGAGTCTGTTTGGCAGAGATATAGAACACACTTTTCCAACCCTGTTGGAAGGCCTTTGCAGTGTCATTTCGCATCTAATTTCCCAAACCAAACTGCTTGCAGCTCTAACTCCCTTCTAACTACCACTTCTTCGGTTCAGTGAGATATGCTGGATTCTAAACGGAGAAGCTTCTCTGACGCTTTTTCACAGAGATTTTGAAAATGAAATCTCGCATGCTGTTTCCACCATAGGCAGCAATGGGCTTCCCCATAGAACTTGCCAACCTGAATTCCTAAAGGCTAGATGTGAGAGGCACATTCTGCTGCTTCCTCCCTTAGAGTTAAACTTGCTTCTGAAAGCTCAACCTCCGGGGAGTTTGTTTGGCCGAGATATAGAACACACTTTTCCAAGCCTGTTGGAAGGCATTTGCAGTTTCATTTCGCGTCTAATTTCCCAAACCAAACTGCTTGCAGCTCTAACTCCCTTCTAACTACCACTTCTTCGGTTCAGTGAGATATGCTGGATTCTAAACGGAGAAGCTTCTCTGACGCTTTTTCACAGAGATTTTGAAACTGAAATCTCCCATGCTGTTTCCACCATAGGCAGCAATGGGCTTCCCCATAGAACTTGCCAACCTGAATTCCTATAGGCTAGATGTGAGAGGCACATTCTGCTGCTTCCTCCCTTAGAGTTAAACTAGCTTCTGAAAGCTCAACCTCCGGGGAGTTTGTTTGGCAGAGATATAGAACACACTTTTCCAAGCCTGTTGGAAGGCATTTGCAGTTTCATTTCGCGTCTAATTTCCCAAACCAAACTGCTTGCAGCTCTAACTCCCTTCTAACTACCACTTCTTCGGTTCAGTGAGATATGCTGGATTCTAAACGGAGAAGCTTCTCTGACGCTTTTTCACAGAGATTTTGAAACTGAAATCTCCCATGCCGTTTCCACCATAGGCAGCAATGGGCTTCCCCATAGAACTTGCCAACCTGAATTCCTACAGGCTAGATGTGAGAGGCACATTCTGCTGCTTCCTCCCTTAGAGTTAAACTAGCTTCTGAAAGCTCAACCTCCGGGGAGTTTGTTTGGCAGAGATATAGAACACACTTTTCCAAGCCTGTTGGAAGGCATTTGCAGTTTCATTTCGCGTCTAATTTCCCAAACCAAACTGCTTGCAGCTCTAACTGCCTTCTAACTACCACTTCTTCGGTTCAGTGAGATATGCTGGATTCTAAACGGAGAAGCTTCTCTGACGCTTTTTCACAGAGATTTTGAAACTGAAATCTCCCATGCTGTTTCCACCGTAGCCAGCAATGGGCTTCCCCATAGAACTTGCCAACCTGAATTCCTACAGGCTAGATGTGAGAGGCACATTCTGCTGCTTCCTCCCTTAGAGTTAAACTAGCTTCTGAAAGCTCAACCTCCAGGGAGTCTGTTTGGCAGAGATATAGAACACACTTTTCCAAGCCTGTTGGAAGGCATTTGCAGTTTCATTTCGCGTCTAATTTCCCAAACCAAACTGCTTGCAGCTCTAACTGCCTTCTAACTACCACTTCTTCGGTTCAGTGAGATATGCTGGATTCTAAACGGAGAAGCTTCTCTGACGCTTTTTCACAGAGATTTTGAAACTGAAATCTCCCATGCCGTTTCCACCATAGGCAGCAATGGGCTTCCCCATAGAACTTGCCAACCTGAATTCCTACAGGCTAGATGTGAGAGGCACATTCTGCTGCTTCCTCCCTAACAGTTAAGCTTGCTTCTAAAAGCTCAACCTCCGGGGACTCTGTTTGGCACAGATATAGAACACACTTTTCCAAGCCTGTTGGAAGGCATTTGCAGTTTCATTTCGCGTCTAATTTCCCAAACCAAACTGCTTGCAGCTCTAACTCCCTTCTAACCACCACTTCTTCGGTTCAGTGAGATATGCTGGATTCTAAACGGAGAAGCTTCTCTGACGCTTTTTCACAGAGATTTTGAAACTGAAATCTCCTATGCCGTTTCCACCATAGGCAGCAATGGGCTTCCCCATAGAACTTGCCAACCTGAATTCCTACAGGCTAGATGTGAGAGGCACATTCTGCTGCTTCCTCCCTTAGAGTTAAACTAGCTTCTGAAAGCTCAACCTCCAGGGAGTCTGTTTGGCAGAGATATAGAACACACTTTTCCAAGCCTGTTGGAAGGCATTTGCAGTTTCATTTCGCGTCTAATTTCCCAAACCAAACTGCTTGCAGCTCTAACTGCCTTCTAACTACCACTTCTTCGGTTCAGTGAGATATGCTGGATTCTAAACGGAGAAGCTTCTCTGACGCTTTTTCACAGAGATTTTGAAACTGAAATCTCCCATGCCGTTTCCACCATAGGCAGCAATGGGCTTCCCCATAGAACTTGCCAACCTGAATTCCTACAGGCTAGATGTGAGAGGCACATTCTGCTGCTTCCTCCCTAAGAGTTAAGCTTGCTTCTGAAAGCTCAACCTCCGGGGAGTCTGTTTGGCAGAGATATAGAACACACTTTTCCAAGCCTGTTGGAAGGCCTTTGCAGTGTCATTTCGCATCTAATTTCCCAAACCAAACTGCTTGCAGCTCTAACTCCCTTCTAACTACCACTTCTTCGGTTCAGTGAGATATGCTGGATTCTAAACGGAGAAGCTTCTCTGGCGCTTTTTCACAGAGATTTTGAAACTGAAATCTCCCATGCCGTTTCCACCATAGGCAGCAATGGGCTTCCCCATAGAACTTGCCAACCTGAATTCCTACAGGCTAGATGTGAGAGGCACATTCTGCTGCTTCCTCCCTTAGAGTTAAACTAGCTTCTGAAAGCTCAACCTCCGGGGAGTTTGTTTGGCAGAGATATAGAACACACTTTTCCAAGCCTGTTGGCAGGCCTTTGCAGTGTCATTTCGCATCTAATTTCCCAAACCAAACTGCTTGCAGCTCTAACTGCCTTCTAACTACCACTTCTTCGGTTCAGTGAGATATGCTGGATTCTAAACGGAGAAGCTTCTCTGACGCTTTTTCACAGAGATTTTGAAACTGAAATCTCCCATGCCGTTTCCACCATAGGCAGCAATGGGCTTCCCCATAGAACTTGCCAACCTGAATTCCTAAAGGCTAGATGTGAGAGGCACATTCTGCTGCTTCCTCCCTAACAGTTAAGCTTGCTTCTGAAAGCTCAACCTCCGGGGACTCTGTTTGGCACAGATATAGAACACACTTTTCCAAGCCTGTTGGAAGGCCTTTGCAGTGTCATTTCGCATCTAATTTCCCAAACCAAACTGCTTGCAGCTCTAACTCCCTTCTAACTACCACTTCTTCGGTTCAGTGAGATATGCTGGATTCTAAACGGAGAAGCTTCTCTGACGCTTTTTCACAGAGATTTTGAAACTGAAATCTCCCATGCCGTTTCCACCATAGGCAGCATTGGGCTTCCCCATAGAACTTGCGAACCTGAATTCCTACAGGCTAGATGTGAGAGGCACATTCTGCTGCTTCCTCCCTTAGAGTTAAACTAGCTTCTGAAAGCTCAACCTCCGGGGAGTTTGTTTGGCAGAGATATAGAACACACTTTTCCAAGCCTGTTGGAAGGCATTTGCAGTTTCATTTCGCGTCTAATTTCCCAAACCAAACTGCTTGCAGCTCTAACTCCCTTCTAACTACCACTTCTTCGGTTCAGTGAGATATGCTGGATTCTAAACGGAGAAGCTTCTCTGACGCTTTTTCACAGAGATTTTGAAACTGAAATCTCCCATGCCGTTTCCACCATAGGCAGCAATGGGCTTCCCCATAGAACTTGCCAACCTGAATTCCTACAGGCTAGATGTGAGAGGCACATTCTCCTGCTTCCTCCCTTAGAGTTAAACTTGCTTCTGAAAGCTCAACCTCCGGGGAGTTTGTTTGCAGAGATATAGAACACACTTTTCCAAGCCTGTTGGAAGGCATTTGCAGTTTCATTTCGCGTCTAATTTCCCAAACCAAACTGCTTGCAGCTCTAACTCCCTTCTAACTACCACTTCTTCGGTTCAGTGAGATATGCTGGATTCTAAACGGAGAAGCTTCTCTGACGCTTTTTCACAGAGATTTTGAAACTGAAATTTCCAAACCCGTTTCCAACGAAGGCGCCAATGGACTTCCCCATAGAACTTGCCAACCTGAATTCCTACAGGCTAGATGTGAGAGGCACATTCTGCTGCTTCCTCCCTTAGAGTTAAACTAGCTTCTGAAAGCTCAACCTCCGGGGAGTTTGTTTGGCAGAGATATAGAACACACTTTTCCAAGCCTGTTGGAAGGCATTTGCAGTTTCATTTCGCGTCTAATTTCCCAAACCAAACTGCTTGCAGCTCTAACTGCCTTCTAACTACCACTTCTTCTGTTCAGTGAGATATGCTGGATTCTAAACGGAGAAGCTTCTCTGACGCTTTTTCACAGTGATTTTGAAACTGAAATCTCCCATGCGGTTTCCACCATAGCCAGCAATGGGCTTCCCCATAGAACTTGCCAACCTGAATTCCTAAATGCTAGATGTGAGAGGCACATTCTGCTGCTTCCTCCCTTAGAGTTAAACTAGCTTCTGAAAGCTCAACCTCCAGGGAGTCTGTTTGGCAGAGATATAGAACACACTTTTCCAAGCCTGTTGGAAGGCATTTGCAGTTTCATTTCGCGTCTAATTTCCCAAACCAAACTGCTTGCAGCTCTAACTGCCTTCTAACTACCACTTCTTCGGTTCAGTGAGATATGCTGGATTCTAAACGGAGAAGCTTCTCTGACGCTTTTTCACAGAGATTTTGAAACTGAAATCTCCCATGCCGTTTCCACCATAGGCAGCAATGGGCTTCCCCATAGAACTTGCCAACCTGAATTCCTACAGGCTAGATGTGAGAGGCACATTCGGCTGCTTCCTCCCTAAGAGTTAAGCTTGCTTCTGAAAGCTCAACCTCCGGGGAGTCTGTTTGGCAGAGATATAGAACACACTTTTCCAAGCCTGTTGGAAGGCCTTTGCAGTGTCATTTCGCATCTAATTTCCCAAACCAAACTGCTTGCAGCTCTAACTCCCTTCTAACTACCACTTCTTCGGTTCAATGAGATATGCTGGATTCTAAACGGAGAAGCTTCTCTGAGGCTTTTTCACAGAGATTTTGAAACTGAAATTTCCAAACCCGTTTCCAACGAAGGCGCCAATGGGCTTCCCCATAGAACTTGCCAACCTGAATTCCTACAGGCTAGATGTGAGAGGCACATTCTGCTGCTTCCTCCCTTAGAGTTAAACTAGCTTCTGAAAGCTCAACCTCCGGGGAGTTTGTTTGGCAGAGATATAGAACACACTTTTCCAAGCCTGTTGGAAGGCATTTGCAGTTTCATTTCGCGTCTAATTTCCCAAACCAAACTGCTTGCAGCTCTAACTCCCTTCTAACTACCACTTCTTCGGTTCAGTGAGATATGCTGGATTCTAAACGGAGAAGCTTCTCAGACGCTTTTTCACAGTGATTTTGAAACTGAAATCTCCCATGCCGTTTCCACCATAGGCAGCAATGGGCTTCCCCATAGAACTTGCCAACCTGAATTCCTACAGGCTAGATGTGAGAGGCACATTCTGCTGCTTCCTCCCTAACAGTTAAGCTTGCTTCTGAAAGCTCAACCTCCGGGGACTCTGTTTGGCACAGATATAGAACACACTTTTCCAAGCCTGTTGGAAGGCCTTTGCAGTGTCATTTCGCGTCTAATTTCCCAAACCAAACTGCTTGCAGGTCTAACTGCCTTCTAACTACCACTTCTTCGGTTCAGTGAGATATGCTGGATTCTAAACGGAGAAGCTTCTCTGACGCTTTTTCACAGAGATTTTGAAACTGAAATCTCCCATGCCGTTTCCACCATAGGCAGCAATGGGCTTCCCCATAGAACTTGCCAACCTGAATTCCTACAGGCTAGATGTGAGAGGCACATTCTGCTGCTTCCTCCCTTAGAGTTAAACTAGCTTCTGACAGCTCAACCTCCGGGGAGTTTGTTTGGCAGAGATATAGAACACACTTTTCCAAGCCTGTTGGAAGGCCTTTGCAGTGTCATTTCGCATCTAATTTCCCAAACCAAACTGCTTGCAGCTCTAACTCCCTTCTAACTACCACTTCTTCGGTTCAGTGAGATATGCTGGATTCTAAAGGGAGAAGCTTCTCTGACGCTTTTTCACAGAGATTTTGAAACTGAAATCTCCCATGCCGTTTCCACCATAGGCAGCAATGGGCTTCCCCATAGAACTTGCCAACCTGAATTCCTAAAGGCTAGATGTGAGAGTCACATTCTGCTGCTTCCTCCCTTAGAGTTAAACTTGCTTCTGAAAGCTCAACCTCCGGGGAGTTTGTTTGGCAGAGATATAGAACACACTTTTCCAAGCCTGTTGGAAGGCATTTGCAGTTTCATTTCGCGTCTAATTTCCCAAACCAAACTGCTTGCAGCTCTAACTCCCTTCTAACTACCACTTCTTCGGTTCAGTGAGATATGCTGGATTCTAAACGGAGAAGCTTCTCTGACGCTTTTTCACAGAGATTTTGAAACTGAAATCTCCCATGCCGTTTCCACCATAGGCAGCAATGGGCTTCCCCATAGAACTTGCCAACCTGAATTCCTAAAGGCTAGATGTGAGAGGCACATTCTGCTGCTTCCTCCCTAACAGTTAAGCTTGCTTCTGAAAGCTCAACCTCCGGGGACTCTGTTTGGCACAGATATAGAACACACTTTTCCAAGCCTGTTGGAAGGCCTTTGCAGTGTCATTTCGCATCTAATTTCCCAAACCAAACTGCTTGCAGCTCTAACTCCCTTCTAACTACCACTTCTTCGGTTCAGTGAGATATGCTGGATTCTAAACGGAGAAGCTTCTCTGACGCTTTTTCACAGAGATTTTGAAACTGAAATCTCCCATGCCGTTTCCACCATAGGCAGCAATGGGCTTCCCCATAGAACTTGCCAACCTGAATTCCTAAAGGCTAGATGTGAGAGGCACATTCTGCTGCTTCCTCCCTTAGAGTTAAACTTGCTTCTGAAAGCTCAACCTCCGGGGAGTTTGTTTGGCAGAGATATAGAACACACTTTTCCAAGCCTGTTGGAAGGCATTTGCAGTTTCATTTCGCGTCTAATTTCCCAAACCAAACTGCTTGCAGCTCTAACTCCCTTCTAACTACCACTTCTTTGGTTCAGTGAGATATGCTGGATTCTAAACGGAGAAGCTTCTCTGACGCTTTTTCACAGAGATTTTGAAACTGAAATCTCCCATGCCGTTTCCACCATAGGCAGCAATGGGCTTCCCCATAGAACTTGCCAACCTGAATTCCTAAAGGCTAGATGTGAGAGGCACATTCTGCTGCTTCCTCCCTTAGAGTTAAACTAGCTTCTGAAAGCTCAACCTCCGGGGAGTTTGTTTGGCAGAGATATAGAACACACTTTTCCAAGCCTGTTGGAAGGCATTTGCAGTTTCATTTCGCGTCTAATTTCCCAAACCAAACTGCTTGCAGCTCTAACTCCCTTCTAACTACCACTTCTTCGGTTCAGTGAGATATGCTGGATTCTAAACGGAGAAGCTTCTCTGACGCTTTTTCACAGAGATTTTGAAACTGAAATTTCCAAACCCGTTTCCAACGAAGGCGCCAATGGACTTCCCCATAGAACTTGCCAACCTGAATTCCTACAGGCTAGATGTGAGAGGCACATTCTGCTGCTTCCTCCCTTAGAGTTAAACTAGCTTCTGAAAGCTCAACCTCCGGGGAGTTTGTTTGGCAGAGATATAGAACACACTTTTCCAAGCCTGTTGGAAGGCATTTGCAGTTTCATTTCGCGTCTAATTTCCCAAACCAAACTGCTTGCAGCTCTAACTGCCTTCTAACTACCACTTCTTCTGTTCAGTGAGATATGCTGGATTCTAAACGGAGAAGCTTCTCTGACGCTTTTTCACAGTGATTTTGAAACTGAAATCTCCCATGCGGTTTCCACCATAGCCAGCAATGGGCTTCCCCATAGAACTTGCCAACCTGAATTCCTACATGCTAGATGTGAGAGGCACATTCTGCTGCTTCCTCCCTTAGAGTTAAACTAGCTTCTGAAAGCTCAACCTCCAGGGAGTCTGTTTGGCAGAGATATAGAACACACTTTTCCAAGCCTGTTGGAAGGCCTTTGCAGGGTCATTTCGCATCTAATTTCCCAAACCAAACTGCTTGCAGGTCTTACTGCCTTCTAACTACCACTTCTTCGGTTCAGTGAGATATGCTGGATTCTAAACGGAGAAGCTTCTCTGACGCTTTTTCACAGAGATTTTGAAACTGAAATTTCCAAACCCGTTTCCAACGAAGGCGCCAATGGGCTTCCCCATAGAACTTGCCAACCTGAATTCCTACAGGCTAGATGTGAGAGGCACATTCTGCTGCTTCCTCCCTTAGAGTTAAACTAGCTTCTGAAACCTCAACCTCCGGGGAGTTTGTTTGGCAGAGATATAGAACACACTTTTCCAAGCCTGTTGGAAGGCATTTGCAGTTTCATTTCGCGTCTAATTTCCCAAACCAAACTGCTTGCAGCTCTAACTCCCTTCTAACTACCACTTCTTCGGTTCAGTGAGATATGCTGGATTCTAAACGGAGAAGCTTCTCTGACGCTTTTTCACAGAGATTTTGAAACTGAAATCTCCCATGCCGTTTCCACCATAGGCAGCAATGGGCTTCCCCATAGAACTTGCCAACCTGAATTCCTACAGGCTAGATGTGAGAGGCACATTCTGCTGCTTCCTCCCTTAGAGTTAAACTAGCTTCTGAAAGCTCAACCTCCAGGGAGTCTGTTTGGCAGAGATATAGAACACATTTTTCCAAGCCTGTTGGAAGGCATTTGCAGTTTCATTTCGCGTCTAATTTCCCAAACCAAACTGCTTGCAGCTCTAACTGCCTTCTAACTACCACTTCTTCGGTTCAGTGAGATATGCTGGATTCTAAACGGAGAAGCTTCTCTGACGCTTTTTCACAGAGATTTTGAAACTGAAATCTCCCATGCCGTTTCCACCATAGGCAGCAATGGGCTTCCCCATAGAACTTGCCAACCTGAATTCCTACAGGCTAGATGTGAGAGGCACATTCTGCTGCTTCCTCCCTAAGAGTTAAGCTTGCTTCTGAAAGCTCAACCTCCGGGGAGTCTGTTTGGCAGAGATATAGAACACACTTTTCCAAGCCTGTTGGAAGGCCTTTGCAGTGTCATTTCGCATCTAATTTCCCAAACCAAACTGCTTGCAGCTCTAACTCCCTTCTAACTACCACTTCTTCGGTTCAGTGAGATATGCTGGATTCTGAACGGAGAAGCTTCTCTGACGCTTTTTCACAGAGATTTTGAAACTGAAATTTCCAAACCCGTTTCCAACGAAGGCGCCAATGGGCTTCCCCATAGAACTTGCCAACCTGAATTCCTACAGGCTAGATGTGAGAGGCACATTCTGCTGCTTCCTCCCTAAGAGTTAAGCTTGCTTCTGAAAGCTCAACCTCCGGGGAGTCTGTTTGGCAGAGATATAGAACACACTTTTCCAAGCCTGCTGGAAGGCCTTTGCAGTGTCATTTCGCATCTAATTTCCCAAACCAAACTGCTTGCAGCTCTAACTCCCTTCTAACTACCACTTCTTCGGTTCAGTGAGATATGCTGGATTCTGAGCGGAGAAGCTTCTCTGACGCTTTTTCACAGAGATTTTGAAACTGAAATTTCCAAACCCGTTTCCAACGAAGGCGCCAATGGGCTTCCCCATAGAACTTGCCAACCTGAATTCCTACAGGCTAGATGTGAGAGGCACATTCTGCTGCTTCCTCCCTTAGAGTTAAACTAGCTTCTGAAAGCTCAACCTCCGGGGAGTTTGTTTGGCAGAGATATAGAACACACTTTTCCAAGCCTGTTGGAAGGCATTTGCAGTTTCATTTCGCGTCTAATTTCCCAAACCAAACTGCTTGCAGCTCTAACTCCCTTCTAACTACCACTTCTTCGGTTCAGTGAGATATGCTGGATTCTAAACGGAGAAGCTTCTCTGACGCTTTTTCACAGAGATTTTGAAACTGAAATTTCCAAACCCGTTTCCAACGAAGGCGCCAATTGGCTTCCCCATAGAACTTGCCAACCTGAATTCCTACAGGCTAGATGTGAGAGGCACATTCTGCTGCTTCCTCCCTTAGAGTTAAACTAGCTTCTGAAAGCTCAACCTCCAGGGAGTTTGTTTGGCAGAGATATAGAACACACTTTTCCAAGCCTGTTGGAAGGCATTTGCAGTTTCATTTCGCGTCTAATTTCCCAAACCAAACTGCTTGCAGCTCTAACTCCCTTCTAACTACCACTTCTTCGGTTCAGTGAGATATGCTGGATTCTAAACGGAGAAGCTTCTCTGACGCTTTTTCACAGAGATTTTGAAACTGAAATTTCCAAACCCGTTTCCAACGAAGGCGCCAATGGGCTTCCCCATAGAACTTGCCAACCTGAATTCCTACAGGCTAGATGTGAGAGGCACATTCTGCTGCTTCCTCCCTTAGAGTTAAACTAGCTTCTGAAAGCTCAACCTCCGGGGAGTTTGTTTGGCAGAGATATAGAACACACTTTTCCAAGCCTGTTGGAAGGCATTTGCAGTTTCATTTCGCGTCTGATTTCCCAAACCAAACTGCTTGCAGCTCTAACTCCCTTCTAACTACCACTTCTTCGGTTCAGTGAGATATGCTGGATTCTAAACGGAGAAGCTTCTCTGACGCTTTTTCACAGAGATTTTGAAACTGAAATCTCCCATGCCGTTTCCACCATAGGCAGCAATGGGCTTCCCCATAGAACTTGCCAACCTGAATTCCTACAGGCTAGATGTGAGAGGCACATTCTGCTGCTTCCTCCCTTAGAGTTAAACTAGCTTCTGAAAGCTCAACCTCCGGGGAGTTTGTTTGGCAGAGATATAGAACACACTTTTCCAAGCCTGTTGGAAGGCATTTGCAGTTTCATTTCGCGTCTAATTTCCCAAACCAAACTGCTTGCAGCTCTAACTGCCTTCTAACTACCACTTCTTCGGTTCAGTGAGATATGCTGGATTCTAAACGGAGAAGCTTCTCTGACGCTTTTTCACAGAGATTTTGAAAATGAAATCTCCCATGCTGTTTCCACCATAGCCAGCAATGGGCTTCCCCATAGAACTTGCCAACCTGAATTCCTACAGGCTAGATGTGAGAGGCACATTCTGCTGCTTCCTCCCTTAGAGTTAAACTAGCTTCTGAAAGCTCAACCTCCAGGGAGTCTGTTTTGCAGAGATAAAGAACACAATTTTCCAAGCCTGTTGGAAGGCATTTGCAGTTTCATTTCGCGTCTAATTTCCCAAACCAAACTGCTTGCAGCTCTAACTCCCTTCTAACTACCACTTCTTCGGTTCAGTGAGATATGCTGGATTCTAAACGGAGAAGCTTCTCTGACGCTTTTTCACAGAGATTTTGAAACTGAAATTTCCAAACCCGTTTCCAACGAAGGCGCCAATGGGCTTCCCCATAGAACTTGCCAACCTGAATTCCTACAGGCTAGATGTGAGAGGCACATTCTGCTGCTTCCTCCCTTAGAGTTAAACTAGCTTCTGGAAGCTCAACCTCCGGGGAGTTTGTTTGGCAGAGATATAGAACACACTTTTCCAAGCCTGTTGGAAGGCATTTGCAGTTTCATTTCGCGTCTAATTTCCCAAACCAAACTGCTTGCATCTCTAACTGCCTTCTAACTACCACTTCTTCGGTTCAGTGAGATATGCTGGATTCTAAACGGAGAAGCTTCTCTGACGCTTTTTCACAGAGATTTTGAAACTGAAATCTCCCATGCTGTTTCCACCATAGCCAGCAATGGGCTTCCCCATAGAACTTGCCAACCTGAATTCCTACAGGCTAGATGTGAGAGGCACATTCTGCTGCTTCCTCCCTTAGAGTTAAACTAGCTTCTGAAAGCTCAACATCCAGGGAGTCTGTTTGGCAGAGATATAGAACACACTTTTCCAAGCCTGTTGGAAGGCATTTGCAGTTTCATTTCGCGTCTAATTTCCCAAACCAAACTGCTTGCAGCTCTAACTGCCTTCTAACTACCACTTCTTCGGTTCAGTGAGATATGCTGGATTCTAAACGGAGAAGCTTCTCTGACGCTTTTTCACAGAGATTTTGAAACTGAAATCTCCCATGCCGTTTCCACCATAGGCAGCAATGGGCTTCACCATAGAACTTGCCAACCTGAATTCCTACAGGCTAGATGTGAGAGGCACATTCTGCTGCTTCCTCCCTTAGAGTTAAACTTGCTTCTGAAAGCTCAACCTCCGGGGAGTTTGTTTGGCAGAGATATAGAACACACTTTTCCAAGCCTGTTGGAAGGCATTTGCAGTTTCATTTCGCGTCTAATTTCCCAAACCAAACTGCTTGCAGCTCTAACTCCCTTCTAACTACCACTTCTTCGGTTCAGTGAGATATGCTGGATTCTAAACGGAGAAGCTTCTCTGACGCTTTTTCACAGAGATTTTGAAACTGAAATTTCCAAACCCGTTTCCAACGAAGGTGCCAATTGGCTTGCCCATAGAACTTGCCAACCTGAATTCCTACAGGCTAGATGTGAGAGGCACATTCTGCTGCTTCCTCCCTTAGAGTTAAACAAACTTCTGAAAGCTCAACCTCCGGGGAGTTTGTTTGGCAGAGATATAGAACACACTTTTCCAAGCCTGTTGGAAGGCATTTGCAGTTTCATTTCGCGTCTAATTTCCCAAACCAAACTGCTTGCAGCTCTAACTCCCTTCTAACTACCACTTCTTCGGTTCAGTGAGATATGCTGGATTCTAAACGGAGAAGCTTCTCTGACGCTTTTTCACAGAGATTTTGAAACTGAAATCTCCCATGCCGTTTCCACCATAGGCTGCAATGGGCTTCCCAATAGAACTTGCCAACCTGAATTCCTACAGGCTAGATGTGAGAGGCACATTCTGCTGCTTCCTCCCTTAGAGTTAAACTAGCTTCTGAAAGCTCAACCTCCAGGGAGTCTGTTTGGCAGAGATATAGAACACACTTTTCCAAGCCTGTTGGAAGGCATTTGCAGTTTCATTTCGCGTCTAATTTCCCAAACCAAACTGCTTGCAGCTCTAACTGCCTTCTAACTACCACTTCTTCTGTTCAGTGAGATATGCTGGATTCTAAACGGAGAAGCTTCTCTGACGCTTTTTCACAGAGATTTTGAAACTGAAATCTCCCATGCCGTTTCCACCATAGGCAGCAATGGGCTTCCCCATAGAACTTGCCAACCTGAATTCCTACAGGCTAGATGTGAGAGGCACATTCTGCTGCTTCCTCCCTAAGAGTTAAGCTTGCTTCTGAAAGCTCAACCTCTGGGGAGTCTGTTTGGCAGAGATATAGAACACACTTTTCCAAGCCTGTTGGAAGGCCTTTGCAGTGTCATTTCGCATCTAATTTCCCAAACCAAACTGCTTGCAGCTCTAACTCCCTTCTAACTACCACTTCTTCGGTTCAGTGAGATATGCTGGATTCTGAACGGAGAAGCTTCTCTGACGCTTTTTCACAGAGATTTTGAAACTGAAATTTCCAAACCCGTTTCCAACGAAGGCGCCAATGGGCTTCCCCATAGAACTTGCCAACCTGAATTCCTACAGGCTAGATGTGAGAGGCACATTCTGCTGCTTCCTCCCTTAGAGTTAAACTAGCTTCTGAAAGCTCAACCTCCGGGGAGTTTGTTTGGCAGAGATATAGAACACACTTTTCCAAGCCTGTTGGAAGGCATTTGCAGTTTCATTTCGCGTCTAATTTCCCAAACCAAACTGCTTGCAGCTCTAACTCCCTTCTAACTACCACTTCTTCGGTTCAGTGAGATATGCTGGATTCTAAACGGAGAAGCTTCTCTGACGCTTTTTCACAGAGATTTTGAAACTGAAATCTCCCATGCCGTTTCCACCATAGGCAGCAATGGGCTTCCCCATAGAACTTGCCAACCTGAATTCCTACAGGCTAGATGTGAGAGGCACATTCTGCTGCTTCCTCCCTTAGAGTTAAACTAGCTTCTGAAAGCTCAACCTCCGGGGAGTTTGTTTGGCAGAGATATAGAACACACTTTTCCAAGCCTGTTGGAAGGCATTTGCAGTTTCATTTCGCGTCTAATTTCCCAAACCAAACTGCTTGCAGCTCTAACTCCCTTCTAACTACCACTTCTTCGGTTCAGTGAGATATGCTGGATTCTAAACGGAGAAGCTTCTCTGACGTTTTTTCACAGAGATTTTGAAACTGAAATCTCCCATGCTGTTTCCACCATAGCCAGCAAAGGGCTTCCCCATAGAACTTGCCAACCTGAATTCCTACAGGCTAGATGTGAGAGGCACATTCTTCTGCTTCCTCCCTTAGAGTTAAACTAGCTTCTGAAAGCTCAACCTCCAGGGAGTCTGTTTGGCAGAGATATAGAACACACTTTTCCAAGCCTGTTGGAAGGCATTTGCAGTTTCATTTCGCGTCTAATTTCCCAAACCAAACTGCTTGCAGCTCTAACTGCCTTCTAACTACCACTTCTTCGGTTCAGTGAGATATGCTGGATTCTAAACGGAGAAGCTTCTCTGACGCTTTTTCACAGAGATTTTGAAACTGAAATCTCCCATGCCGTTTCCACCATAGGCAGCAATGGGCTTCCCCATAGAACTTGCCAACCTGAATTCCTACAGGCTAGATGTGAGAGGCACATTCTGCTGCTTCCTCCCTTAGAGTTAAACTTGCTTCTGAAAGCTCAACCTCCGGGGAGTTTGTTTGGCAGAGATATAGAACACACTTTTCCAAGCCTGTTGGAAGGCATTTGCAGTTTCATTTCGCGTCTAATTTCCCAAACCAAACTGCTTGCAGCTCTAACTCCTTTCTAACTACCACTTCTTCGGTTCAGTGAGATATGGTGGATTCTAAACGGAGAAGCTTCTCTGACGCTTTTTCACAGAGATTTTGAAACTGAAATTTCCAAACCCGTTTCCAACGAAGGCGCCAATGGGCTTCCCCATAGAACTTGCCAACCTGAATTCCTACAGGCTAGATGTGAGAGGCACATTCTGCTGCTTCCTCCCTAACAGTTAAGCTTGCTTCTAAAAGCTCAACCTCCGGGGACTCTGTTTGGCACAGATATAGAACACACTTTTCCAAGCCTGTTGGAAGGCCTTTGCAGTGTCATTTCGCATCTAATTTCCCAAACCAAACTGCTTGCAGCTCTAACTCCCTTCTAACTACCACTTCTTCGGTTCAGTGAGATATGCTGGATTCTAAACGGAGAAGCTTCTCTGACGCTTTTTCACAGAGATTTTGAAACTGAAATCTCCCATGCCGTTTCCACCATAGGCAGCAATGGGCTTCCCCATAGAACTTGCCAACCTGAATTCCTAAAGGCTAGATGTGAGAGGCACATTCTGCTGCTTCCTCCCTTAGAGTTAAACTTGCTTCTGAAAGCTCAACCTCCGGGGAGTTTGTTTGGCAGAGATATAGAACACACTTTTCCAAGCCTGTTGGAAGGCATTTGCAGTTTCATTTCGCGTCTAATTTCCCAAACCAAACTGCTTGCAGCTCTAACTGCCTTCTAACTACCACTTCTTCGGTTCAGTGAGATAGGCTGGATTCTAAACGGAGAAGCTTCTCTGACGCTTTTTCACAGAGATTTTGAAACTGAAATCTCCCATGCTGTTTCCACCATAGGCAGCAATGGGCTTCCCCATAGAACTTGCCAACCTGAATTCCTACAGGCTAGATGTGAGAGGCACATTCTGCTGCTTCCTCCCTTAGAGTTAAACTAGCTTCTGAAAGCTCAACCTCCGGGGAGTTTGTTTGGCAGAGATATAGAACACACTTTTCCAAGCCTGTTGGAAGGCATTTGCAGTTTCATTTCGCGTCTAATTTCCCAAACCAAACTGCTTGCAGCTCTAACTCCCTTCTAACTACCACTTCTTCGGTTCAGTGAGATATGCTGGATTCTAAACGGAGAAGCTTCTCTGACGCTTTTTCACAGAGATTTTGAAACTGAAATCTCCCATGCCGTTTCCACCATAGGCAGCAATGGGCTTCCCCATAGAACTTGCCAACCTGAATTCCTACAGGCTAGATGTGAGAGGCACATTCTGCTGCTTCCTCCCTTAGAGTTAAACTAGCTTCTGGAAGCTCAACCTCCGGGGAGTTTGTTTGGCAGAGATATAGAACACACTTTTCCAAGCCTGTTGGAAGGCATTTGCAGTTTCATTTCGCGTCTAATTTCCCAAACCAAACTGCTTGCATCTCTAACTGCCTTCTAACTACCACTTCTTCGGTTCAGTGAGATATGCTGGATTCTAAACGGAGAAGCTTCTCTGACGCTTTTTCACAGAGATTTTGAAACTGAAATCTCCCATGCTGTTTCCACCATAGCCAGCAATGGGCTTCCCCATAGAACTTGCCAACCTGAATTCCTACAGGCTAGATGTGAGAGGCACATTCTGCTGCTTCCTCCCTTAGAGTTAAACTAGCTTCTGAAAGCTCAACATCCAGGGAGTCTGTTTGGCAGAGATATAGAACACACTTTTCCAAGCCTGTTGGAAGGCATTTGCAGTTTCATTTCGCGTCTAATTTCCCAAACCAAACTGCTTGCAGCTCTAACTGCCTTCTAACTACCACTTCTTCGGTTCAGTGAGATATGCTGGATTCTAAACGGAGAAGCTTCTCTGACGCTTTTTCACAGAGATTTTGAAACTGAAATCTCCCATGCCGTTTCCACCATAGGCAGCAATGGGCTTCCCCATAGAACTTGCCAACCTGAATTCCTACAGGCTAGATGTGAGAGGCACATTCTGCTGCTTCCTCCCTTAGAGTTAAACTAGCTTCTGAAAGCTCAACCTCCGGGGAGTTTGTTTGGCAGAGATATAGAACACACTTTTCCAAGCCTGTTGGAAGGCATTTGCAGTTTCATTTCGCGTCTAATTTCCCAAACCAAACTGCTTGCAGCTCTAACTCCCTTCTAACTACCACTTCTTCGGTTCAGTGAGATATGCTGGATTCTAAACGGAGAAGCTTCTCTGATGCTTTTTCACAGAGATTTTGAAACTGAAATCTCCCATGCCGTTTCCACCATAGGCAGCAATGGGCTTCCCCATAGAACTTGCCAACCTGAATTCCTACAGGCTAGATGTGAGAGGCACATTCTGCTGCTTCCTCCCTAAGAGTTAAGCTTGCTTCTGAAAGCTCAACCTCCGGGGAGTCTGTTTGGCAGAGATATAGAACACACTTTTCCAAGACTGTTGGAAGGCCTTTGCAGTGTCATTTCGCATCTAATTTCCCAAACCAAACTGCTTGCAGCTCTAAGTCCCTTCTAACTACCACTTCTTCGGTTCAGTGAGATATGCTGGATTCTAAACGGAGAAGCTTCTCTGACGCTTTTTCACAGAGATTTTGAAACTGAAATCTCCCATGCTGTTTCCACCATAGCCAGCAAAGGGCTTCCCCATAGAACTTGCCAACCTGAATTCCTACAGGCTAGATGTGAGAGGCACATTCTGCTGCTTCCTCCCTTAGAGTTAAACTAGCTTCTGAAAGCTCAACCTCCGGGGAGTCTGTTTGGCAGAGATATAGAACACACTTTTCCAAGCCTGTTGGAAGGCATTTGCAGTTTCATTTCGCGTCTAATTTCCCAAACCAAACTGCTTGCATCTCTAACTGCCTTCTAACTACCACTTCTTCGGTTCAGTGAGATATGCTGGATTCTAAACGGAGAAGCTTCTCTGACGCTTTTTCACAGAGATTTTGAAACTGAAATCTCCCATGCCGTTTCCACCATAGGCAGCAATGGGCTTCCCCATAGAACTTGCCAACCTGAATTCCTACAGGCTAGATGTGAGAGGCACATTCTGCTGCTTCCTCCCTTAGAGTTAAACTAGCTTCTGAAACCTCAACCTCCGGGGAGTTTGTTTGGCAGAGATATAGAACACACTTTTCCAAGCCTGTTGGAAGGCATTTGCAGTTTCATTTCGCGTCTAATTTCCCAAACCAAACTGCTTGCAGCTCTAACTGCCTTCTAACTACCACTTCTTCGGTTCAGTGAGATATGCTGGATTCTAAACGGAGAAGCTTCTCTGACGCTTTTTCACAGAGATTTTGAAACTGAAATCTCCCATGCCGTTTCCACCATAGGCAGCAATGGGCTTCCCCATAGAACTTGCCAACCTGAATTCCTACAGGCTAGATGTGAGAGGCACATTCTGCTGCTTCCTCCCTTAGAGTTAAACTAGCTTCTGAAAGCTCAACCTCCGGGGAGTTTGTTTGGCAGAGATATAGAACACACTTTTCCAAGCCTGTTGGAAGGCATTTGCAGTTTCATTTCGTGTCTAATTTCCCAAACCAAACTGCTTGCAGCTCTAACTGCCTTCTAACTACCACTTCTTCGGTTCAGTGAGATATGCTGGATTCTAAACGGAGAAGCTTCTCTGACGCTTTTTCACAGAGATTTTGAAACTGAAATCTCCCATGCTGTTTCCACCGTAGCCAGCAATGGGCTTCCCCATAGAACTTGCCAACCTGAATTCCTACAGGCTAGATGTGAGAGGCACATTCTGCTGCTTCCTCCCTTAGAGTTAAACTAGCTTCTGAAAGCTCAACCTCCCGGGAGTCTGTTTGGCAGAGATATAGAACACAATTTTCCAAGCCTGTTGGAAGGCATTTGCAGTTTCATTTCGCGTCTAATTTCCCAAACCAAACTGCTTGCAGCTCTAACTGCCTTCTAACTACCACTTCTTCGGTTCAGTGAGATATGCTGGATTCTAAACGGAGAAGCTTCTCTGACGCTTTTTCACAGAGATTTTGAAACTGAAATCTCCCATGCCGTTTCCACCATAGGCAGCAATGGGCTTCCCCATAGAACTTGCCAACCTGAATTCCTACAGGCTAGATGTGAGAGGCACATTCTGCTGCTTCCTCCCTAAGAGTTAAGCTTGCTTCTGAAAGCTCAACCTCCGGGGAGTCTGTTTGGCAGAGATATAGAACACACTTTTCCAAGCCTGTTGGAAGGCCTTTGCAGTGTCATTTCGCATCTAATTTCCCAAACCAAACTGCTTGCAGCTCTAACTGCCTTCTAACTACCACTTCTTCGGTTCAGTGAGATATGCTGGATTCTAAACGGAGAAGCTTCTCTGACGCTTTTTCACAGAGATTTTGAAACTGAAATTTCCAATCCCGTTTCCAACGAAGGCGCCAATGGGCTTCCCCATAGAACTTGCCAACCTGAATTCCTACAGGCTAGATGTGAGAGGCACATTCTGCTGCTTCCTCCCTTAGAGTTAAACTAGCTTCTGAAAGCTCAACCTCCGGGGAGTTTGTTTGGCAGAGATATAGAACACACTTTTCCAAGCCTGTTCGAAGGCATTTGCAGTTTCATTTCGCGTCTAATTTCCCAAACCAAACTGCTTGCAGCTCTAACTGCCTTCTAACTACCACTTCTTCGGTTCAGTGAGATATGCTGGATTCTAAACGGAGAAGCTTCTCTGACGCTTTTTCACAGAGATTTTGAAACTGAAATCTCCCATGCCGTTTCCACCATAGGCAGCAATGGGCTTCCCCATAGAACTTGCCAACCTGAATTCCTACAGGCTAGATGTGAGAGGCACATTCTGCTGCTTACTCCCTAAGAGTTAAGCTTGCTTCTAAAAGCTCAACCTCCGGGGACTCTGTTTGGCACAGATATAGAACACACTTTTCCAAGCCTGTTGGAAGGCCTTTGCAGTGTCATTTCGCATCTAATTTCCCAAACCAAACTGCTTGCAGCTCTAACTCCCTTCTAACTACCACTTCTTCGGTTCAGTGAGATATGCTGGATTCTAAACGGAGAAGCTTCTCTGACGCTTTTTCACAGAGATTTTGAAACTGAAATCTCCCATGCCGTTTCCACCATAGGCAGCAATGGGCTTCCCCATAGAACTTGCCAACCTGAATTCCTACAGGCTAGATGTGAGAGGCACATTCTGCTGCTTCCTCCCTAAGAGTTAAGCTTGCTTCTGAAAGCTCAACCTCCGGGGAGTCTGTTTGGCAGAGATATAGAACACACTTTTCCAAGCCTGTTGGAAGGCCTTTGCAGTGTCATTTCGCATCTAATTTCCCAAACCAAACTGCTTGCAGCTCTAACTCCCTTCTAACTACCACTTCTTCGGTTCAGTGAGATATGCTGGATTCTAAACGGAGAAGCTTCTCTGACGCTTTTTCACAGAGATTTTGAAACTGAAATCTCCCATGCCGTTTCCACCATAGGCTGCAATGGGCTTCCCCATAGAACTTGCCAACCTGAATTCCTACAGGCTAGATGTGAGAGGCACATTCTGCTGCTTCCTCCCTTAGAGTTAAACTAGCTTCTGAAAGCTCAACCTCCAGGGAGTTTGTTTGGCAGAGATATAGAACACACTTTTCCAAGCCTGTTGGAAGGCATTTGCAGTTTCATTTCGCGTCTAATTTCCCAAACCAAACTGCTTGCAGCTCTAACTCCCTTCTAACTACCACTTCTTCGGTTCAGTGAGATATGCTGGATTCTAAACGGAGAAGCTTCTCTGACGCTTTTTCACAGAGATTTTGAAACTGAAATCTCCCATGCCGTTTCCACCATAGGCAGCAATGGGCTTCCCCATAGAACTTGCCAATCTGAATTCCTACAGGCTAGATGTGAGAGGCACATTCTGCTGCTTCCTCCCTAACAGTTAAGCTTGCTTCTAAAAGCTCAACCTCCGGGGAGTCTGTTTGGCAGAGATATAGAACACACTTTTCCAACCCTGTTGGAAGGCCTTTGCAGTGTCATTTCGCATCTAATTTCCCAAACCAAACTGCTTGCAGCTCTAACTCCCTTCTAACTACCACTTCTTCGGTTCAGTGAGATATGCTGGATTCTAAACGGAGAAGCTTCTCTGACGCTTTTTCACAGAGATTTTGAAAATGAAATCTCGCATGCTGTTTCCACCATAGGCAGCAATGGGCTTCCCCATAGAACTTGCCAACCTGAATTCCTAAAGGCTAGATGTGAGAGGCACATTCTGCTGCTTCCTCCCTTAGAGTTAAACTTGCTTCTGAAAGCTCAACCTCCGGGGAGTTTGTTTGGCCGAGATATAGAACACACTTTTCCAAGCCTGTTGGAAGGCATTTGCAGTTTCATTTCGCGTCTAATTTCCCAAACCAAACTGCTTGCAGCTCTAACTCCCTTCTAACTACCACTTCTTCGGTTCAGTGAGATATGCTGGATTCTAAACGGAGAAGCTTCTCTGACGCTTTTTCACAGAGATTTTGAAACTGAAATCTCCCATGCTGTTTCCACCATAGGCAGCAATGGGCTTCCCCATAGAACTTGCCAACCTGAATTCCTATAGGCTAGATGTGAGAGGCACATTCTGCTGCTTCCTCCCTTAGAGTTAAACTAGCTTCTGAAAGCTCAACCTCCGGGGAGTTTGTTTGGCAGAGATATAGAACACACTTTTCCAAGCCTGTTGGAAGGCATTTGCAGTTTCATTTCGCGTCTAATTTCCCAAACCAAACTGCTTGCAGCTCTAACTCCCTTCTAACTACCACTTCTTCGGTTCAGTGAGATATGCTGGATTCTAAACGGAGAAGCTTCTCTGACGCTTTTTCACAGAGATTTTGAAACTGAAATCTCCCATGCCGTTTCCACCATAGGCAGCAATGGGCTTCCCCATAGAACTTGCCAACCTGAATTCCTACAGGCTAGATGTGAGAGGCACATTCTGCTGCTTCCTCCCTTAGAGTTAAACTAGCTTCTGAAAGCTCAACCTCCGGGGAGTTTGTTTGGCAGAGATATAGAACACACTTTTCCAAGCCTGTTGGAAGGCATTTGCAGTTTCATTTCGCGTCTAATTTCCCAAACCAAACTGCTTGCAGCTCTAACTGCCTTCTAACTACCACTTCTTCGGTTCAGTGAGATATGCTGGATTCTAAACGGAGAAGCTTCTCTGACGCTTTTTCACAGAGATTTTGAAACTGAAATCTCCCATGCTGTTTCCACCGTAGCCAGCAATGGGCTTCCCCATAGAACTTGCCAACCTGAATTCCTACAGGCTAGATGTGAGAGGCACATTCTGCTGCTTCCTCCCTTAGAGTTAAACTAGCTTCTGAAAGCTCAACCTCCAGGGAGTCTGTTTGGCAGAGATATAGAACACACTTTTCCAAGCCTGTTGGAAGGCATTTGCAGTTTCATTTCGCGTCTAATTTCCCAAACCAAACTGCTTGCAGCTCTAACTGCCTTCTAACTACCACTTCTTCGGTTCAGTGAGATATGCTGGATTCTAAACGGAGAAGCTTCTCTGACGCTTTTTCACAGAGATTTTGAAACTGAAATCTCCCATGCCGTTTCCACCATAGGCAGCAATGGGCTTCCCCATAGAACTTGCCAACCTGAATTCCTACAGGCTAGATGTGAGAGGCACATTCTGCTGCTTCCTCCCTAACAGTTAAGCTTGCTTCTAAAAGCTCAACCTCCGGGGACTCTGTTTGGCACAGATATAGAACACACTTTTCCAAGCCTGTTGGAAGGCATTTGCAGTTTCATTTCGCGTCTAATTTCCCAAACCAAACTGCTTGCAGCTCTAACTCCCTTCTAACCACCACTTCTTCGGTTCAGTGAGA
Source organism: Cynocephalus volans (assembly GCF_027409185.1). Lineage (NCBI taxonomy): Eukaryota > Metazoa > Chordata > Mammalia > Dermoptera > Cynocephalidae > Cynocephalus > Cynocephalus volans. The sequence continues at coordinate 447,607 of NW_026902379.1, forward strand.
TATGCTGGATTCTAAACGGAGAAGCTTCTCTGACGCTTTTTCACAGAGATTTTGAAACTGAAATCTCCTATGCCGTTTCCACCATAGGCAGCAATGGGCTTCCCCATAGAACTTGCCAACCTGAATTCCTACAGGCTAGATGTGAGAGGCACATTCTGCTGCTTCCTCCCTTAGAGTTAAACTAGCTTCTGAAAGCTCAACCTCCAGGGAGTCTGTTTGGCAGAGATATAGAACACACTTTTCCAAGCCTGTTGGAAGGCATTTGCAGTTTCATTTCGCGTCTAATTTCCCAAACCAAACTGCTTGCAGCTCTAACTGCCTTCTAACTACCACTTCTTCGGTTCAGTGAGATATGCTGGATTCTAAACGGAGAAGCTTCTCTGACGCTTTTTCACAGAGATTTTGAAACTGAAATCTCCCATGCCGTTTCCACCATAGGCAGCAATGGGCTTCCCCATAGAACTTGCCAACCTGAATTCCTACAGGCTAGATGTGAGAGGCACATTCTGCTGCTTCCTCCCTAAGAGTTAAGCTTGCTTCTGAAAGCTCAACCTCCGGGGAGTCTGTTTGGCAGAGATATAGAACACACTTTTCCAAGCCTGTTGGAAGGCCTTTGCAGTGTCATTTCGCATCTAATTTCCCAAACCAAACTGCTTGCAGCTCTAACTCCCTTCTAACTACCACTTCTTCGGTTCAGTGAGATATGCTGGATTCTAAACGGAGAAGCTTCTCTGACGCTTTTTCACAGAGATTTTGAAACTGAAATCTCCCATGCCGTTTCCACCATAGGCAGCAATGGGCTTCCCCATAGAACTTGCCAACCTGAATTCCTACAGGCTAGATGTGAGAGGCACATTCTGCTGCTTCCTCCCTTAGAGTTAAACTAGCTTCTGAAAGCTCAACCTCCGGGGAGTTTGTTTGGCAGAGATATAGAACACACTTTTCCAAGCCTGTTGGCAGGCCTTTGCAGTGTCATTTCGCATCTAATTTCCCAAACCAAACTGCTTGCAGCTCTAACTGCCTTCTAACTACCACTTCTTCGGTTCAGTGAGATATGCTGGATTCTAAACGGAGAAGCTTCTCTGACGCTTTTTCACAGAGATTTTGAAACTGAAATCTCCCATGCCGTTTCCACCATAGGCAGCAATGGGCTTCCCCATAGAACTTGCCAACCTGAATTCCTAAAGGCTAGATGTGAGAGGCACATTCTGCTGCTTCCTCCCTAACAGTTAAGCTTGCTTCTGAAAGCTCAACCTCCGGGGACTCTGTTTGGCACAGATATAGAACACACTTTTCCAAGCCTGTTGGAAGGCCTTTGCAGTGTCATTTCGCATCTAATTTCCCAAACCAAACTGCTTGCAGCTCTAACTCCCTTCTAACTACCACTTCTTCGGTTCAGTGAGATATGCTGGATTCTAAACGGAGAAGCTTCTCTGACGCTTTTTCACAGAGATTTTGAAACTGAAATCTCCCATGCCGTTTCCACCATAGGCAGCATTGGGCTTCCCCATAGAACTTGCGAACCTGAATTCCTACAGGCTAGATGTGAGAGGCACATTCTGCTGCTTCCTCCCTTAGAGTTAAACTAGCTTCTGAAAGCTCAACCTCCGGGGAGTTTGTTTGGCAGAGATATAGAACACACTTTTCCAAGCCTGTTGGAAGGCATTTGCAGTTTCATTTCGCGTCTAATTTCCCAAACCAAACTGCTTGCAGCTCTAACTCCCTTCTAACTACCACTTCTTCGGTTCAGTGAGATATGCTGGATTCTAAACGGAGAAGCTTCTCTGACGCTTTTTCACAGAGATTTTGAAACTGAAATCTCCCATGCCGTTTCCACCATAGGCAGCAATGGGCTTCCCCATAGAACTTGCCAACCTGAATTCCTACAGGCTAGATGTGAGAGGCACATTCTCCTGCTTCCTCCCTTAGAGTTAAACTTGCTTCTGAAAGCTCAACCTCCGGGGAGTTTGTTTGGCAGAGATATAGAACACACTTTTCCAAGCCTGTTGGAAGGCATTTGCAGTTTCATTTCGCGTCTAATTTCCCAAACCAAACTGCTTGCAGCTCTAACTCCCTTCTAACTACCACTTCTTCGGTTCAGTGAGATATGCTGGATTCTAAACGGAGAAGCTTCTCTGACGCTTTTTCACAGAGATTTTGAAACTGAAATTTCCAAACCCGTTTCCAACGAAGGCGCCAATGGACTTCCCCATAGAACTTGCCAACCTGAATTCCTACAGGCTAGATGTGAGAGGCACATTCTGCTGCTTCCTCCCTTAGAGTTAAACTAGCTTCTGAAAGCTCAACCTCCGGGGAGTTTGTTTGGCAGAGATATAGAACACACTTTTCCAAGCCTGTTGGAAGGCATTTGCAGTTTCATTTCGCGTCTAATTTCCCAAACCAAACTGCTTGCAGCTCTAACTGCCTTCTAACTACCACTTCTTCTGTTCAGTGAGATATGCTGGATTCTAAACGGAGAAGCTTCTCTGACGCTTTTTCACAGTGATTTTGAAACTGAAATCTCCCATGCGGTTTCCACCATAGCCAGCAATGGGCTTCCCCATAGAACTTGCCAACCTGAATTCCTAAATGCTAGATGTGAGAGGCACATTCTGCTGCTTCCTCCCTTAGAGTTAAACTAGCTTCTGAAAGCTCAACCTCCAGGGAGTCTGTTTGGCAGAGATATAGAACACACTTTTCCAAGCCTGTTGGAAGGCATTTGCAGTTTCATTTCGCGTCTAATTTCCCAAACCAAACTGCTTGCAGCTCTAACTGCCTTCTAACTACCACTTCTTCGGTTCAGTGAGATATGCTGGATTCTAAACGGAGAAGCTTCTCTGACGCTTTTTCACAGAGATTTTGAAACTGAAATCTCCCATGCCGTTTCCACCATAGGCAGCAATGGGCTTCCCCATAGAACTTGCCAACCTGAATTCCTACAGGCTAGATGTGAGAGGCACATTCGGCTGCTTCCTCCCTAAGAGTTAAGCTTGCTTCTGAAAGCTCAACCTCCGGGGAGTCTGTTTGGCAGAGATATAGAACACACTTTTCCAAGCCTGTTGGAAGGCCTTTGCAGTGTCATTTCGCATCTAATTTCCCAAACCAAACTGCTTGCAGCTCTAACTCCCTTCTAACTACCACTTCTTCGGTTCAATGAGATATGCTGGATTCTAAACGGAGAAGCTTCTCTGAGGCTTTTTCACAGAGATTTTGAAACTGAAATTTCCAAACCCGTTTCCAACGAAGGCGCCAATGGGCTTCCCCATAGAAATTGCCAACCTGAATTCCTACAGGCTAGATGTGAGAGGCACATTCTGCTGCTTCCTCCCTTAGAGTTAAACTAGCTTCTGAAAGCTCAACCTCCGGGGAGTTTGTTTGGCAGAGATATAGAACACACTTTTCCAAGCCTGTTGGAAGGCATTTGCAGTTTCATTTCGCGTCTAATTTCCCAAACCAAACTGCTTGCAGCTCTAACTCCCTTCTAACTACCACTTCTTCGGTTCAGTGAGATATGCTGGATTCTAAACGGAGAAGCTTCTCAGACGCTTTTTCACAGTGATTTTGAAACTGAAATCTCCCATGCCGTTTCCACCATAGGCAGCAATGGGCTTCCCCATAGAACTTGCCAACCTGAATTCCTACAGGCTAGATGTGAGAGGCACATTCTGCTGCTTCCTCCCTAACAGTTAAGCTTGCTTCTGAAAGCTCAACCTCCGGGGACTCTGTTTGGCACAGATATAGAACACACTTTTCCAAGCCTGTTGGAAGGCCTTTGCAGTGTCATTTCGCGTCTAATTTCCCAAACCAAACTGCTTGCAGGTCTAACTGCCTTCTAACTACCACTTCTTCGGTTCAGTGAGATATGCTGGATTCTAAACGGAGAAGCTTCTCTGACGCTTTTTCACAGAGATTTTGAAACTGAAATCTCCCATGCCGTTTCCACCATAGGCAGCAATGGGCTTCCCCATAGAACTTGCCAACCTGAATTCCTACAGGCTAGATGTGAGAGGCACATTCTGCTGCTTCCTCCCTTAGAGTTAAACTAGCTTCTGACAGCTCAACCTCCGGGGAGTTTGTTTGGCAGAGATATAGAACACACTTTTCCAAGCCTGTTGGAAGGCCTTTGCAGTGTCATTTCGCATCTAATTTCCCAAACCAAACTGCTTGCAGCTCTAACTCCCTTCTAACTACCACTTCTTCGGTTCAGTGAGATATGCTGGATTCTAAAGGGAGAAGCTTCTCTGACGCTTTTTCACAGAGATTTTGAAACTGAAATCTCCCATGCCGTTTCCACCATAGGCAGCAATGGGCTTCCCCATAGAACTTGCCAACCTGAATTCCTAAAGGCTAGATGTGAGAGTCACATTCTGCTGCTTCCTCCCTTAGAGTTAAACTAGCTTCTGAAAGCTCAACCTCCGGGGAGTTTGTTTCGCAGAGATATAGAACACACTTTTCCAAGCCTGTTGGCAGGCCTTTGCAGTGTCATTTCGCATCTAATTTCCCAAACCAAACTGCTTGCAGCTCTAACTGCCTTCTAACTACCACTTCTTCGGTTCAGTGAGATATGCTGGATTCTAAATGGAGAAGCTTCTCTGACGCTTTTTCACAGAGATTTTGAAACTGAAATCTCCCATGCCGTTTCCACCATAGGCAGCAATGGGCTTCCCCATAGAACTTGCCAACCTGAATTCCTAAAGGCTAGATGTGAGAGGCACATTCTGCTGCTTCCTCCCTAACAGTTAAGCTTGCTTCTGAAAGCTCAACCTCCGGGGACTCTGTTTGGCACAGATATAGAACACACTTTTCCAAGCCTGTTGGAAGGCCTTTGCAGTGTCATTTCGCATCTAATTTCCCAAACCAAACTGCTTGCAGCTCTAACTCCCTTCTAACTACCACTTCTTCGGTTCAGTGAGATATGCTGGATTCTAAACGGAGAAGCTTCTCTGACGCTTTTTCACAGAGATTTTGAAACTGAAATCTCCCATGCCGTTTCCACCATAGGCAGCATTGGGCTTCCCCATAGAACTTGCGAACCTGAATTCCTACAGGCTAGATGTGAGAGGCACATTCTGCTGCTTCCTCCCTAACAGTTAAGCTTGCTTCTAAAAGCTCAACCTCCGGGGACTCTGTTTGGCACAGATATAGAACACACTTTTCCAAGCCTGTTGGAAGGCATTTGCAGTTTCATTTCGCGTCTAATTTCCCAAACCAAACTGCTTGCAGCTCTAACTCCCTTCTAACCACCACTTCTTCGGTTCAGTGAGATATGCTGGATTCTAAACGGAGAAGCTTCTCTGACGCTTTTTCACAGAGATTTTGAAACTGAAATCTCCTATGCCGTTTCCACCATAGGCAGCAATGGGCTTCCCCATAGAACTTGCCAACCTGAATTCCTACAGGCTAGATGTGAGAGGCACATTCTGCTGCTTCCTCCCTTAGAGTTAAACTAGCTTCTGAAAGCTCAACCTCCAGGGAGTCTGTTTGGCAGAGATATAGAACACACTTTTCCAAGCCTGTTGGAAGGCATTTGCAGTTTCATTTCGCGTCTAATTTCCCAAACCAAACTGCTTGCAGCTCTAACTGCCTTCTAACTACCACTTCTTCGGTTCAGTGAGATATGCTGGATTCTAAACGGAGAAGCTTCTCTGACGCTTTTTCACAGAGATTTTGAAACTGAAATCTCCCATGCCGTTTCCACCATAGGCAGCAATGGGCTTCCCCATAGAACTTGCCAACCTGAATTCCTACAGGCTAGATGTGAGAGGCACATTCTGCTGCTTCCTCCCTAAGAGTTAAGCTTGCTTCTGAAAGCTCAACCTCCGGGGAGTCTGTTTGGCAGAGATATAGAACACACTTTTCCAAGCCTGTTGGAAGGCCTTTGCAGTGTCATTTCGCATCTAATTTCCCAAACCAAACTGCTTGCAGCTCTAACTCCCTTCTAACTACCACTTCTTCGGTTCAGTGAGATATGCTGGATTCTAAACGGAGAAGCTTCTCTGACGCTTTTTCACAGAGATTTTGAAACTGAAATCTCCCATGCCGTTTCCACCATAGGCAGCAATGGGCTTCCCCATAGAACTTGCCAACCTGAATTCCTACAGGCTAGATGTGAGAGGCACATTCTGCTGCTTCCTCCCTTAGAGTTAAACTAGCTTCTGAAAGCTCAACCTCCGGGGAGTTTGTTTGGCAGAGATATAGAACACACTTTTCCAAGCCTGTTGGCAGGCCTTTGCAGTGTCATTTCGCATCTAATTTCCCAAACCAAACTGCTTGCAGCTCTAACTGCCTTCTAACTACCACTTCTTCGGTTCAGTGAGATATGCTGGATTCTAAACGGAGAAGCTTCTCTGACGCTTTTTCACAGAGATTTTGAAACTGAAATCTCCCATGCCGTTTCCACCATAGGCAGCAATGGGCTTCCCCATAGAACTTGCCAACCTGAATTCCTAAAGGCTAGATGTGAGAGGCACATTCTGCTGCTTCCTCCCTAACAGTTAAGCTTGCTTCTGAAAGCTCAACCTCCGGGGACTCTGTTTGGCACAGATATAGAACACACTTTTCCAAGCCTGTTGGAAGGCCTTTGCAGTGTCATTTCGCATCTAATTTCCCAAACCAAACTGCTTGCAGCTCTAACTCCCTTCTAACTACCACTTCTTCGGTTCAGTGAGATATGCTGGATTCTAAACGGAGAAGCTTCTCTGACGCTTTTTCACAGAGATTTTGAAACTGAAATCTCCCATGCCGTTTCCACCATAGGCAGCATTGGGCTTCCCCATAGAACTTGCGAACCTGAATTCCTACAGGCTAGATGTGAGAGGCACATTCTGCTGCTTCCTCCCTTAGAGTTAAACTAGCTTCTGAAAGCTCAACCTCCGGGGAGTTTGTTTGGCAGAGATATAGAACACACTTTTCCAAGCCTGTTGGAAGGCATTTGCAGTTTCATTTCGCGTCTAATTTCCCAAACCAAACTGCTTGCAGCTCTAACTCCCTTCTAACTACCACTTCTTCGGTTCAGTGAGATATGCTGGATTCTAAACGGAGAAGCTTCTCTGACGCTTTTTCACAGAGATTTTGAAACTGAAATCTCCCATGCCGTTTCCACCATAGGCAGCAATGGGCTTCCCCATAGAACTTGCCAACCTGAATTCCTACAGGCTAGATGTGAGAGGCACATTCTCCTGCTTCCTCCCTTAGAGTTAAACTTGCTTCTGAAAGCTCAACCTCCGGGGAGTTTGTTTGCAGAGATATAGAACACACTTTTCCAAGCCTGTTGGAAGGCATTTGCAGTTTCATTTCGCGTCTAATTTCCCAAACCAAACTGCTTGCAGCTCTAACTCCCTTCTAACTACCACTTCTTCGGTTCAGTGAGATATGCTGGATTCTAAACGGAGAAGCTTCTCTGACGCTTTTTCACAGAGATTTTGAAACTGAAATTTCCAAACCCGTTTCCAACGAAGGCGCCAATGGACTTCCCCATAGAACTTGCCAACCTGAATTCCTACAGGCTAGATGTGAGAGGCACATTCTGCTGCTTCCTCCCTTAGAGTTAAACTAGCTTCTGAAAGCTCAACCTCCGGGGAGTTTGTTTGGCAGAGATATAGAACACACTTTTCCAAGCCTGTTGGAAGGCATTTGCAGTTTCATTTCGCGTCTAATTTCCCAAACCAAACTGCTTGCAGCTCTAACTGCCTTCTAACTACCACTTCTTCTGTTCAGTGAGATATGCTGGATTCTAAACGGAGAAGCTTCTCTGACGCTTTTTCACAGTGATTTTGAAACTGAAATCTCCCATGCGGTTTCCACCATAGCCAGCAATGGGCTTCCCCATAGAACTTGCCAACCTGAATTCCTAAATGCTAGATGTGAGAGGCACATTCTGCTGCTTCCTCCCTTAGAGTTAAACTAGCTTCTGAAAGCTCAACCTCCAGGGAGTCTGTTTGGCAGAGATATAGAACACACTTTTCCAAGCCTGTTGGAAGGCATTTGCAGTTTCATTTCGCGTCTAATTTCCCAAACCAAACTGCTTGCAGCTCTAACTGCCTTCTAACTACCACTTCTTCGGTTCAGTGAGATATGCTGGATTCTAAACGGAGAAGCTTCTCTGACGCTTTTTCACAGAGATTTTGAAACTGAAATCTCCCATGCCGTTTCCACCATAGGCAGCAATGGGCTTCCCCATAGAACTTGCCAACCTGAATTCCTACAGGCTAGATGTGAGAGGCACATTCGGCTGCTTCCTCCCTAAGAGTTAAGCTTGCTTCTGAAAGCTCAACCTCCGGGGAGTCTGTTTGGCAGAGATATAGAACACACTTTTCCAAGCCTGTTGGAAGGCCTTTGCAGTGTCATTTCGCATCTAATTTCCCAAACCAAACTGCTTGCAGCTCTAACTCCCTTCTAACTACCACTTCTTCGGTTCAGTGAGATATGCTGGATTCTAAACGGAGAAGCTTCTCTGAGGCTTTTTCACAGAGATTTTGAAACTGAAATTTCCAAACCCGTTTCCAACGAAGGCGCCAATGGGCTTCCCCATAGAAATTGCCAACCTGAATTCCTACAGGCTAGATGTGAGAGGCACATTCTGCTGCTTCCTCCCTTAGAGTTAAACTAGCTTCTGAAAGCTCAACCTCCGGGGAGTTTGTTTGGCAGAGATATAGAACACACTTTTCCAAGCCTGTTGGAAGGCATTTGCAGTTTCATTTCGCGTCTAATTTCCCAAACCAAACTGCTTGCAGCTCTAACTCCCTTCTAACTACCACTTCTTCGGTTCAGTGAGATATGCTGGATTCTAAACGGAGAAGCTTCTCAGACGCTTTTTCACAGTTATTTTGAAACTGAAATCTCCCATGCCGTTTCCACCATAGGCAGCAATGGGCTTCCCCATAGAACTTGCCAACCTGAATTCCTACAGGCTAGATGTGAGAGGCACATTCTGCTGCTTCCTCCCTAACAGTTAAGCTTGCTTCTGAAAGCTCAACCTCCGGGGACTCTGTTTGGCACAGATATAGAACACACTTTTCCAAGCCTGTTGGAAGGCCTTTGCAGTGTCATTTCGCGTCTAATTTCCCAAACCAAACTGCTTGCAGGTCTAACTGCCTTCTAACTACCACTTCTTCGGTTCAGTGAGATATGCTGGATTCTAAACGGAGAAGCTTCTCTGACGCTTTTTCACAGAGATTTTGAAACTGAAATCTCCCATGCCGTTTCCACCATAGGCAGCAATGGGCTTCCCCATAGAACTTGCCAACCTGAATTCCTACAGGCTAGATGTGAGAGGCACATTCTGCTGCTTCCTCCCTTAGAGTTAAACTAGCTTCTGACAGCTCAACCTCCGGGGAGTTTGTTTGGCAGAGATATAGAACACACTTTTCCAAGCCTGTTGGAAGGCCTTTGCAGTGTCATTTCGCATCTAATTTCCCAAACCAAACTGCTTGCAGCTCTAACTCCCTTCTAACTACCACTTCTTCGGTTCAGTGAGATATGCTGGATTCTAAAGGGAGAAGCTTCTCTGACGCTTTTTCACAGAGATTTTGAAACTGAAATCTCCCATGCCGTTTCCACCATAGGCAGCAATGGGCTTCCCCATAGAACTTGCCAACCTGAATTCCTAAAGGCTAGATGTGAGAGTCACATTCTGCTGCTTCCTCCCTTAGAGTTAAACTAGCTTCTGAAAGCTCAACCTCCGGGGAGTTTGTTTGGCAGAGATATAGAACACACTTTTCCAAGCCTGTTGGCAGGCCTTTGCAGTGTCATTTCGCATCTAATTTCCCAAACCAAACTGCTTGCAGCTCTAACTGCCTTCTAACTACCACTTCTTCGGTTCAGTGAGATATGCTGGATTCTAAATGGAGAAGCTTCTCTGACGCTTTTTCACAGAGATTTTGAAACTGAAATCTCCCATGCCGTTTCCACCATAGGCAGCAATGGGCTTCCCCATAGAACTTGCCAACCTGAATTCCTAAAGGCTAGATGTGAGAGGCACATTCTGCTGCTTCCTCCCTAACAGTTAAGCTTGCTTCTGAAAGCTCAACCTCCGGGGACTCTGTTTGGCACAGATATAGAACACACTTTTCCAAGCCTGTTGGAAGGCCTTTGCAGTGTCATTTCGCATCTAATTTCCCAAACCAAACTGCTTGCAGCTCTAACTCCCTTCTAACTACCACTTCTTCGGTTCAGTGAGATATGCTGGATTCTAAACGGAGAAGCTTCTCTGACGCTTTTTCACAGAGATTTTGAAACTGAAATCTCCCATGCCGTTTCCACCATAGGCAGCATTGGGCTTCCCCATAGAACTTGCGAACCTGAATTCCTACAGGCTAGATGTGAGAGGCACATTCTGCTGCTTCCTCCCTTAGAGTTAAACTAGCTTCTGAAAGCTCAACCTCCGGGGAGTTTGTTTGGCAGAGATATAGAACACACTTTTCCAAGCCTGTTGGAAGGCATTTGCAGTTTCATTTCGCGTCTAATTTCCCAAACCAAACTGCTTGCAGCTCTAACTCCCTTCTAACTACCACTTCTTCGGTTCAGTGAGATATGCTGGATTCTAAACGGAGAAGCTTCTCTGACGCTTTTTCACAGAGATTTTGAAACTGAAATCTCCCATGCCGTTTCCACCATAGGCAGCAATGGGCTTCCCCATAGAACTTGCCAACCTGAATTCCTACAGGCTAGATGTGAGAGGCACATTCTCCTGCTTCCTCCCTTAGAGTTAAACTTGCTTCTGAAAGCTCAACCTCCGGGGAGTTTGTTTGCAGAGATATAGAACACACTTTTCCAAGCCTGTTGGAAGGCATTTGCAGTTTCATTTCGCGTCTAATTTCCCAAACCAAACTGCTTGCAGCTCTAACTCCCTTCTAACTACCACTTCTTCGGTTCAGTGAGATATGCTGGATTCTAAACGGAGAAGCTTCTCTGACGCTTTTTCACAGAGATTTTGAAACTGAAATTTCCAAACCCGTTTCCAACGAAGGCGCCAATGGACTTCCCCATAGAACTTGCCAACCTGAATTCCTACAGGCTAGATGTGAGAGGCACATTCTGCTGCTTCCTCCCTTAGAGTTAAACTAGCTTCTGAAAGCTCAACCTCCGGGGAGTTTGTTTGGCAGAGATATAGAACACACATTTCCAAGCCTGTTGGAAGGCATTTGCAGTTTCATTTCGCGTCTAATTTCCCAAACCAAACTGCTTGCAGCTCTAACTGCCTTCTAACTACCACTTCTTCTGTTCAGTGAGATATGCTGGATTCTAAACGGAGAAGCTTCTCTGACGCTTTTTCACAGTGATTTTGAAACTGAAATCTCCCATGCGGTTTCCACCATAGCCAGCAATGGGCTTCCCCATAGAACTTGCCAACCTGAATTCCTAAATGCTAGATGTGAGAGGCACATTCTGCTGCTTCCTCCCTTAGAGTTAAACTAGCTTCTGAAAGCTCAACCTCCAGGGAGTCTGTTTGGCAGAGATATAGAACACACTTTTCCAAGCCTGTTGGAAGGCATTTGCAGTTTCATTTCGCGTCTAATTTCCCAAACCAAACTGCTTGCAGCTCTAACTGCCTTCTAACTACCACTTCTTCGGTTCAGTGAGATATGCTGGATTCTAAACGGAGAAGCTTCTCTGACGCTTTTTCACAGAGATTTTGAAACTGAAATCTCCCATGCCGTTTCCACCATAGGCAGCAATGGGCTTCCCCATAGAACTTGCCAACCTGAATTCCTACAGGCTAGATGTGAGAGGCACATTCGGCTGCTTCCTCCCTAAGAGTTAAGCTTGCTTCTGAAAGCTCAACCTCCGGGGAGTCTGTTTGGCAGAGATATAGAACACACTTTTCCAAGCCTGTTGGAAGGCCTTTGCAGTGTCATTTCGCATCTAATTTCCCAAACCAAACTGCTTGCAGCTCTAACTCCCTTCTAACTACCACTTCTTCGGTTCAATGAGATATGCTGGATTCTAAACGGAGAAGCTTCTCTGAGGCTTTTTCACAGAGATTTTGAAACTGAAATTTCCAAACCCGTTTCCAACGAAGGCGCCAATGGGCTTCCCCATAGAACTTGCCAACCTGAATTCCTACAGGCTAGATGTGAGAGGCACATTCTGCTGCTTCCTCCCTTAGAGTTAAACTAGCTTCTGAAAGCTCAACCTCCGGGGAGTTTGTTTGGCAGAGATATAGAACACACTTTTCCAAGCCTGTTGGAAGGCATTTGCAGTTTCATTTCGCGTCTAATTTCCCAAACCAAACTGCTTGCAGCTCTAACTCCCTTCTAACTACCACTTCTTCGGTTCAGTGAGATATGCTGGATTCTAAACGGAGAAGCTTCTCAGACGCTTTTTCACAGTGATTTTGAAACTGAAATCTCCCATGCCGTTTCCACCATAGGCAGCAATGGGCTTCCCCATAGAACTTGCCAACCTGAATTCCTACAGGCTAGATGTGAGAGGCACATTCTGCTGCTTCCTCCCTAACAGTTAAGCTTGCTTCTGAAAGCTCAACCTCCGGGGACTCTGTTTGGCACAGATATAGAACACACTTTTCCAAGCCTGTTGGAAGGCCTTTGCAGTGTCATTTCGCGTCTAATTTCCCAAACCAAACTGCTTGCAGGTCTAACTGCCTTCTAACTACCACTTCTTCGGTTCAGTGAGATATGCTGGATTCTAAACGGAGAAGCTTCTCTGACGCTTTTTCACAGAGATTTTGAAACTGAAATCTCCCATGCCGTTTCCACCATAGGCAGCAATGGGCTTCCCCATAGAACTTGCCAACCTGAATTCCTACAGGCTAGATGTGAGAGGCACATTCTGCTGCTTCCTCCCTTAGAGTTAAACTAGCTTCTGACAGCTCAACCTCCGGGGAGTTTGTTTGGCAGAGATATAGAACACACTTTTCCAAGCCTGTTGGAAGGCCTTTGCAGTGTCATTTCGCATCTAATTTCCCAAACCAAACTGCTTGCAGCTCTAACTCCCTTCTAACTACCACTTCTTCGGTTCAGTGAGATATGCTGGATTCTAAAGGGAGAAGCTTCTCTGACGCTTTTTCACAGAGATTTTGAAACTGAAATCTCCCATGCCGTTTCCACCATAGGCAGCAATGGGCTTCCCCATAGAACTTGCCAACCTGAATTCCTAAAGGCTAGATGTGAGAGTCACATTCTGCTGCTTCCTCCCTTAGAGTTAAACTTGCTTCTGAAAGCTCAACCTCCGGGGAGTTTGTTTGGCAGAGATATAGAACACACTTTTCCAAGCCTGTTGGAAGGCATTTGCAGTTTCATTTCGCGTCTAATTTCCCAAACCAAACTGCTTGCAGCTCTAACTCCCTTCTAACTACCACTTCTTCGGTTCAGTGAGATATGCTGGATTCTAAACGGAGAAGCTTCTCTGACGCTTTTTCACAGAGATTTTGAAACTGAAATCTCCCATGCCGTTTCCACCATAGGCAGCAATGGGCTTCCCCATAGAACTTGCCAACCTGAATTCCTAAAGGCTAGATGTGAGAGGCACATTCTGCTGCTTCCTCCCTAACAGTTAAGCTTGCTTCTGAAAGCTCAACCTCCGGGGACTCTGTTTGGCACAGATATAGAACACACTTTTCCAAGCCTGTTGGAAGGCCTTTGCAGTGTCATTTCGCATCTAATTTCCCAAACCAAACTGCTTGCAGCTCTAACTCCCTTCTAACTACCACTTCTTCGGTTCAGTGAGATATGCTGGATTCTAAACGGAGAAGCTTCTCTGACGCTTTTTCACAGAGATTTTGAAACTGAAATCTCCCATGCCGTTTCCACCATAGGCAGCAATGGGCTTCCCCATAGAACTTGCCAACCTGAATTCCTACAGGCTAGATGTGAGAGGCACATTCTGCTGCTTCCTCCCTTAGAGTTAAACTTGCTTCTGAAAGCTCAACCTCCGGGGAGTTTGTTTGGCAGAGATATAGAACACACTTTTCCAAGCCTGTTGGAAGGCATTTGCAGTTTCATTTCGCGTCTAATTTCCCAAACCAAACTGCTTGCAGCTCTAACTCCCTTCTAACTACCACTTCTTTGGTTCAGTGAGATATGCTGGATTCTAAACGGAGAAGCTTCTCTGACGCTTTTTCACAGAGATTTTGAAACTGAAATCTCCCATGCCGTTTCCACCATAGGCAGCAATGGGCTTCCCCATAGAACTTGCCAACCTGAATTCCTAAAGGCTAGATGTGAGAGGCACATTCTGCTGCTTCCTCCCTTAGAGTTAAACTAGCTTCTGAAAGCTCAACCTCCGGGGAGTTTGTTTGGCAGAGATATAGAACACACTTTTCCAAGCCTGTTGGAAGGCATTTGCAGTTTCATTTCGCGTCTAATTTCCCAAACCAAACTGCTTGCAGCTCTAACTCCCTTCTAACTACCACTTCTTCGGTTCAGTGAGATATGCTGGATTCTAAACGGAGAAGCTTCTCTGACGCTTTTTCACAGAGATTTTGAAACTGAAATTTCCAAACCCGTTTCCAACGAAGGCGCCAATGGACTTCCCCATAGAACTTGCCAACCTGAATTCCTACAGGCTAGATGTGAGAGGCACATTCTGCTGCTTCCTCCCTTAGAGTTAAACTAGCTTCTGAAAGCTCAACCTCCGGGGAGTTTGTTTGGCAGAGATATAGAACACACTTTTCCAAGCCTGTTGGAAGGCATTTGCAGTTTCATTTCGCGTCTAATTTCCCAAACCAAACTGCTTGCAGCTCTAACTGCCTTCTAACTACCACTTCTTCTGTTCAGTGAGATATGCTGGATTCTAAACGGAGAAGCTTCTCTGACGCTTTTTCACAGTGATTTTGAAACTGAAATCTCCCATGCGGTTTCCACCATAGCCAGCAATGGGCTTCCCCATAGAACTTGCCAACCTGAATTCCTACATGCTAGATGTGAGAGGCACATTCTGCTGCTTCCTCCCTTAGAGTTAAACTAGCTTCTGAAAGCTCAACCTCCAGGGAGTCTGTTTGGCAGAGATATAGAACACACTTTTCCAAGCCTGTTGGAAGGCATTTGCAGTTTCATTTCGCGTCTAATTTCCCAAACCAAACTGCTTGCAGGTCTTACTGCCTTCTAACTACCACTTCTTCGGTTCAGTGAGATATGCTGGATTCTAAACGGAGAAGCTTCTCTGACGCTTTTTCACAGAGATTTTGAAACTGAAATTTCCAAACCCGTTTCCAACGAAGGCGCCAATGGGCTTCCCCATAGAACTTGCCAACCTGAATTCCTACAGGCTAGATGTGAGAGGCACATTCTGCTGCTTCCTCCCTTAGAGTTAAACTAGCTTCTGAAACCTCAACCTCCGGGGAGTTTGTTTGGCAGAGATATAGAACACACTTTTCCAAGCCTGTTGGAAGGCATTTGCAGTTTCATTTCGCGTCTAATTTCCCAAACCAAACTGCTTGCAGCTCTAACTCCCTTCTAACTACCACTTCTTCGGTTCAGTGAGATATGCTGGATTCTAAACGGAGAAGCTTCTCTGACGCTTTTTCACAGAGATTTTGAAACTGAAATCTCCCATGCCGTTTCCACCATAGGCAGCAATGGGCTTCCCCATAGAACTTGCCAACCTGAATTCCTACAGGCTAGATGTGAGAGGCACATTCTGCTGCTTCCTCCCTTAGAGTTAAACTAGCTTCTGAAAGCTCAACCTCCAGGGAGTCTGTTTGGCAGAGATATAGAACACATTTTTCCAAGCCTGTTGGAAGGCATTTGCAGTTTCATTTCGCGTCTAATTTCCCAAACCAAACTGCTTGCAGCTCTAACTGCCTTCTAACTACCACTTCTTCGGTTCAGTGAGATATGCTGGATTCTAAACGGAGAAGCTTCTCTGACGCTTTTTCACAGAGATTTTGAAACTGAAATCTCCCATGCCGTTTCCACCATAGGCAGCAATGGGCTTCCCCATAGAACTTGCCAACCTGAATTCCTACAGGCTAGATGTGAGAGGCACATTCTGCTGCTTCCTCCCTAAGAGTTAAGCTTGCTTCTGAAAGCTCAACCTCCGGGGAGTCTGTTTGGCAGAGATATAGAACACACTTTTCCAAGCCTGTTGGAAGGCCTTTGCAGTGTCATTTCGCATCTAATTTCCCAAACCAAACTGCTTGCAGCTCTAACTCCCTTCTAACTACCACTTCTTCGGTTCAGTGAGATATGCTGGATTCTGAACGGAGAAGCTTCTCTGACGCTTTTTCACAGAGATTTTGAAACTGAAATTTCCAAACCCGTTTCCAACGAAGGCGCCAATGGGCTTCCCCATAGAACTTGCCAACCTGAATTCCTACAGGCTAGATGTGAGAGGCACATTCTGCTGCTTCCTCCCTTAGAGTTAAACTAGCTTCTGAAAGCTCAACCTCCGGGGAGTTTGTTTGGCAGAGATATAGAACACACTTTTCCAAGCCTGTTGGAAGGCATTTGCAGTTTCATTTCGCGTCTAATTTCCCAAACCAAACTGCTTGCAGCTCTAACTCCCTTCTAACTACCACTTCTTCGGTTCAGTGAGATATGCTGGATTCTAAATGGAGAAGCTTCTCTGACGCTTTTTCACAAAGATTTTGAAACTGAAATTTCCAAACCCGTTTCCAACGAAGGCGCCAATTGGCTTCCCCATAGAACTTGCCAACCTGAATTCCTACAGGCTAGATGTGAGAGGCACATTCTGCTGCTTCCTCCCTTAGAGTTAAACTAGCTTCTGAAAGCTCAACCTCCGGGGAGTTTGTTTGGCAGAGATATAGAACACACTTTTCCAAGCCTGTTGGAAGGCATTTGCAGTTTCATTTCGCGTCTAATTTCCCAAACCAAACTGCTTGCAGCTCTAACTCCCTTCTAACTACCACTTCTTCGGTTCAGTGAGATATGCTGGATTCTAAACGGAGAAGCTTCTCTGACGCTTTTTCACAGAGATTTTGAAACTGAAATTTCCAAACCCGTTTCCAACGAAGGCGCCAATGGGCTTCCCCATAGAACTTGCCAACCTGAATTCCTACAGGCTAGATGTGAGAGGCACATTCTGCTGCTTCCTCCCTTAGAGTTAAACTAGCTTCTGAAAGCTCAACCTCCAGGGAGTCTGTTTGGCAGAGATATAGAACACATTTTTCCAAGCCTGTTGGAAGGCATTTGCAGTTTCATTTCGCGTCTAATTTCCCAAACCAAACTGCTTGCAGCTCTAACTGCCTTCTAACTACCACTTCTTCGGTTCAGTGAGATATGCTGGATTCTAAACGGAGAAGCTTCTCTGACGCTTTTTCACAGAGATTTTGAAACTGAAATCTCCCATGCCGTTTCCACCATAGGCAGCAATGGGCTTCCCCATAGAACTTGCCAACCTGAATTCCTACAGGCTAGATGTGAGAGGCACATTCTGCTGCTTCCTCCCTAAGAGTTAAGCTTGCTTCTGAAAGCTCAACCTCCGGGGAGTCTGTTTGGCAGAGATATAGAACACACTTTTCCAAGCCTGTTGGAAGGCCTTTGCAGTGTCATTTCGCATCTAATTTCCCAAACCAAACTGCTTGCAGCTCTAACTCCCTTCTAACTACCACTTCTTCGGTTCAGTGAGATATGCTGGATTCTGAACGGAGAAGCTTCTCTGACGCTTTTTCACAGAGATTTTGAAACTGAAATTTCCAAACCCGTTTCCAACGAAGGCGCCAATGGGCTTCCCCATAGAACTTGCCAACCTGAATTCCTACAGGCTAGATGTGAGAGGCACATTCTGCTGCTTCCTCCCTTAGAGTTAAACTAGCTTCTGAAAGCTCAACCTCCGGGGAGTTTGTTTGGCAGAGATATAGAACACACTTTTCCAAGCCTGTTGGAAGGCATTTGCAGTTTCATTTCGCGTCTAATTTCCCAAACCAAACTGCTTGCAGCTCTAACTCCCTTCTAACTACCACTTCTTCGGTTCAGTGAGATATGCTGGATTCTAAACGGAGAAGCTTCTCTGACGCTTTTTCACAGAGATTTTGAAACTGAAATTTCCAAACCCGTTTCCAACGAAGGCGCCAATTGGCTTCCCCATAGAACTTGCCAACCTGAATTCCTACAGGCTAGATGTGAGAGGCACATTCTGCTGCTTCCTCCCTTAGAGTTAAACTAGCTTCTGAAAGCTCAACCTCCAGGGAGTTTGTTTGGCAGAGATATAGAACACACTTTTCCAAGCCTGTTGGAAGGCATTTGCAGTTTCATTTCGCGTCTAATTTCCCAAACCAAACTGCTTGCAGCTCTAACTCCCTTCTAACTACCACTTCTTCGGTTCAGTGAGATATGCTGGATTCTAAACGGAGAAGCTTCTCTGACGCTTTTTCACAGAGATTTTGAAACTGAAATTTCCAAACCCGTTTCCAACGAAGGCGCCAATGGGCTTCCCCATAGAACTTGCCAACCTGAATTCCTACAGGCTAGATGTGAGAGGCACATTCTGCTGCTTCCTCCCTTAGAGTTAAACTAGCTTCTGAAAGCTCAACCTCCGGGGAGTTTGTTTGGCAGAGATATAGAACACACTTTTCCAAGCCTGTTGGAAGGCATTTGCAGTTTCATTTCGCGTCTGATTTCCCAAACCAAACTGCTTGCAGCTCTAACTCCCTTCTAACTACCACTTCTTCGGTTCAGTGAGATATGCTGGATTCTAAACGGAGAAGCTTCTCTGACGCTTTTTCACAGAGATTTTGAAAATGAAATCTCCCATGCTGTTTCCACCATAGCCAGCAATGGGCTTCCCCATAGAACTTGCCAACCTGAATTCCTACAGGCTAGATGTGAGAGGCACATTCTGCTGCTTCCTCCCTTAGAGTTAAACTAGCTTCTGAAAGCTCAACCTCCAGGGAGTCTGTTTTGCAGAGATATAGAACACAATTTTCCAAGCCTGTTGGAAGGCATTTGCAGTTTCATTTCGCGTCTAATTTCCCAAACCAAACTGCTTGCAGCTCTAACTCCCTTCTAACTACCACTTCTTCGGTTCAGTGAGATATGCTGGATTCTAAACGGAGAAGCTTCTCTGACGCTTTTTCACAGAGATTTTGAAACTGAAATTTCCAAACCCGTTTCCAACGAAGGCGCCAATGGGCTTCCCCATAGAACTTGCCAACCTGAATTCCTACAGGCTAGATGTGAGAGGCACATTCTGCTGCTTCCTCCCTTAGAGTTAAACTAGCTTCTGGAAGCTCAACCTCCGGGGAGTTTGTTTGGCAGAGATATAGAACACACTTTTCCAAGCCTGTTGGAAGGCATTTGCAGTTTCATTTCGCGTCTAATTTCCCAAACCAAACTGCTTGCATCTCTAACTGCCTTCTAACTACCACTTCTTCGGTTCAGTGAGATATGCTGGATTCTAAACGGAGAAGCTTCTCTGACGCTTTTTCACAGAGATTTTGAAACTGAAATCTCCCATGCTGTTTCCACCATAGCCAGCAATGGGCTTCCCCATAGAACTTGCCAACCTGAATTCCTACAGGCTAGATGTGAGAGGCACATTCTGCTGCTTCCTCCCTTAGAGTTAAACTAGCTTCTGAAAGCTCAACCTCCAGGGAGTCTGTTTGGCCGAGATATAGAACACACTTTTCCAAGCCTGTTGGAAGGCATTTGCAGTTTCATTTCGCGTCTAATTTCCCAAACCAAACTGCTTGCAGCTCTAACTGCCTTCTAACTACCACTTCTTCGGTTCAGTGAGATATGCTGGATTCTAAACGGAGAAGCTTCTCTGACGCTTTTTCACAGAGATTTTGAAACTGAAATCTCCCATGCCGTTTCCACCATAGGCAGCAATGGGCTTCCCCATAGAACTTGCCAACCTGAATTCCTACAGGCTAGATGTGAGAGGCACATTCTGCTGCTTCCTCCCTAAGAGTTAAGCTTGCTTCTGAAAGCTCAACCTCTGGGGAGTCTGTTTGGCAGAGATATAGAACACACTTTTCCAAGCCTGTTGGAAGGCCTTTGCAGTGTCATTTCGCATCTAATTTCCCAAACCAAACTGCTTGCAGCTCTAACTCCCTTCTAACTACCACTTCTTCGGTTCAGTGAGATATGCTGGATTCTAAACGGAGAAGCTTCTCTGACGCTTTTTCACAGAGATTTTGAAACTGAAATTTCCAAACCCGTTTCCAACGAAGGCGCCAATGGGCTTCCCCATAGAACTTGCCAACCTGAATTCCTACAGGCTAGATGTGAGAGGCACATTCTGCTGCTTCCTCCCTTAGAGTTAAACTAGCTTCTGGAAGCTCAACCTCCGGGGAGTTTGTTTGGCAGAGATATAGAACACACTTTTCCAAGCCTGTTGGAAGGCATTTGCAGTTTCATTTCGCGTCTAATTTCCCAAACCAAACTGCTTGCATCTCTAACTGCCTTCTAACTACCACTTCTTCGGTTCAGTGAGATATGCTGGATTCTAAACGGAGAAGCTTCTCTGACGCTTTTTCACAGAGATTTTGAAACTGAAATCTCCCATGCTGTTTCCACCATAGCCAGCAATGGGCTTCCCCATAGAACTTGCCAACCTGAATTCCTACAGGCTAGATGTGAGAGGCACATTCTGCTGCTTCCTCCCTTAGAGTTAAACTAGCTTCTGAAAGCTCAACATCCAGGGAGTCTGTTTGGCAGAGATATAGAACACACTTTTCCAAGCCTGTTGGAAGGCATTTGCAGTTTCATTTCGCGTCTAATTTCCCAAACCAAACTGCTTGCAGCTCTAACTGCCTTCTAACTACCACTTCTTCGGTTCAGTGAGATATGCTGGATTCTAAACGGAGAAGCTTCTCTGACGCTTTTTCACAGAGATTTTGAAACTGAAATCTCCCATGCCGTTTCCACCATAGGCAGCAATGGGCTTCACCATAGAACTTGCCAACCTGAATTCCTACAGGCTAGATGTGAGAGGCACATTCTGCTGCTTCCTCCCTTAGAGTTAAACTTGCTTCTGAAAGCTCAACCTCCGGGGAGTTTGTTTGGCAGAGATATAGAACACACTTTTCCAAGCCTGTTGGAAGGCATTTGCAGTTTCATTTCGCGTCTAATTTCCCAAACCAAACTGCTTGCAGCTCTAACTCCCTTCTAACTACCACTTCTTCGGTTCAGTGAGATATGCTGGATTCTAAACGGAGAAGCTTCTCTGACGCTTTTTCACAGAGATTTTGAAACTGAAATTTCCAAACCCGTTTCCAACGAAGGTGCCAATTGGCTTCCCCATAGAACTTGCCAACCTGAATTCCTACAGGCTAGATGTGAGAGGCACATTCTGCTGCTTCCTCCCTTAGAGTTAAACTAGCTTCTGAAAGCTCAACCTCCGGGGAGTTTGTTTGGCAGAGATATAGAACACACTTTTCCAAGCCTGTTGGAAGGCATTTGCAGTTTCATTTCGCGTCTAATTTCCCAAACCAAACTGCTTGCAGCTCTAACTCCCTTCTAACTACCACTTCTTCGGTTCAGTGAGATATGCTGGATTCTAAACGGAGAAGCTTCTCTGACGCTTTTTCACAGAGATTTTGAAACTGAAATCTCCCATGCCGTTTCCACCATAGGCTGCAATGGGCTTCCCAATAGAACTTGCCAACCTGAATTCCTACAGGCTAGATGTGAGAGGCACATTCTGCTGCTTCCTCCCTTAGAGTTAAACTAGCTTCTGAAAGCTCAACCTCCAGGGAGTCTGTTTGGCAGAGATATAGAACACACTTTTCCAAGCCTGTTGGAAGGCATTTGCAGTTTCATTTCGCGTCTAATTTCCCAAACCAAACTGCTTGCAGCTCTAACTGCCTTCTAACTACCACTTCTTCGGTTCAGTGAGATATGCTGGATTCTAAACGGAGAAGCTTCTCTGACGCTTTTTCACAGAGATTTTGAAACTGAAATCTCCCATGCCGTTTCCACCATAGGCAGCAATGGGCTTCCCCATAGAACTTGCCAACCTGAATTCCTACAGGCTAGATGTGAGAGGCACATTCTGCTGCTTCCTCCCTAAGAGTTAAGCTTGCTTCTGAAAGCTCAACCTCTGGGGAGTCTGTTTGGCAGAGATATAGAACACACTTTTCCAAGCCTGTTGGAAGGCCTTTGCAGTGTCATTTCGCATCTAATTTCCCAAACCAAACTGCTTGCAGCTCTAACTCCCTTCTAACTACCACTTCTTCGGTTCAGTGAGATATGCTGGATTCTGAACGGAGAAGCTTCTCTGACGCTTTTTCACAGAGATTTTGAAACTGAAATTTCCAAACCCGTTTCCAACGAAGGCGCCAATGGGCTTCCCCATAGAACTTGCCAACCTGAATTCCTACAGGCTAGATGTGAGAGGCACATTCTGCTGCTTCCTCCCTTAGAGTTAAACTAGCTTCTGAAAGCTCAACCTCCGGGGAGTTTGTTTGGCAGAGATATAGAACACACTTTTCCAAGCCTGTTGGAAGGCATTTGCAGTTTCATTTCGCGTCTAATTTCCCAAACCAAACTGCTTGCAGCTCTAACTCCCTTCTAACTACCACTTCTTCGGTTCAGTGAGATATGCTGGATTCTAAACGGAGAAGCTTCTCTGACGCTTTTTCACAGAGATTTTGAAACTGAAATCTCCCATGCCGTTTCCACCATAGGCAGCAATGGGCTTCCCCATAGAACTTGCCAACCTGAATTCCTACAGGCTAGATGTGAGAGGCACATTCTGCTGCTTCCTCCCTTAGAGTTAAACTAGCTTCTGAAAGCTCAACCTCCGGGGAGTTTGTTTGGCAGAGATATAGAACACACTTTTCCAAGCCTGTTGGAAGGCATTTGCAGTTTCATTTCGCGTCTAATTTCCCAAACCAAACTGCTTGCAGCTCTAACTGCCTTCTAACTACCACTTCTTCGGTTCAGTGAGATATGCTGGATTCTAAACGGAGAAGCTTCTCTGACGTTTTTTCACAGAGATTTTGAAACTGAAATCTCCCATGCTGTTTCCACCATAGCCAGCAATGGGCTTCCCCATAGAACTTGCCAACCTGAATTCCTACAGGCTAGATGTGAGAGGCACATTCTTCTGCTTCCTCCCTTAGAGTTAAACTAGCTTCTGAAAGCTCAACCTCCAGGGAGTCTGTTTGGCAGAGATATAGAACACACTTTTCCAAGCCTGTTGGAAGGCATTTGCAGTTTCATTTCGCGTCTAATTTCCCAAACCAAACTGCTTGCAGCTCTAACTGCCTTCTAACTACCACTTCTTCGGTTCAGTGAGATATGCTGGATTCTAAACGGAGAAGCTTCTCTGACGCTTTTTCACAGAGATTTTGAAACTGAAATCTCCCATGCCGTTTCCACCATAGGCAGCAATGGGCTTCCCCATAGAACTTGCCAACCTGAATTCCTACAGGCTAGATGTGAGAGGCACATTCTGCTGCTTCCTCCCTTAGAGTTAAACTTGCTTCTGAAAGCTCAACCTCCGGGGAGTTTGTTTGGCAGAGATATAGAACACACTTTTCCAAGCCTGTTGGAAGGCATTTGCAGTTTCATTTCGCGTCTAATTTCCCAAACCAAACTGCTTGCAGCTCTAACTCCTTTCTAACTACCACTTCTTCGGTTCAGTGAGATATGGTGGATTCTAAACGGAGAAGCTTCTCTGACGCTTTTTCACAGAGATTTTGAAACTGAAATTTCCAAACCCGTTTCCAACGAAGGCGCCAATGGGCTTCCCCATAGAACTTGCCAACCTGAATTCCTACAGGCTAGATGTGAGAGGCACATTCTGCTGCTTCCTCCCTAACAGTTAAGCTTGCTTCTAAAAGCTCAACCTCCGGGGACTCTGTTTGGCACAGATATAGAACACACTTTTCCAAGCCTGTTGGAAGGCCTTTGCAGTGTCATTTCGCATCTAATTTCCCAAACCAAACTGCTTGCAGCTCTAACTCCCTTCTAACTACCACTTCTTCGGTTCAGTGAGATATGCTGGATTCTAAACGGAGAAGCTTCTCTGACGCTTTTTCACAGAGATTTTGAAACTGAAATCTCCCATGCCGTTTCCACCATAGGCAGCAATGGGCTTCCCCATAGAACTTGCCAACCTGAATTCCTAAAGGCTAGATGTGAGAGGCACATTCTGCTGCTTCCTCCCTTAGAGTTAAACTTGCTTCTGAAAGCTCAACCTCCGGGGAGTTTGTTTGGCAGAGATATAGAACACACTTTTCCAAGCCTGTTGGAAGGCATTTGCAGTTTCATTTCGCGTCTAATTTCCCAAACCAAACTGCTTGCAGCTCTAACTGCCTTCTAACTACCACTTCTTCGGTTCAGTGAGATAGGCTGGATTCTAAACGGAGAAGCTTCTCTGACGCTTTTTCACAGAGATTTTGAAACTGAAATCTCCCATGCTGTTTCCACCATAGGCAGCAATGGGCTTCCCCATAGAACTTGCCAACCTGAATTCCTACAGTCTAGATGTGAGAGGCACATTCTGCTGCTTCCTCCCTTAGAGTTAAACTAGCTTCTGAAAGCTCAACCTCCGGGGAGTTTGTTTGGCAGAGATATAGAACACACTTTTCCAAGCCTGTTGGAAGGCATTTGCAGTTTCATTTCGCGTCTAATTTCCCAAACCAAACTGCTTGCAGCTCTAACTCCCTTCTAACTACCACTTCTTCGGTTCAGTGAGATATGCTGGATTCTAAACGGAGAAGCTTCTCTGACGCTTTTTCACAGAGATTTTGAAACTGAAATCTCCCATGCCGTTTCCACCATAGGCAGCAATGGGCTTCCCCATAGAACTTGCCAACCTGAATTCCTACAGGCTAGATGTGAGAGGCACATTCTGCTGCTTCCTCCCTTAGAGTTAAACTAGCTTCTGGAAGCTCAACCTCCGGGGAGTTTGTTTGGCAGAGATATAGAACACACTTTTCCAAGCCTGTTGGAAGGCATTTGCAGTTTCATTTCGCGTCTAATTTCCCAAACCAAACTGCTTGCATCTCTAACTGCCTTCTAACTACCACTTCTTCGGTTCAGTGAGATATCCTGGATTCTAAACGGAGAAGCTTCTCTGACGCTTTTTCACAGAGATTTTGAAACTGAAATCTCCCATGCTGTTTCCACCATAGCCAGCAATGGGCTTCCCCATAGAACTTGCCAACCTGAATTCCTACAGGCTAGATGTGAGAGGCACATTCTGCTGCTTCCTCCCTTAGAGTTAAACTAGCTTCTGAAAGCTCAACATCCAGGGAGTCTGTTTGGCAGAGATATAGAACACACTTTTCCAAGCCTGTTGGAAGGCATTTGCAGTTTCATTTCGCGTCTAATTTCCCAAACCAAACTGCTTGCAGCTCTAACTGCCTTCTAACTACCACTTCTTCGGTTCAGTGAGATATGCTGGATTCTAAACGGAGAAGCTTCTCTGACGCTTTTTCACAGAGATTTTGAAACTGAAATCTCCCATGCCGTTTCCACCATAGGCAGCAATGGGCTTCCCCATAGAACTTGCCAACCTGAATTCCTACAGGCTAGATGTGAGAGGCACATTCTGCTGCTTCCTCCCTTAGAGTTAAACTTGCTTCTGAAAGCTCAACCTCCGGGGAGTTTGTTTGGCAGAGATATAGAACACACTTTTCCAAGCCTGTTGGAAGGCATTTGCAGTTTCATTTCGCGTCTAATTTCCCAAACCAAACTGCTTGCAGCTCTAACTCCCTTCTAACTACCACTTCTTCGGTTCAGTGAGATATGCTGGATTCTAAACGGAGAAGCTTCTCTGACGCTTTTTCACAGAGATTTTGAAACTGAAATTTCCAAACCCGTTTCCAACGAAGGCGCCAATTGGCTTCCCCATAGAACTTGCCAACCTGAATTCCTACAGGCTAGATGTGAGAGGCACATTCTGCTGCTTCCTCCCTTAGAGTTAAACTAGCTTCTGAAAGCTCAACCTCCGGGGAGTTTGTTTGGCAGAGATATAGAACACACTTTTCCAAGCCTGTTGGAAGGCATTTGCAGTTTCATTTCGCGTCTAATTTCCCAAACCAAACTGCTTGCAGCTCTAACTCCCTTCTAACTACCACTTCTTCGGTTCAGTGAGATATGCTGGATTCTAAACGGAGAAGCTTCTCTGACGCTTTTTCACAGAGATTTTGAAACTGAAATCTCCCATGCCGTTTCCACCATAGGCAGCAATGGGCTTCCCCATAGAACTTGCCAACCTGAATTCCTACAGGCTAGATGTGAGAGGCACATTCTGCTGCTTCCTCCCTTAGAGTTAAACTAGCTTCTGAAAGCTCAACCTCCAGGGAGTCTGTTTGGCAGAGATATAGAACACACTTTTCCAAGCCTGTTGGAAGGCATTTGCAGTTTCATTTCGCGTCTAATTTCCCAAACCAAACTGCTTGCAGCTCTAACTGCCTTCTAACTACCACTTCTTCGGTTCAGTGAGATATGCTGGATTCTAAACGGAGAAGCTTCTCTGATGCTTTTTCACAGAGATTTTGAAACTGAAATCTCCCATGCCGTTTCCACCATAGGCAGCAATGGGCTTCCCCATAGAACTTGCCAACCTGAATTCCTACAGGCTAGATGTGAGAGGCACATTCTGCTGCTTCCTCCCTAAGAGTTAAGCTTGCTTCTGAAAGCTCAACCTCCGGGGAGTCTGTTTGGCAGAGATATAGAACACACTTTTCCAAGCCTGTTGGAAGGCCTTTGCAGTGTCATTTCGCATCTAATTTCCCAAACCAAACTGCTTGCAGCTCTAACTCCCTTCTAACTACCACTTCTTCGGTTCAGTGAGATATGCTGGATTCTGAACGGAGAAGCTTCTCTGACGCTTTTTCACAGAGATTTTGAAACTGAAATTTCCAAACCCGTTTCCAACGAAGGCGCCAATGGGCTTCCCCATAGAACTTGCCAACCTGAATTCCTACAGGCTAGATGTGAGAGGCACATTCTGCTGCTTCCTCCCTTAGAGTTAAACTAGCTTCTGAAAGCTCAACCTCCGGGGAGTTTGTTTGGCAGAGATATAGAACACACTTTTCCAAGGCTGTTGGAAGGCATTTGCAGTTTCATTTCGCGTCTAATTTCCCAAACCAAACTGCTTGCAGCTCTAACTCCCTTCTAACTACCACTTCTTCGGTTCAGTGAGATATGCTGGATTCTAAACGGAGAAGCTTCTCTTACGCTTTTTCACAGAGATTTTGAAACTGAAATTTCCAAACCCGTTTCCAACGAAGGCGCCAATTGGCTTCCCCATAGAACTTGCCAACCTGAATTCCTACAGGCTAGATGTGAGAGGCACATTCTGCTGCTTCCTCCCTTAGAGTTAAACTAGCTTCTGAAAGCTCAACCTCCGGGGAGTTTGTTTGGCAGAGATATAGAACACACTTTTCCAAGCCTGTTGGAAGGCATTTGCAGTTTCATTTCGCGTCTAATTTCCCAAACCAAACTGCTTGCAGCTCTAACTCCCTTCTAACTACCACTTCTTCGGTTCAGTGAGATATGCTGGATTCTAAACGGAGAAGCTTCTCTGACGCTTTTTCACAGAGATTTTGAAACTGAAATTTCCAACCCGTTTCCAACGAAGGCGCCAATGGGCTTCCCCATAGAACTTGCCAACCTGAATTCCTACAGGCTAGATGTGAGAGGCACATTCTGCTGCTTCCTCCCTTAGAGTTAAACTAGCTTCTGAAAGCTCAACCTCCGGGGAGTTTGTTTGGCAGAGATATAGAACACACTTTTCCAAGCCTGTTGGAAGGCATTTGCAGTTTCATTTCGCGTCTGATTTCCCAAACCAAACTGCTAGCAGCTCTACCTCCCTTCTAACTACCACTTCTTCGGTTCAGTGAGATATGCTGGATTCTAAACGGAGAAGCTTCTCTGACGCTTTCTCACAGAGATTTTGAAACTGAAATCTCCCATGCCGTTTCCACCATAGGCAGCAATGGGCTTCCCCATAGAACTTGCCAACCTGAATTCCTACAGGCTAGATGTGAGAGGCACATTCTGCTGCTTCCTCCCTTAGAGTTAAACTAGCTTCTGGAAGCTCAACCTCCGGGGAGTTTGTTTGGCAGAGATATAGAACACACTTTTCCAAGCCTGTTGGAAGGCATTTGCAGTTTCATTTCGCGTCTAATTTCCCAAACCAAACTGCTTGCATCTCTAACTGCCTTCTAACTACCACTTCTTCGGTTCAGTGAGATATGCTGGATTCTAAACGGAGAAGCTTCTCTGACGCTTTTTCACAGAGATTTTGAAACTGAAATCTCCCATGCCGTTTCCACCATAGGCAGCAATGGGCTTCCCCATAGAACTTGCCAACCTGAATTCCTACAGGCTAGATGTGAGAGGCACATTCTGCTGCTTCCTCCCTTAGAGTTAAACTTGCTTCTGAAAGCTCAACCTCCGGGGAGTTTGTTTGGCAGAGATATAGAACACACTTTTCCAAGCCTGTTGGAAGGCATTTGCAGTTTCATTTCGCGTCTAATTTCCCAAACCAAACTGCTTGCAGCTCTAACTCCCTTCTAACTACCACTTCTTCGGTTCAGTGAGATATGCTGGATTCTAAACGGAGAAGCTTCTCTGACGCTTTTTCACAGAGATTTTGAAACTGAAATTTCCAAACCCGTTTCCAACGAAGGCGCCAATTGGCTTCCCCATAGAACTTGCCAACCTGAATTCCTACAGGCTAGATGTGAGAGGCACATTCTGCTGCTTCCTCCCTTAGAGTTAAACTAGCTTCTGAAAGCTCAACCTCCGGGGAGTTTGTTTGGCAGAGATATAGAACACACTTTTCCAAGCCTGTTGGAAGGCATTTGCAGTTTCATTTCGCGTCTAATTTCCCAAACCAAACTGCTTGCAGCTCTAACTCCCTTCTAACTACCACTTCTTCGGTTCAGTGAGATATGCTGGATTCTAAACGGAGAAGCTTCTCTGACGCTTTTTCACAGAGATTTTGAAACTGAAATCTCCCATGCCGTTTCCACCATAGGCAGCAATGGGCTTCCCCATAGAACTTGCCAACCTGAATTCCTACAGGCTAGATGTGAGAGGCACATTCTGCTGCTTCCTCCCTTAGAGTTAAACTAGCTTCTGAAAGCTCAACCTCCAGGGAGTCTGTTTGGCAGAGATATAGAACACACTTTTCCAAGCCTGTTGGAAGGCATTTGCAGTTTCATTTCGCGTCTAATTTCCCAAACCAAACTGCTTGCAGCTCTAACTGCCTTCTAACTACCACTTCTTCGGTTCAGTGAGATATGCTGGATTCTAAACGGAGAAGCTTCTCTGACGCTTTTTCACAGAGATTTTGAAACTGAAATCTCCCATGCCGTTTCCACCATAGGCAGCAATGGGCTTCCCCATAGAACTTGCCAACCTGAATTCCTACAGGCTAGATGTGAGAGGCACATTCTGCTGCTTCCTCCCTAAGAGTTAAGCTTGCTTCTGAAAGCTCAACCTCCGGGGAGTCTGTTTGGCAGAGATATAGAACACACTTTTCCAAGCCTGTTGGAAGGCCTTTGCAGTGTCATTTCGCATCTAATTTCCCAAACCAAACTGCTTGCAGCTCTAACTCCCTTCTAACTACCACTTCTTCGGTTCAGTGAGATATGCTGGATTCTGAACGGAGAAGCTTCTCTGACGCTTTTTCACAGAGATTTTGAAACTGAAATTTCCAAACCCGTTTCCAACGAAGGCGCCAATGGGCTTCCCCATAGAACTTGCCAACCTGAATTCCTACAGGCTAGATGTGAGAGGCACATTCTGCTGCTTCCTCCCTTAGAGTTAAACTAGCTTCTGAAAGCTCAACCTCCGGGGAGTTTGTTTGGCAGAGATATAGAACACACTTTTCCAAGCCTGTTGGAAGGCATTTGCAGTTTCATTTCGCGTCTAATTTCCCAAACCAAACTGCTTGCAGCTCTAACTCCCTTCTAACTACCACTTCTTCGGTTCAGTGAGATATGCTGGATTCTAAACGGAGAAGCTTCTCTGACGCTTTTTCACAGAGATTTTGAAACTGAAATTTCCAAACCCGTTTCCAACGAAGGCGCCAATGGGCTTCCCCATAGAACTTGCCAACCTGAATTCCTACAGGCTAGATGTGAGAGGCACATTCTGCTGCTTCCTCCCTTAGAGTTAAACTAGCTTCTGAAAGCTCAACCTCCGGGGAGTTTGTTTGGCAGAGATATAGAACACACTTTTCCAAGCCTGTTGGAAGGCATTTGCAGTTTCATTTCGCGTCTGATTTCCCAAACCAAACTGCTTGCAGCTCTACCTCCCTTCTAACTACCACTTCTTCGGTTCAGTGAGATATGCTGGATTCTAAACGGAGAAGCTTCTCTGACGCTTTTTCACAGAGATTTTGAAACTGAAATCTCCCATGCCGTTTCCACCATAGGCAGCAATGGGCTTCCCCATAGAACTTGCCAACCTGAATTCCTACAGGCTAGATGTGAGAGGCACATTCTGCTGCTTCCTCCCTTAGAGTTAAACTAGCTTCTGAAAGCTCAACCTCCGGGGAGTTTGTTTGGCAGAGATATAGAACACACTTTTCCAAGCCTGTTGGAAGGCATTTGCAGTTTCATTTCGCGTCTAATTTCCCAAACCAAACTGCTTGCAACTCTAACTGCCTTCTAACTACCACTTCTTCGGTTCAGTGAGATATGCTGGATTCTAAACGGAGAAGCTTCTCTGACGCTTTTTCACAGAGATTTTGAAACTGAAATCTCCCATGCTGTTTCCACAATAGCCAGCAATGGGCTTCCCCATAGAACTTGCCAACCTGAATTCCTACAGGCTAGATGTGAGAGGCACATTCTGCTGCTTCCTCCCTTAGAGTTAAACTAGCTTCTGAAAGCTCAACCTCCAGGGAGTCTGTTTGGCAGAGATATAGAACACAATTTTCCAAGCCTGTTGGAAGGCATTTGCAGTTTCATTTCGCGTCTAATTTCCCAAACCAAACTGCTTGCAGCTCTAACTGCCTTCTAACTACCACTTCTTCGGTTCAGTGAGATATGCTGGATTCTGAACGGAGAAGCTTCTCTGACGCTTTTTCACAGAGATTTTGAAACTGAAATTTCCAAACCCGTTTCCAACGAAGGCGCCAATGGGCTTCCCCATAGAACTTGCCAACCTGAATTCCTACAGGCTAGATGTGAGAGGCACATTCTGCTGCTTCCTCCCTAACAGTTAAGCTTGCTTCTAAAAGCTCAACCTCCGGGGACTCTGTTTGGCACAGATATAGAACACACTTTTCCAAGCCTGTTGGAAGGCCTTTGCAGTGTCATTTCGCATCTAATTTCCCAAACCAAACTGCTTGCAGCTCTAACTCCCTTCTAACTACCACTTCTTCGGTTCAGTGAGATATGCTGGATTCTAAACGGAGAAGCTTCTCTGACGCTTTTTCACAGAGATTTTGAAACTGAAATCTCCCATGCCGTTTCCACCATAGGCAGCAATGGGCTTCCCCATAGAACTTGCCAACCTGAATTCCTACAGGCTAGATGTGAGAGGCACATTCTGCTGCTTCCTCCCTTAGAGTTAAACTTGCTTCTGAAAGCTCAACCTCCGGGGAGTTTGTTTGGCAGAGATATAGAACACACTTTTCCAAGCCTGTTGGAAGGCATTTGCAGTTTCATTTCGCGTCTAATTTCCCAAACCAAACTGCTTGCAGCTCTAACTGCCTTCTAACTACCACTTCTTCGGTTCAGTGAGATATGCTGGATTCTAAACGGAGAAGCTTCTCTGACGCTTTTTCACAGAGATTTTGAAACTGAAATCTCCCATGCTGTTTCCACCATAGGCAGCAATGGGCTTCCCCATAGAACTTGCCAACCTGAATTCCTACAGGCTAGATGTGAGAGGCACATTCTGCTGCTTCCTCCCTTAGAGTTAAACTAGCTTCTGAAAGCTCAACCTCCGGGGAGTTTGTTTGGCAGAGATATAGAACACACTTTTCCAAGCCTGTTGGAAGGCATTTGCAGTTTCATTTCGCGTCTAATTTCCCCAACCAAACTGCTTGCAGCTCTAACTCCCTTCTAACTACCACTTCTTCGGTTCAGTGAGATATGCTGGATTCTAAACGGAGAAGCTTCTCTGACGCTTTTTCACAGAGATTTTGAAACTGAAATCTCCCATGCCGTTTCCACCATAGGCAGCAATGGGCTTCCCCATAGAACTTGCCAACCTGAATTCCTACAGGCTAGATGTGAGAGGCACATTCTGCTGCTTCCTCCCTTAGAGTTAAACTAGCTTCTGGAAGCTCAACCTCCGGGGAGTTTGTTTGGCAGAGATATAGAACACACTTTTCCAAGCCTGTTGGAAGGCATTTGCAGTTTCATTTCGCGTCTAATTTCCCAAACCAAACTGCTTGCATCTCTAACTGCCTTCTAACTACCAATTCTTCGGTTCAGTGAGATATGCTGGATTCTAAACGGAGAAGCTTCTCTGACGCTTTTTCACAGAGATTTTGAAACTGAAATCTCCCATGCTGTTTCCACCATAGCCAGCAATGGGCTTCCCCATAGAACTTGCCAACCTGAATTCCTACAGGCTAGATGTGAGAGGCACATTCTGCTGCTTCCTCCCTTAGAGTTAAACTAGCTTCTGAAAGCTCAACATCCAGGGAGTCTGTTTGGCAGAGATATAGAACACACTTTTCCAAGCCTGTTGGAAGGCATTTGCAGT
This sequence comes from Cynocephalus volans, assembly GCF_027409185.1. Taxonomy (NCBI): domain Eukaryota; kingdom Metazoa; phylum Chordata; class Mammalia; order Dermoptera; family Cynocephalidae; genus Cynocephalus; species Cynocephalus volans. The sequence continues at coordinate 480,165 of NW_026902379.1, forward strand.
TTCATTTCGCGTCTAATTTCCCAAACCAAACTGCTTGCAGCTCTAACTGCCTTCTAACTACCACTTCTTCGGTTCAGTGAGATATGCTGGATTCTAAACGGAGAAGCTTCTCTGACGCTTTTTCACAGAGATTTTGAAACTGAAATCTCCCATGCCGTTTCCACCATAGGCAGCAATGGGCTTCCCCATAGAACTTGCCAACCTGAATTCCTACAGGCTAGATGTGAGAGGCACATTCTGCTGCTTCCTCCCTTAGAGTTAAACTTGCTTCTGAAAGCTCAACCTCCGGGGAGTTTGTTTGGCAGAGATATAGAACACACTTTTCCAAGCCTGTTGGAAGGCATTTGCAGTTTCATTTCGCGTCTAATTTCCCAAACCAAACTGCTTGCAGCTCTAACTCCCTTCTAACTACCACTTCTTCGGTTCAGTGAGATATGCTGGATTCTAAACGGAGAAGCTTCTCTGACGCTTTTTCACAGAGATTTTGAAACTGAAATTTCCAAACCCGTTTCCAACGAAGGCGCCAATTGGCTTCCCCATAGAACTTGCCAACCTGAATTCCTACAGGCTAGATGTGAGAGGCACATTCTGCTGCTTCCTCCCTTAGAGTTAAACTAGCTTCTGAAAGCTCAACCTCCGGGGAGTTTGTTTGGCAGAGATATAGAACACACTTTTCCAAGCCTGTTGGAAGGCATTTGCAGTTTCATTTCGCGTCTAATTTCCCAAACCAAACTGCTTGCAGCTCTAACTCCCTTCTAACTACCACTTCTTCGGTTCAGTGAGATATGCTGGATTCTAAACGGAGAAGCTTCTCTGACGCTTTTTCACAGAGATTTTGAAACTGAAATCTCCCATGCCGTTTCCACCATAGGCAGCAATGGGCTTCCCCATAGAACTTGCCAACCTGAATTCCTACAGGCTAGATGTGAGAGGCACATTCTGCTGCTTCCTCCCTTAGAGTTAAACTAGCTTCTGAAAGCTCAACCTCCAGGGAGTCTGTTTGGCAGAGATATAGAACACACTTTTCCAAGCCTGTTGGAAGGCATTTGCAGTTTCATTTCGCGTCTAATTTCCCAAACCAAACTGCTTGCAGCTCTAACTGCCTTCTAACTACCACTTCTTCGGTTCAGTGAGATATGCTGGATTCTAAACGGAGAAGCTTCTCTGACGCTTTTTCACAGAGATTTTGAAACTGAAATCTCCCATGCCGTTTCCACCATAGGCAGCAATGGGCTTCCCCATAGAACTTGCCAACCTGAATTCCTACAGGCTAGATGTGAGAGGCACATTCTGCTGCTTCCTCCCTAAGAGTTAAGCTTGCTTCTGAAAGCTCAACCTCCGGGGAGTCTGTTTGGCAGAGATATAGAACACACTTTTCCAAGCCTGTTGGAAGGCCTTTGCAGTGTCATTTCGCATCTAATTTCCCAAACCAAACTGCTTGCAGCTCTAACTCCCTTCTAACTACCACTTCTTCGGTTCAGTGAGATATGCTGGATTCTGAACGGAGAAGCTTCTCTGACGCTTTTTCACAGAGATTTTGAAACTGAAATTTCCAAACCCGTTTCCAACGAAGGCGCCAATGGGCTTCCCCATAGAACTTGCCAACCTGAATTCCTACAGGCTAGATGTGAGAGGCACATTCTGCTGCTTCCTCCCTTAGAGTTAAACTAGCTTCTGAAAGCTCAACCTCCGGGGAGTTTGTTTGGCAGAGATATAGAACACACTTTTCCAAGCCTGTTGGAAGGCATTTGCAGTTTCATTTCGCGTCTAATTTCCCAAACCAAACTGCTTGCAGCTCTAACTCCCTTCTAACTACCACTTCTTCGGTTCAGTGAGATATGCTGGATTCTAAACGGAGAAGCTTCTCTGACGCTTTTTCACAGAGATTTTGAAACTGAAATTTCCAAACCCGTTTCCAAGGAAGGCGCCAATGGGCTTCCCCATAGAACTTGCCAACCTGAATTCCTACAGGCTAGATGTGAGAGGCACATTCTGCTGCTTCCTCCCTGAGAGTTAAACTAGCTTCTGAAAGCTCAACCTCCGGGGAGTTTGTTTGGCAGAGATATAGAACACACTTTTCCAAGCCTGTTGGAAGGCATTTGCAGTTTCATTTCGCGTCTAATTTCCCAAACCAAACTGCTTGCAGCTCTAACTGCCTTCTAACTACCACTTCTTCGGTTCAGTGAGATATGCTGGATTCTAAACGGAGAAGCTTCTCTGACGCTTTTTCACAGAGATTTTGAAAATGAAATCTCCCATGCTGTTTCCACCATAGCCAGCAATGGGCTTCCCCATAGAACTTGCCAACCTGAATTCCTACAGGCTAGATGTGAGAGGCACATTCTGCTGCTTCCTCCCTTAGAGTTAAACTTGCTTCTGAAAGCTCAACCTCCGGGGAGTTTATTTGGCAGAGATATAGAACACACTTTTCCAAGCCTGTTGGAAGGCATTTGCAGTTTCATTTCGCGTCTAATTTCCCAAACCAAACTGCTTGCAGCTCTAACTCCCTTCTAACTACCACTTCTTCGGTTCAGTGAGATATGCTGGATTCTAAACGGAGAAGCTTCTCTGACGCTTTTTCACAGAGATTTTGAAACTGAAATCTCCCATGCTGTTTCCACCATAGGCAGCAATGGGCTTCCCCATAGAACTTGCCAACCTGAATTCCTACAGGCTAGATGTGAGAGGCACATTCTGCTGCTTCCTCCCTTAGAGTTAAACTAGCTTCTGAAAGCTCAACCTCCGGGGAGTTTGTTTGGCAGAGATATAGAACACACTTTTCCAAGCCTGTTGGAAGGCATTTGCAGTTTCATTTCGCGTCTAATTTCCCAAACCAAACTGCTTGCAGCTCTAACTCCCTTCTAACTACCACTTCTTCAGTTCAGTGAGATATGCTGGATTCTAAACGGAGAAGCTTCTCTGACGCTTTTTCACAGAGATTTTGAAACTGAAATCTCCCATGCTGTTTCCACCATAGGCAGCAATGGGCTTCCCCATAGAACTTGCCAACCTGAATTCCTACAGGCTAGATGTGAGAGGCACATTCTGCTGCTTCCTCCCTTAGAGTTAAACTAGCTTCTGAAAGCGCAACGTCCGGGGAGTTTGTTTGGCAGAGATATAGAACACACTTTTCCAAGCCTGTTGGAAGGCATTTGCAGTTTCATTTCGCGTCTAATTTCCCAAACCAAACTGCTTGCAGCTCTAACTCCCTTCTAACTACCACTTCTTCGGTTCAGTGAGATATGCTGGATTCTAAACGGAGAAGCTTCTCTGACGCTTTTTCACAGAGATTTTGAAACTGAAATCTCCCATGCCGTTTCCACCATAGGCAGCAATGGGCTTCCCCATAGAACTTGCCAACCTGAATTCCTACAGGCTAGATGTGAGAGGCACATTCTGCTGCTTCCTCCCTTAGAGTTAAACTAGCTTCTGAAAGCTCAACCTCCAGGGAGTCTGTTTGGCAGAGATATAGAACACACTTTTCCAAGCCTGTTGGAAGGCATTTGCAGTTTCATTTCGCGTCTAATTTCCCAAACCAAACTGCTTGCAGCTCTAACTGCCTTCTAACTACCACTTCTTCGGTTCAGTGAGATATGCTGGATTCTAAACGGAGAAGCTTCTCTGACGCTTTTTCACAGAGATTTTGAAACTGAAATCTCCCATGCCGTTTCCACCATAGGCAGCAATGGGCTTCCCCATAGAACTTGCCAACCTGAATTCCTACAGGCTAGATGTGAGAGGCACATTCTGCTGCTTCCTCCCTAAGAGTTAAGCTTGCTTCTGAAAGCTCAACCTCCGGGGAGTCTGTTTGGCAGAGATATAGAACACACTTTTCCAAGCCTGTTGGAAGGCCTTTGCAGTGTCATTTCGCATCTAATTTCCCAAACCAAACTGCTTGCAGCTCTAACTCCCTTCTAACTACCACTTCTTCGGTTCAGTGAGATATGCTGGATTCTGAACGGAGAAGCTTCTCTGACGCTTTTTCACAGAGATTTTGAAACTGAAATTTCCAAACCCGTTTCCAACGAAGGCGCCAATGGGCTTCCCCATAGAACTTGCCAACCTGAATTCCTACAGGCTAGATGTGAGAGGCACATTCTGCTGCTTCCTCCCTTAGAGTTAAACTAGCTTCTGAAAGCTCAACCTCCGGGGAGTTTGTTTGGCAGAGATATAGAACACACTTTTCCAAGCCTGTTGGAAGGCATTTGCAGTTTCATTTCGCGTCTAATTTCCCAAACCAAACTGCTTGCAGCTCTAACTCCCTTCTAACTACCACTTCTTCGGTTCAGTGAGATATGCTGGATTCTAAACGGAGAAGCTTCTCTGACGCTTTTTCACAGAGATTTTGAAACTGAAATTTCCAAACCCGTTTCCAAGGAAGGCGCCAATGGGCTTCCCCATAGAACTTGCCAACCTGAATTCCTACAGGCTAGATGTGAGAGGCACATTCTGCTGCTTCCTCCCTGAGAGTTAAACTAGCTTCTGAAAGCTCAACCTCCGGGGAGTTTGTTTGGCAGAGATATAGAACACACTTTTCCAAGCCTGTTGGAAGGCATTTGCAGTTTCATTTCGCGTCTAATTTCCCAAACCAAACTGCTTGCAGCTCTAACTGCCTTCTAACTACCACTTCTTCGGTTCAGTGAGATATGCTGGATTCTAAACGGAGAAGCTTCTCTGACGCTTTTTCACAGAGATTTTGAAAATGAAATCTCCCATGCTGTTTCCACCATAGCCAGCAATGGGCTTCCCCATAGAACTTGCCAACCTGAATTCCTACAGGCTAGATGTGAGAGGCACATTCTGCTGCTTCCTCCCTTAGAGTTAAACTTGCTTCTGAAAGCTCAACCTCCGGGGAGTTTATTTGGCAGAGATATAGAACACACTTTTCCAAGCCTGTTGGAAGGCATTTGCAGTTTCATTTCGCGTCTAATTTCCCAAACCAAACTGCTTGCAGCTCTAACTCCCTTCTAACTACCACTTCTTCGGTTCAGTGAGATATGCTGGATTCTAAACGGAGAAGCTTCTCTGACGCTTTTTCACAGAGATTTTGAAACTGAAATCTCCCATGCTGTTTCCACCATAGGCAGCAATGGGCTTCCCCATAGAACTTGCCAACCTGAATTCCTACAGGCTAGATGTGAGAGGCACATTCTGCTGCTTCCTCCCTTAGAGTTAAACTAGCTTCTGAAAGCTCAACCTCCGGGGAGTTTGTTTGGCAGAGATATAGAACACACTTTTCCAAGCCTGTTGGAAGGCATTTGCAGTTTCATTTCGCGTCTAATTTCCCAAACCAAACTGCTTGCAGCTCTAACTCCCTTCTAACTACCACTTCTTCAGTTCAGTGAGATATGCTGGATTCTAAACGGAGAAGCTTCTCTGACGCTTTTTCACAGAGATTTTGAAACTGAAATCTCCCATGCTGTTTCCACCATAGGCAGCAATGGGCTTCCCCATAGAACTTGCCAACCTGAATTCCTACAGGCTAGATGTGAGAGGCACATTCTGCTGCTTCCTCCCTTAGAGTTAAACTAGCTTCTGAAAGCGCAACGTCCGGGGAGTTTGTTTGGCAGAGATATAGAACACACTTTTCCAAGCCTGTTGGAAGGCATTTGCAGTTTCATTTCGCGTCTAATTTCCCAAACCAAACTGCTTGCAGCTCTAACTCCCTTCTAACTACCACTTCTTCGGTTCAGTGAGATATGCTGGATTCTAAACGGAGAAGCTTCTCTGACGCTTTTTCACAGAGATTTTGAAACTGAAATCTCCCATGCCGTTTCCACCATAGGCAGCAATGGGCTTCCCCATAGAACTTGCCAACCTGAATTCCTACAGGCTAGATGTGAGAGGCACATTCTGCTGCTTCCTCCCTTAGAGTTAAACTAGCTTCTGAAAGCTCAACCTCCGGGGAGTTTGTTTGGCAGAGATATAGAACACACTTTTCCAAGCCTGTTGGAAGGCATTTGCAGTTTCATTTCGCGTCTAATTTCCCAAACCAAACTCCTTGCAGCTCTAACTCCCTTCTAACTACCACTTCTTCGGTTCAGTGAGATATGCTGGATTCTAAACGGAGAAGCTTCTCTGACGCTTTTTCACAGAGATTTTGAAACTGAAATTTCCAAACCCGTTTCCAACGAAGGCGCCAATGGGCTTCCCCATAGAACTTGCCAACCTGAATTCCTACAGGCTAGATGTGAGAGGCACATTCTGCTCCTTCCTCCCTTAGAGTTAAACTAGCTTCTGAAAGCTCAACCTCCGGGGAGTTTGTTTGGCAGAGATATAGAACACACTTTTCCAAGCCTGTTGGAAGGCATTTGCAGTTTCATTTCGCGTCTAATTTCCCAAACCAAACTGCTTGCAGCTCTAACTGCCTTCTAACTACCACTTCTTCGGTTCAGTGAGATATGCTGGATTCTAAACGGAGAAGCTTCTCTGACGCTTTTTCACAGAGATTTTGAAACTGAAATTTCCAAACCCGTTTCCAACGAAGGCGCCAATTGGCTTCCCCATAGAACTTGCCAACCTGAATTCCTAAAGGCTAGATGTGAGAGGCACATTCTGCTGCTTCCTCCCTTAGAGTTAAACTTGCTTCTGAAAGCTCAACCTCCGGGGAGTTTGTTTGGCAGAGATATAGAACACAATTTTCCAAGCCTGTTGGAAGGCATTTGCAGTTTCATTTCGCGTCTAATTTCCCAAACCAAACTGCTTGCAGCTCTAACTCCCTTCTAACTACCACTTCTTCGGTTCAGTGAGATATGCTGGATTCTAAACGGAGAAGCTTCTCTGACGCTTTTTCACAGAGATTTTGAAACTGAAATCTCCCATGCCGTTTCCACCATAGGCAGCAATGGGCTTCCCCATAGAACTTGCCAACCTGAATTCCTACAGGCTAGATGTGAGAGGCACATTCTGCTGCTTCCTCCCTAAGAGTTAAGCTTGCTTCTGAAAGCTCAACCTCCGGGGAGTCTGTTTGGCAGAGATATAGAACACACTTTTCCAAGCCTGTTGGAAGGCCTTTGCAGTGTCATTTCGCATCTAATTTCCCAAACCAAACTGCTTGCAGCTCTAACTCCCTTCTAACTACCACTTCTTCGGTTCAGGGAGATATGCTGGATTCTAAACGGAGAAGCTTCTCTGACGCTTTTTCACAGAGATTTTGAAACTGAAATTTCCAAACCCGTTTCCAACGAAGGCGCCAATGCGCTTCCCCATAGAACTTGCCAACCTGAATTCCTACAGGCTAGATGTGAGAGGCACATTCTGCTGCTTCCTCCCTTAGAGTTAAACTAGCTTCTGAAAGCTCAACCTCCGGGGAGTTTGTTTGGCAGAGATATAGAACACACTTTTCCAAGCCTGTTGGAAGGCATTTGCAGTTTCATTTCGCGTCTAATTTCCCAAACCAAACTGCTTGCAGCTCTAACTCCCTTCTAACTACCACTTCTTCGGTTCAGTGAGATATGCTGGATTCTAAACGGAGAAGCTTCTCTGACGCTTTTTCACAGAGATTTTGAAACTGAAATCTCCCATGCCGTTTCCACCATAGGCAGCCATGGGCTTCCCCATAGAACTTGCCAACCTGAATTCCTACAGGCTAGATGTGAGAGGCACATTCTGCTGCTTCCTCCCTAACAGTTAAGCTTGCTTCTAAAAGCTCAACCTCCGGGGACTCTGTTAGGCACAGATATAGAACACACTTTTCCAAGCCTGTTGGAAGGCCTTTGCAGTGTCATTTCACATCTAATTTCCCAAAACAAACTGCTTGCAGCTCTAACTCCCTTCTAACTACCACTCCTTCGGTTCAGTGAGATATGCTGGATTCTAAACGGAGAAGCTTCTCTGACGCTTTTTCACAGAGATTTTGAAACTGAAATCTCCCATGCCGTTTCCACCATAGGCAGCAATGGGCTTCCCCATAGAACTTGCCAACCTGAATTCCTAAAGGCTAGATGTGAGAGGCACATTCTGCTGCTTCCTCCCTTAGAGTTAAACTTGCTTCTGAAAGCTCAACCTCCGGGGAGTTTGTTTGGCAGAGATATAGAACACACTTTTCCAAGCCTGTTGGAAGGCATTTGCAGTTTCATTTCGCGTCTAATTTCCCAAACCAAACTGCTTGCAGCTCTAACTCCCTTCTAACTACCACTTCTTCGGTTCAGTGAGATATGCTGGATTCTAAACGGAGAAGCTTCTCTGACGCTTTTTCACAGAGATTTTGAAACTGAAATCTCCCATGCTGTTTCCACCATAGGCAGCAATGGGCTTCCCCATAGAACTTGCCAACCTGAATTCCTACAGGCTAGATGTGAGAGGCACATTCTGCTGCTTCCTCCCTTAGAGTTAAACTAGCTTCTGAAAGCGCAACGTCCGGGGAGTTTGTTTGGCAGAGATATAGAACACACTTTTCCAAGCCTGTTGGAAGGCATTTGCAGTTTCATTTCGTGTCTAATTTCCCAAACCAAACTGCTTGCAGCTCTAACTCCCTTCTAACTACCACTTCTTCGGTTCAGTGAGATATGCTGGATTCTAAACGGAGAAGCTTCTCTGACGCTTTTTCACAGAGATTTTGAAACTGAAATCTCCCATGCCGTTTCCACCATAGGCAGCAATGGGCTTCCCCATAGAACTTGCCAACCTGAATTCCTACAGGCTAGATGTGAGAGGCACATTCTGCTGCTTCCTCCCTTAGAGTTAAACTAGCTTCTGAAAGCTCAACCTCCGGGGAGTTTGTTTGGCAGAGATATAGAACACACTTTTCCAAGCCTGTTGGAAGGCATTTGCAGTTTCATTTCGCGTCTAATTTCCCAAACCAAACTGCTTGCAGCTCTAACTCCCTTCTAACTACCACTTCTTCGGTTCAGTGAGATATGCTGGATTCTAAACGGAGAAGCTTCTCTGACGCTTTTTCACAGAGATTTTGAAACTGAAAACTCCCATGCCGTTTCCACCATAGGCAGCAATGGGCTTCCCCATAGAACTTGCCAACCTGAATTCCTACAGGCTAGATGTGAGAGGCACATTCTGCTGCTTCCTCCCTAACAGTTAAGCTTGCTTCTAAAAGCTCAACCTCCGGGGACTCTGTTCGGCACAGATATAGAACACACTTTTCCAAGCCTGTTGGAAGGCATTTGCAGTTTCATTTCGCGTCTAATTTCCCAAACCAAACTGCTTGCAGCTCTAACTGCCTTCTAACTACCACTTCTTCGGTTCAGTGAGATATGCTGGATTCTAAACGGAGAAGCTTCTCTGACGCTTTTTCACAGAGATTTTGAAACTGAAATCTCCCATGCTGTTTCCACCATAGCCAGCAATGGGCTTCCCCATAGAACTTGCCAACCTGACTCCTACAGGCTAGATGTGAGAGGCACATTCTGCTGCTTCCTCCCTTAGAGTTAAACTAGCTTCTGAAAGCTCAACCTCCAGGGAGTCTGTTTGGCAGAGATATAGAACACACTTTTCCAAGCCTGTTGGAAGGCATTTGCAGTTTCATTTCGCGTCTAATTTCCCAAACCAAACTGCTTGCAGCTCTAACTGCCTTCTAACTACCACTTCTTCGGTTCAGTGAGATAAGCTGGATTCTAAACGGAGAAGCTTCTCTGACGCTTTTTCACCGAGATTTTGAAACTGAAATTTCCAAACCCGTTTCCAACGAAGGCGCCAATGGGCTTCCCCATAGAACTTGCCAACCTGAATTCCTACAGGCTAGATGTGAGAGGCACATTCTGCTGCTTCCTCCCTTAGAGTTAAACTAGCTTCTGAAAGCTCAACCTCCGGGGAGTTTGTTTGGCAGAGATATAGAACACACTTTTCCAAGCCTGTTGGAAGGCATTTGCAGTTTCATTTCGCGTCTAATTTCCCAAACCAAACTGCTTGCAGCTCTAACTCCCTTCTAACTACCACTTCTTCGGTTCAGTGAGATATGCTGGATTCTAAACGGAGAAGCTTCTCTGACGCTTTTTCACAGAGATTTTGAAACTGAAATCTCCCATGCCGTTTCCACCATAGGCAGCAATGGGCTTCCCCATAGAACTTGCCAACCTGAACTCCTACAGGCTAGATGTGAGAGGCACATTCTGCTGCTTCCTCCCTAACAGTTAAGCTTGCTTCTAAAAGCTCAACCTCCGGGGACTCTGTTTGGCACAGATATAGAACACACTTTTCCAAGCCTGTTGGAAGGCCTTTGCAGTGTCATTTCGCATCTAATTTCCCAAACCAAACTGCTTGCAGCTCTAACTCCCTTCTAACTACCACTTCTTCGGTTCAGTGAGATATACTGGATTCTAAACGGAGAAGCTTCTCTGACGCTTTTTCACAGAGATTTTGAAACTGAAATCTCCCATGCCGTTTCCACCATAGGCAGCAATGGGCTTCCCCATAGAACTTGCCAACCTGAATTCCTAAAGGCTAGATGTGAGAGGCACATTCTGCTGCTTCCTCCCTTAGAGTTAAACTTGCTTCTGAAAGCTCAACCTCCGGGGAGTTTGTTTGGCAGAGATATAGAACACACTTTTCCAAGCCTGTTGGAAGGCATTTGCAGTTTCATTTCGCGTCTAATTTCCCAAACCAAACTGCTTGCAGCTCTAACTCCCTTCTAACTACCACTTCTTCGGTTCAGTGAGATATGCTGGATTCTAAACGGAGAAGCTTCTCTGACGCTTTTTCACAGAGATTTTGAAACTGAAATTTCCAAACCCGTTTCCAACGAAGGCGCCAATTGGCTTCCCCATAGAACTTGCCAACCTGAATTCCTACAGGCTAGATGTGAGAGGCACATTCTGCTGCTTCCTCCCTTAGAGTTAAACTAGCTTCTGAAAGCTCAACCTCCGGGGAGTTTGCTTGGCAGAGATATAGAACACACTTTTCCAAGCCTGTTGGAAGGCATTTGCAGTTTAATTTTGCGTCTAATTTCCCAAACCAAACTGCTTGCAGCTCTAACTCCCTTCTAACTACCACTTCTTCGGTTCAGTGAGATATGCTGGATTCTAAACGGAGAAGCTTCTCTGACGCTTTTTCACAGAGATTTTGAAACTGAAATCTCCCATGCCGTTTCCACCATAGGCAGCAATGGGCTTCCCCATAGAACTTGCCAACCTGAATTCCTACAGGCTAGATGTGAGAGGCACATTCTGCTGCTTCCTCCCTAACAGTTAAGCTTGCTTCTAAAAGCTCAACCTCCGGGGAGTCTGTTTGGCAGAGATATAGAACACACTTTTCCAAGCCTGTTGGAAGGCCTTTGCAGTGTCATTTCGCATCTAATTTCCCAAACCAAACTGCTTGCAGCTCTAACTCCCTTCTAACTACCACTTCTTCGGTTCAGTGAGATATGCTGGATTCTAAACGGAGAAGCTTCTCTGACGCTTTTTCACAGAGATTTTGAAACTGAAATCTCCCATGCCGTTTCCACCATAGGCAGCAATGGGCTTCCCCATAGAACTTGCCAACCTGAATTCCTACAGGCTAGATGTGAGAGGCACATTCTGCTGCTTCCTCCCTAACAGTTAAGCTTGCTTCTAAAAGCTCAACCTCCGGGGACTCTGTTTGGCACTGATATAGAACACACTTTTCCCAGCCTGTTGGAAGGCCTTTGCAGTGTCATTTCGCATCTAATTTCCCAAAACAAACTGCTTGCAGCTCTAACTCCCTTCTAACTACCACTCCTTCGGTTCAGTGAGATATGCTGGATTCTAAACGGAGAAGCTTCTCTGACGCTTTTTCACAGAGATTTTGAAACTGAAATCTCCCATGCCGTTTCCACCATAGGCAGCAATGGGCTTCCCCATAGAACTTGCCAACCTGAATTCCTAAAGGCTAGATGTGAGAGGCACATTCTGCTGCTTCCTCCCTTAGAGTTAAACTTGCTTCTGAAAGCTCAACCTCCGGGGAGTTTGTTTGGCAGAGATATAGAACACACTTTTCCAAGCCTGTTGGAAGGCATTTGCAGTTTCATTTCGCGTCTAATTTCCCAAACCAAACTGCTTGCAGCTCTAACTCCCTTCTAACTACCACTTCTTCGGTTCAGTGAGATATGCTGGATTCTAAACGGAGAAGCTTCTCTGACGCTTTTTCACAGAGATTTTGAAACTGAAATCTCCCATGCTGTTTCCACCATAGGCAGCAATGGGCTTCCCCATAGAACTTGCCAACCTGAATTCCTACAGGCTAGATGTGAGAGGCACATTCTGCTGCTTCCTCCCTTAGAGTTAAACTAGCTTCTGAAAGCTCAACCTCCGGGGAGTTTGTTTGGCAGAGATATAGAACACACTTTTCCAAGCCTGTTGGAAGGCATTTGCAGTTTCATTTCGCGTCTAATTTCCCAAACCAAACTGCTTGCAGCTCTAACTGCCTTCTAACTACCACTTCTTCGGTTCAGTGAGATATGCTGGATTCTAAACGGAGAAGCTTCTCTGACGCTTTTTCACAGAGATTTTGAAACTGAAATCTCCCATGCCGTTTCCACCATAGGCAGCAATGGGCTTCCCCATAGAACTTGCCAACCTGAATTCCTACAGGCTAGATGTGAGAGGCACATTCTGCTGCTTCCTCCCTTAGAGTTAAACTAGCTTCTGAAAGCTCAACCTCCGGGGAGTTTGTTTGGCAGAGATATAGAACACACTTTTCCAAGCCTGTTGGAAGGCATTTGCAGTTTCATTTCGCGTCTAATTTCCCAAACCAAACTGCTTGCAGCTCGAACTGCCTTCTAACTACCACTTCTTCGGTTCAGTGAGATAAGCTGGATTCTAAACGGAGAAGCTTCTCTGACGCTTTTTCACAGAGATTTTGAAACTGAAATTTCCAAACCCGTTTCCAACGAAGGCGCCAATGGGCTTCCCCATAGAACTTGCCAACCTGAATTCCTACAGGCTAGATGTGAGAGGCACATTCTGCTGCTTCCTCCCTAAGAGTTAAGCTTGCTTCTGAAAGCTCAACCTCCGGGGACTCTGTTTGGCAGAGATATAGAACACACTTTTCCAAGCCTGTTGGAAGGCCTTTGCAGTGTCATTTCGCATCTAATTTCCCAAACCAAACTGCTTGCAGCTCTAACTCCCTTCTAACTACCACTTCTTCGGTTCAGTGAGATATGCTGGATTCTGAACGGAGAAGCTTCTCTGACGCTTTTTCACAGAGATTTTGAAACTGAAATTTCCAAACCCGTTTCCAACGAAGGCGCCAATGGGCTTCCCCATAGAACTTGCCAACCTGAACTCCTACAGGCTAGATGTGAGAGGCACATTCTGCTGCTTCCTCCCTAACAGTTAAGTTTGCTTCTAAAAGCTCAACCTCCGGGGACTCTGTTTGGCACAGATATAGAACACACTTTTCCAAGCCTGTTGGAAGGCCTTTGCAGTGTCATTTCGCATCTAATTTCCCAAACCAAACTGCTTGCAGCTCTAACTCCCTTCTAACTACCACTTCTTCGGTTCAGTGAGATATGCTGGATTCTAAACGGAGAAGCTTCTCTGACGCTTTTTCACAGAGATTTTGAAACTGAAATCTCCCATGCCGTTTCCACCATAGGCAGCAATGGGCTTCCCCATAGAACTTGCCAACCTGAATTCCTAAAGGCTAGATGTGAGAGGCACATTCTGCTGCTTCCTCCCTTAGAGTTAAACTTGCTTCTGAAAGCTCAACCTCCGGGGAGTTTGTTTGGCAGAGATATAGAACACACTTTTCCAAGCCTGTTGGAAGGCATTTGCAGTTTCATTTCGCGTCTAATTTCCCAAACCAAACTGCTTGCAGCTCTAACTCCCTTCTAACTACCACTTCTTCGGTTCAGTGAGATATGCTGGATTCTAAACGGAGAAGCTTCTCTGACGCTTTTTCACAGAGATTTTGAAACTGAAATCTCCCATGCCGTTTCCACCATAGGCAGCAATGGGCTTCCCCATAGAACTTGCCAACCTGAATTCCTATAGGCTAGATGTGAGAGGCACATTCTGCTGCTTCCTCCCTTAGAGTTAAACTAGCTTCTGAAAGCTCAACCTCCGGGGAGTTTGTTTGGCAGAGATATAGAACACACTTTTCCAAGCCTGTTGGAAGGCAATTGCAGTTTCATTTCGCGTCTAATTTCCCAAACCAAACTGCTTGCAGCTCTAACTGCCTTCTAACTACCACTTCTTCGGTTCAGTGAGATATGCTGGATTCTAAACGGAGAAGCTTCTCTGACGCTTTTTCACAGAGATTTTGAAACTGAAATCTCCCATGCTGTTTCCACCATAGCCAGCAATGGGCTTCCCCATAGAACTTGCCAACCTGAATTCCTACAGGCTAGATGTGAGAGGCACATTCTGCTGCTTCCTCCCTTAGAGTTAAACTAGCTTCTGAAAGCTCAACCTCCAGGGAGTCTGTTTGGCAGAGATATAGAACACACTTTTCCAAGCCTGTTGGAAGGCATTTGCAGTTTCATTTCACGTCTAATTTCCCAAACCAAACTGCTTGCAGCTCTAACTGCCTTCTAACTACCACTTCTTCGGTTCAGTGAGATATGCTGGATTCTAAACGGAGAAGCTTCTCTGACGCTTTTTCACAGAGATTTTGAAACTGAAATCTCCCATGCCGTTTCCACCATAGGCAGCAATGGGCTTCCCCATAGAACTTGCCAACCTGAATTCCTACAGGCTAGATGTGAGAGGCACATTCTGCTGCTTCCTCCCTAAGAGTTAAGCTTGCTTCTGAAAGCTCAACCTCCGGGGACTCTGTTTGGCAGAGATATAGAACACACTTTTCCAAGCCTGTTGGAAGGCCTTTGCAGTGTCATTTCGCATCTAATTTCCCAAACCAAACTGCTTGCAGCTCTAACTCCCTTCTAACTACCACTTCTTCGGTTCAGTGAGATATGCTGGATTCTGAACGGAGAAGCTTCTCTGACGCTTTTTCACAGAGATTTTGAAACTGAAATTTCCAAACCCGTTTCCAACGAAGGCGCCAATGGGCTTCCCCATAGAACTTGCCAACCTGAATTCCTACAGGCTAGATGTGAGAGGCACATTCTGCTGCTTCCTCCCTTAGAGTTAAACTAGCTTCTGAAAGCTCAACCTCCGGGGAGTTTGTTTGGCAGAGATATAGAACACACTTTTCCAAGCCTGTTGGAAGGCATTTGCAGTTTCATTTCGCGTCTAATTTCCCAAACCAAACTGCTTGCAGCTCTAACTCCCTTCTAACTACCACTTCTTCGGTTCAGTGAGATATGCTGGATTCTAAACGGAGAAGCTTCTCTGACGCTTTTTCACAGAGATTTTGAAACTGAAATCTCCCATGCCGTTTCCACCATAGGCAGCAATGGGCTTCCCCATAGAACTTGCCAACCTGAATTCCTACAGGCTAGATGTGAGAGGCACATTCTGCTGCTTCCTCCCTTAGAGTTAAACTAGCTTCTGAAAGCTCAACCTCCGGGGAGTTTGTTTGGCAGAGATATAGAACACACTTTTCCAAGCCTGTTGGAAGGCATTTGCAGTTTCATTTCGCGTCTAATTTCCCAAACCAAACTGCTTGCAGCTCTAACTGCCTTCTAAATACCACTTCTTCGGTTCAGTGAGATATGCTGGATTCTAAACGGAGAAGCTTCTCTGACGCTTTTTCACAGAGATTTTGAAACTGAAATCTCCCATGCTGTTTCCACCGTAGCCAGCAATGGGCTTCCCCATAGAACTTGCCAACCTGAATTCCTACAGGCTAGATGTGAGAGGCACATTCTGCTGCTTCCTCCCTTAGAGTTAAACTAGCTTCTGAAAGCTCAACCTCCAGGGAGTCTGTTTGGCAGAGATATAGAACACACTTTTCCAAGCCTGTTGGAAAGCATTTGCAGTTTCATTTCGCGTCTAATTTCCCAAACCAAACTGCTTGCAGCTCTAACTGCCTTCTAACTACCACTTCTTCGGTTCAGTGAGATATGCTGGATTCTAAACGGAGAAGCTTCTCTGACGCTTTTTCACAGAGATTTTGAAACTGAAATCTCCCATGCCGTTTCCACCATAGGCAGCAATGGGCTTCCCCATAGAACTTGCCAACCTGAATTCCTACAGGCTAGATGTGAGAGGCACATTCTGCTGCTTCCTCCCTAAGAGTTAAGCTTGCTTCTGAAAGCTCAACCTCCGGGGAGTCTGTTTGGCAGAGATATAGAACACACTTTTCCAAGCCTGTTGGAAGGCATTTGCAGTGTCATTTCGCATCTAATTTCCCAAACCAAACTGCTTGCAGCTCTAACTCCCTTCTAACTACCACTTCTTCGGTTCAGTGAGATATGCTGGATTCTAAACGGAGAAGCTTCTCTGACGCTTTTTCACAGAGAATTTGAAACTGAAATTTCCAAACCCGTTTCCAACGAAGGCGCCAATGGGCTTCCCCATAGAACTTGCCAACCTGAATTCCTACAGGCTAGATGTGAGAGGCACATTCTGCTGCTTCCTCCCTTAGAGTTAAACTAGCTTCTGAAAGCTCAACCTCCGGGGAGTTTGTTTGGCAGAGATATAGAACACACTTTTCCAAGCCTGTTGGAAGGCATTTGCAGTTTCATTTCGCGTCTAATTTCCCAAACCAAACTGCTTGCAGCTCTAACTCCCTTCTAACTACCACTTCTTCGGTTCAGTGAGATATGCTGGATTCTAAACGGAGAAGCTTCTCTGACGCTTTTTCACAGAGATTTTGAAACTGAAATCTCCCATGCCGTTTCCACCATAGGCAGCAATGGGCTTCCCCATAGAACTTGCCAACCTGAATTCCTACAGGCTAGATGTGAGAGGCACATTCTGCTGCTTCCTCCCTAACAGTTAAGCTTGCTTCTAAAAGCTCAACCTCCGGGGACTCTGTTTGGCACAGATATAGAACACACTTTTCCAAGCCTGTTGGAAGGCATTTGCAGTTTCATTTCGCGTCTAATTTCCCAAACCAAACTGCTTGCAGCTCTAACTCCCTTCTAACTACCACTTCTTCGGTTCAGTGAGATATGCTGGATTCTAAACGGAGAAGCTTCTCTGACGCTTTTTCACAGAGATTTTGAAACTGAAATCTCCCATGCCGTTTCCACCATAGCCAGCAATGGGCTTCCCCATAGAACTTGCCAACCTGAATTCCTACAGGCTAGATGTGAGAGGCACATTCTGCTGCTTCCTCCCTTAGAGTTAAACTAGCTTCTGAAAGCTCAACCTCCAGGGAGTCTGTTTGGCAGAGATATAGAACACACTTTTCCAAGCCTGTTGGAAGGCATTTGCAGTTTCATTTCGCGTCTAATTTCCCAAACCAAACTGCTTGCAGCTCTAACTGCCTTCTAACTACCACTTCTTCGGTTCAGTGAGATATGCTGGATTCTAAACGGAGAAGCTTCTCTGACGCTTTTTCACAGAGATTTTGAAACTGAAATCTCCCATGCCGTTTCCACCATAGGCAGCAATGGGCTTCCCCATAGAACTTGCCAACCTGAATTCCTAAAGGCTAGATGTGAGAGGCACATTCTCCTCCTTCCTCCCTTAGAGTTAAACTTGCTTCTGAAAGCTCAACCTCCGGGGAGTTTGTTTGGCAGAGATATAGAACACACTTTTCCAAGCCTGTTGGAAGGCATTTGCAGTTTCATTTCGCGTCTAATTTCCCAAACCAAACTGCTTGCAGCTCTAACTCCCTTCTAACTACCACTTCTTCGGTTCAGTGAGATATGCTGGATTCTAAACGGAGAAGCTTCTCTGACGCTTTTTCACAGAGATTTTGAAACTGAAATCTCCCATGCCGTTTCCACCATAGGCAGCAATGGGCTTCCCCATAGAACTTGCCAACCTGAATTCCTACAGGCTAGATGTGAGAGGCACATTCTGCTGCTTCCTCCCTTAGAGTTAAACTAGCTTCTGAAAGCTCAACCTCCGGAGAGTTTGTTTGGCAGAGATATAGAACACACTTTTCCAAGCCTGTTGGAAGGCATTTGCAGTTTCATTTCGCGTCTAATTTCCCAAACCAAACTGCTTGCAGCTCTAACTGCCTTCTAACTACCACTTCTTCGGTTCAGTGAGATATGCTGGATTCTAAACGGAGAAGCTTCTCTGACGCTTTTTCACAGAGATTTTGAAACTGAAATCTCCCATGCTGTTTCCACCATAGCCAGCAATGGGCTTCCCCATAGAACTTGCCAACCTGAATTCCTACAGGCTAGATGTGAGAGGCACATTCTGCTGCTTCCTCCCTTAGAGTTAAACTAGCTTCTGAAAGCTCTACCTCCGGGGAGTTTGTTTGGCAGAGATATAGAACACACTTTTCCAAGCCTGTTGGAAGGCATTTGCAGTTTCATTTCGCGTCTAATTTCCCAAACCAAACTGCTTGCAGCTCTAACTGCCTTCTAACTACCACTTCTTCGGTTCAGTGAGATATGCTGGATTCTAAACGGAGAAGCTTCTCTGACGCTTTTTCACAGAGATTTTGAAACTGAAATCGCCCATGCCGTTTCCACCATAGGCAGCAATGGGCTTCCCCATAGAACTTGCCAACCTGAATTCCTACAGGCTAGATGTGAGAGGCACATTCTGCTGCTTCCTCCCTTAGAGTTAAACTAGCTTCTGAAAGCTCAACCTCCGGGGAGTTTGTTTGGCAGAGATATAGAACACACTTTTCCAAGCCTGTTGGAAGGCATTTGCAGTTTCATTTCGCGTCTAATTTCCCAAACCAAACTGCTTGCAGCTCTAACTGCCTTCTAACTACCACTTCTTCGGTTCAGTGAGATATGCTGGATTCTAAACGGAGAAGCTTCTCTGACGCTTTTTCACAGAGATTTTGAAACTGAAATCTCCCATGCCGTTTCCACCATAGGCAGCAATGGGCTTCCCCATAGAACTTGCCAACCTGAATTCCTACAGGCTAGATGTGAGAGGCACATTCTGCTGCTTCCTCCCTTAGAGTTAAACTAGCTTCTGAAAGCTCAACCTCCGGGGAGTTTGTTTGGCAGAGATATAGAACACACTTTTCCAAGCCTGTTGGAAGGCATTTGCAGTTTCATTTCGCGTCTAATTTCCCAAACCAAACTGCTTGCAGCTCTAACTGCCTTCTAACTACCACTTCTTCGGTTCAGTGAGATATGCTGGATTCTAAACGGAGAAGCTTCTCTGACGCTTTTTCACAGAGATTTTGAAACTGAAATCTCCCATGCTGTTTCCACCGTAGCCAGCAATGGGCTTCCCCATAGAACTTGCCAACCTGAATTCCTACAGGCTAGATGTGAGAGGCACATTCTGCTGCTTCCTCCCTTAGAGTTAAACTAGCTTCTGAAAGCTCAACCTCCCGGGAGTCTGTTTGGCAGAGATATAGAACACACTTTTCCAAGCCTGTTGGAAGGCATTTGCAGTTTCATTTCGCGTCTAATTTCCCAAACCAAACTGCTTGCAGCTCTAACTCCCTTCTAACTACCACTTCTTCGGTTCAGTGAGATATGCTGGATTCTAAACGGAGAAGCTTCTCTGACGCTTTTTCACAGAGATTTTGAAACTGAAATCTCCCATGCCGTTTCCACCATAGGCAGCAATGGGCTTCCCCATAGAACTTGCCAACCTGAATTCCTACAGGCTAGATGTGAGAGGCACATTCTGCTGCTTCCTCCCTAAGAGTTAAGCTTGCTTCTGAAAGCTCAACCTCCGGGGAGTCTGTTTGGCAGAGATATAGAACACACTTTTCCAAGCCTGTTGGAAGGCATTTGCAGTGTCATTTCGCATCTAATTTCCCAAACCAAACTGCTTGCAGCTCTAACTCCCTTCTAACTACCACTTCTTCGGTTCAGTGAGATATGCTGGATTCTAAACGGAGAAGCTTCTCTGACGCTTTTTCACAGAGATTTTGAAACTGAAATTTCCAAACCCGTTTCCAACGAAGGCGCCAATGGGCTTCCCCATAGAACTTGCCAACCTGAATTCCTACAGGCTAGATGTGAGAGGCAGATTCTGCTGCTTCCTCCCTTAGAGTTAAACTAGCTTCTGAAAGCTCAACCCCCGGGGAGTTTGTTTGGCAGAGATATAGAACACACTTTTCCAAGCCTGTTGGAAGGCATTTGCAGTTTCATTTCGCGTCTAATTTCCCAAACCAAACTGCTTGCAGCTCTAACTCCCTTCTAACTACCACTTCTTCGGTTCAGTGAGATATGCTGGATTCTAAACGGAGAAGCTTCTCTGACGCTTTTTCACAGAGATTTTGAAACTGAAATCTCCCATGCCGTTTCCACCATAGGCAGCAATGGGCTTCCCCATAGAACTTGCCAACCTGAATTCCTACAGGCTAGATGTGAGAGGCACATTCTGCTGCTTCCTCCCTAACAGTTAAGCTTGCTCCTAAAAGCTCAACCTCCGGGGACTCTGTTTGGCACAGATATAGAACACACTTTTCCAAGCCTGTTGGAAGGCATTTGCAGTTTCATTTCGCGTCTAATTTCCCAAACCAAACTGCTTGCAGCTCTAACTCCCTTCTAACCACCACTTCTTCGGTTCAGTGAGATATGCTGGATTCTAAACGGAGAAGCTTCTCTGACGCTTTTTCACAGAGATTTTGAAACTGAAATCTCCCATGCCGTTTCCACCATAGGCAGCAATGGGCTTCCCCTTAGAACTTGCCAACCTGAATTCCTACAGGCTAGATGTGAGAGGCACATTCTGCTGCTTCCTCCCTTAGAGTTAAACTAGCTTCTGAAAGCTCAACCTCCGGGGAGTTTGTTTGGCAGAGATATAGAACACACTTTTCCAAGCCTGTTGGAAGGCATTTGCAGTTTCATTTTGCGTCTAATTTCCCAAACCAAACTCCTTGCAGCTCTAACTGCCTTCTAACTACCACTTCTTCGGTTCAGTGAGATATGCTGGATTCTAAACGGAGAAGCTTCTCTGACGCTTTTTCACAGAGATTTTGAAACTGAAATCTCCCATGCTGTTTCCACCATAGCCAGCAATGGGCTTCCCCATAGAACTTGCCAACCTGAATTCCTACAGGCTAGATGTGAGAGGCACATTCTGCTGCTTCCTCCCTTAGAGTTAAACTAGCTTCTGAAAGCTCTACCTCCGGGGAGTTTGTTTGGCAGAGATATAGAACACACTTTTCCAAGCCTGTTGGAAGGCATTTGCAGTTTCATTTCGCGTCTAATTTCCCAAACCAAACTGCTTGCAGCTCTAACTCCCTTCTAACTACCACTTCTTCGGTTCAGTGAGATATGCTGGATTCTAAACGGAGAAGCGTCTCTGACGCTTTTTCACAGAGATTTTGAAATTGAAATCTCCCATGCCGTTTCCACCATAGGCAGCAATGGGCTTCCCCATAGAACTTGCCAACCTGAATTCCTACAGGCTAGATATGAGAGGCACATTCTGCTGCTTCCTCCCTTAGAGTTAAACTTGCTTCTGAAAGCTCAACCTCCGGGGAGTTTGTTTGGCAGAGATATAGAACACACTTTTAAAAGCCTGTTGGAAGGCCTTTGCAGTGTCATTTCGCGTCTAATTTCCCAAACCAAACTGCTTGCAGCTCTAACTCCCTTCTAACTACCACTTCTTCGGTTCAGTGAGATATGCTGGATTCTAAACGGAGAAGCTTCTCTGACGCTTTTTCACAGAGATTTTGAAACTGAAATCTCCCATGCCGTTTCCACCATAGGCAGCAATGGGCTTCCCCATAGAACTTGCCAACCTGAATTCCTACAGGCTAGATGTGAGAGGCACATTCTGCTGCTTCCTCCCTAAGAGTTAAGCTTGCTTCTGAAAGCTCAACCTCCGGGGAGTCTGTTTGGCAGAGATATAGAACACACTTTTCCAAGCCTGTTGGAAGGCCTTTGCAGGGTCATTTCGCATCTAATTTCCCAAACCAAACTGCTTGCAGCTCTAACTCCCTTCTAACTACCACTTCTTCGGTTCAGTGAGATATGCTGGATTCTAAACGGAGAAGCTTCTCTGATGCTTTTTCACAGAGGTTTTGAAACTGAAATCTCCCATGCCGTTTCCACCATAGGCAGCAATGGGCTTCCCCATAGAACTTGCCAACCTGAATTCCTACAGGCTAGATGTGAGAGGCACATTCTGCTGCTTCCTCCCTTAGAGTTAAACTAGCTTCTGAAAGCTCAACCTCCGGGGAGTTTGTTTGGCAGAGATATAGAACACACTTTTCCAAGCCTGTTGGAAGGCATTTGCAGTTTCATTTCGCGTCTAATTTCCCAAACCAAACTGCTTGCAGCTCTAACTGCCTTCTAACTACCACTTCTTCGGTTCAGTGAGATATGCTGGATTCTAAACGGAGAAGCTTCTCTGACGCTTTTTCACAGAGATTTTGAAACTGAAATCTCCCATGCTGTTTCCACCGTAGCCAGCAATGGGCTTCCCCATAGAACTTGCCAACCTGAATTCCTACAGGCTAGATGTGAGAGGCACATTCTGCTGCTTCCTCCCTTAGAGTTAAACTAGCTTCTGAAAGCTCAACCTCCCGGGAGTCTGTTTGGCAGAGATATAGAACACACTTTTCCAAGCCTGTTGGAAGGCATTTGCAGTTTCATTTCGCGTCTAATTTCCCAAACCAAACTGCTTGCAGCTCTAACTCCCTTCTAACTACCACTTCTTCGGTTCAGTGAGATATGCTGGATTCTAAACGGAGAAGCTTCTCTGACGCTTTTTCACAGAGATTTTGAAACTGAAATCTCCCATGCCGTTTCCACCATAGGCAGCAATGGGCTTCCCCATAGAACTTGCCAACCTGAATTCCTACAGGCTAGATGTGAGAGGCACATTCTGCTGCTTCCTCCCTAAGAGTTAAGCTTGCTTCTGAAAGCTCAACCTCCGGGGAGTCTGTTTGGCAGAGATATAGAACACACTTTTCCAAGCCTGTTGGAAGGCATTTGCAGTGTCATTTCGCATCTAATTTCCCAAACCAAACTGCTTGCAGCTCTAACTCCCTTCTAACTACCACTTCTTCGGTTCAGTGAGATATGCTGGATTCTAAACGGAGAAGCTTCTCTGACGCTTTTTCACAGAGATTTTGAAACTGAAATTTCCAAACCCGTTTCCAACGAAGGCGCCAATGGGCTTCCCCATAGAACTTGCCAACCTGAATTCCTACAGGCTAGATGTGAGAGGCAGATTCTGCTGCTTCCTCCCTTAGAGTTAAACTAGCTTCTGAAAGCTCAACCCCCGGGGAGTTTGTTTGGCAGAGATATAGAACACACTTTTCCAAGCCTGTTGGAAGGCATTTGCAGTTTCATTTCGCGTCTAATTTCCCAAACCAAACTGCTTGCAGCTCTAACTCCCTTCTAACTACCACTTCTTCGGTTCAGTGAGATATGCTGGATTCTAAACGGAGAAGCTTCTCTGACGCTTTTTCACAGAGATTTTGAAACTGAAATCTCCCATGCCGTTTCCACCATAGGCAGCAATGGGCTTCCCCATAGAACTTGCCAACCTGAATTCCTACAGGCTAGATGTGAGAGGCACATTCTGCTGCTTCCTCCCTAACAGTTAAGCTTGCTCCTAAAAGCTCAACCTCCGGGGACTCTGTTTGGCACAGATATAGAACACACTTTTCCAAGCCTGTTGGAAGGCATTTGCAGTTTCATTTCGCGTCTAATTTCCCAAACCAAACTGCTTGCAGCTCTAACTCCCTTCTAACCACCACTTCTTCGGTTCAGTGAGATATGCTGGATTCTAAACGGAGAAGCTTCTCTGACGCTTTTTCACAGAGATTTTGAAACTGAAATCTCCCATGCCGTTTCCACCATAGGCAGCAATGGGCTTCCCCATAGAACTTGCCAACCTGAATTCCTACAGGCTAGATGTGAGAGGCACATTCTGCTGCTTCCTCCCTTAGAGTTAAACTAGCTTCTGAAAGCTCAACCTCCGGGGAGTTTGTTTGGCAGAGATATAGAACACACTTTTCCAAGCCTGTTGGAAGGCATTTGCAGTTTCATTTCGCGTCTAATTTCCCAAACCAAACTCCTTGCAGCTCTAACTGCCTTCTAACTACCACTTCTTCGGTTCAGTGAGATATGCTGGATTCTAAACGGAGAAGCTTCTCTGACGCTTTTTCACAGAGATTTTGAAACTGAAATCTCCCATGCTGTTTCCACCATAGCCAGCAATGGGCTTCCCCATAGAACTTGCCAACCTGAATTCCTACAGGCTAGATGTGAGAGGCACATTCTGCTGCTTCCTCCCTTAGAGTTAAACTAGCTTCTGAAAGCTCTACCTCCGGGGAGTTTGTTTGGCAGAGATATAGAACACACTTTTCCAAGCCTGTTGGAAGGCATTTGCAGTGTCATTTCGCGTCTAATTTCCCAAACCAAACTGCTTGCAGCTCTAACTCCCTTCTAACTACCACTTCTTCGGTTCAGTGAGATATGCTGGATTCTAAACGGAGAAGCTTCTCTGACGCTTTTTCACAGAGATTTTGAAACTGAAATCTCCCATGCCGTTTCCACCATAGGCAGCAATGGGCTTCCCCATAGAACTTGCCAACCTGAATTCCTACAGGCTAGATGTGAGAGGCACATTCTGCTGCTTCCTCCCTAAGAGTTAAGCTTGCTTCTGAAAGCTCAACCTCCGGGGAGTCTGTTTGGCAGAGATATAGAACACACTTTTCCAAGCCTGTTGGAAGGCCTTTGCAGGGTCATTTCGCATCTAATTTCCCAAACCAAACTGCTTGCAGCTCTAACTCCCTTCTAACTACCACTTCTTCGGTTCAGTGAGATATGCTGGATTCTAAACGGAGAAGCTTCTCTGATGCTTTTTCACAGAGGTTTTGAAACTGAAATCTCCCATGCCGTTTCCACCATAGGCAGCAATGGGCTTCCCCATAGAACTTGCCAACCTGAATTCCTACAGGCTAGATGTGAGAGGCACATTCTGCTGCTTCCTCCCTTAGAGTTAAACTAGCTTCTGAAAGCTCAACCTCCAGGGAGTCTGTTTGGCAGAGATATAGAACACACTTTTCCAAGCCTGTTGGAAGGCATTTGTAGTTTCATTTCGCGTCTAATTTCCCAAACCAAACTGCTTGCAGCTCTAACTGCCTTCTAACTACCACTTCTTCGGTTCAGTGAGATATGCTGGATTCTAAACGGAGAAGCTTCTCTGACGCTTTTTCACAGAGATTTTGAAACTGAAATCTCCCATGCCGTTTCCACCATAGGCAGCAATGGGCTTCCCCATAGAACTTGCCAACCTGAATTCCTACAGGCTAGATGTGAGAGGCACATTCTGCTGCTTCCTCCCTAAGAGTTAAGCTTGCTTCTGAAAGCTCAACCTCCGGGGAGTCTGTTTGGCAGAGATATAGAACACACTTTTCCAAGCCTGTTGGAAGGCCTTTGCAGTGTCATTTCGCATCTAATTTCCCAAACCAAACTGCTTGCAGCTCTAACTGCCTTCTAACTACCACTTCTTCGGTTCAGTGAGATATGCTGGATTCTAAACGGAGAAGCTTCTCTGACGCTTTTTCACAGAGATTTTGAAACTGAAATTTCCAATCCCGTTTCCAACGAAGGCGCCAATGGGCTTCCCCATAGAACTTGCCAACCTGAATTCCTACAGGCTAGATGTGAGAGGCACATTCTGCTGCTTCCTCCCTTAGAGTTAAACTAGCTTCTGAAAGCTCAACCTCCAGGGAGTCTGTTTGGCAGAGATATAGAACACACTTTTCCAAGCCTGTTGGAAGGCATTTGCAGTTTCATTTCGCGTCTAATTTCCCAAACCAAACTGCTTGCAGCTCTAACTGCCTTCTAACTACCACTTCTTCGGTTCAGTGAGATATGCTGGATTCTAAACGGAGAAGCTTCTCTGACGCTTTTTCACAGAGATTTTGAAACTGAAATCTCCCATGCCGTTTCCACCATAGCCAGCAATGGGCTTCCCCATAGAACTTGCCAACCTGAATTCCTACAGGCTAGATGTGAGAGGCACATTCTGCTGCTTCCTCCCTTAGAGTTAAACTTGCTTCTGAAAGCTCAACCTCCGGGGAGTTTGTTTGGCAGAGATATAGAACACACTTTTCCAAGCCTGTTGGAAGGCCTTTGCAGTGTCATTTCGCGTCTAATTTCCCAAACCAAACTGCTTGCAGCTCTAACTCCCTTCTAACTACCACTTCTTCGGTTCAGTGAGATATGCTGGATTCTAAACGGAGAAGCTTCTCTGACGCTTTTTCACAGAGATTTTGAAACTGAAATCTCCCATGCCGTTTCCACCATAGGCAGCAATGGGCTTCCCCATAGAACTTGCCAACCTGAATTCCTACAGGCTAGATGTGAGAGGCACATTCTGCTGCTTCCTCCCTTAGAGTTAAACTTGCTTCTGAAAGCTCAACCTCCGGGTAGTTTGTTTGGCAGAGATATAGAACACACTTTTCCAAGCCTGTTGGAAGGCATTTGCAGTTTCATTTCGCGTCTAATTTCCCAAACCAAACTGCTTGCAGCTCTAACTGCCTTCTAACTACCACTTCTTCGGTTCAGTGAGATATGCTGGATTCTAAACGGAGAAGCTTCTCTGATGCTTTTTCACAGAGATTTTGAAACTGAAATCTCCCATGCCGTTTCCACCATAGGCAGCAATGGGCTTCCCCATAGAACTTGCCAACCTGACTTCCTACAGGCTAGATGTGAGAGGCACATTCTGCTGCTTCCTCCCTAAGAGTTAAGCTTGCGTCTGAAAGCTCAACCTCCGGGGAGTCTGTTTGGCAGAGATATAGAACACACTTTTCCAAGCCTGTTGGAAGGCCTTTGCAGTGTCATTTCGCATCTAATTTCCCAAACCAAACTGCTTGCAGCTCTAACTCCCTTCTAACTACCACTTCTTCGGTTCAGTGAGATATGCTGGATTCTAAACGGAGAAGCTTCTCTGACGCTTTTTCACAGAGATTTTGAAACTGAAATCTCCCATGCCGTTTCCACCATAGGCAGCAATGGGCTTCCCCATAGAACTTGCCAACCTGAATTCCTACAGGCTAGATGTGAGAGGCACATTCTGCTGCTTCCTCCCTTAGAGTTAAACTAGCTTCTGAAAGCTCAACCTCCGGGGAGTTTGTTTGGCAGAGATATAGAACACACTTTTCCAAGCCTGTTGGAAGGCATTTGCAGTTTCATTTCGCGTCTAATTTCCCAAACCAAACTGCTTGCAGCTCTAACTGCCTTCTAACTACCACTTCTTCGGTTCAGTGAGATATGCTGGATTCTAAACGGAGAAGCTTCTCTGACACTTTTTCACAGAGATTTTGAAACTGAAATCTCCCATGCTGTTTCCACCATAGCCAGCAATGGGCTTCCCCATAGAACTTGCCAACCTGAATTCCGACAGGCTAGATGTGAGAGGCACATTCTGCTGCTTCCTCCCTTAGAGTTAAACTAGCTTCTGAAAGCTCAACCTCCAGGGAGTCTGTTTGGCAGAGATATAGAACACACTTTTCCAAGCCTGTTGGAAGGCATTTGCAGTTTCATTTCGCGTCTAATTTCCCAAACCAAACTGCTTGCAGCTCTAACTGCCTTCTAACTACCACTTCTTCGGTTCAGTGAGATATGCTGGATTCTAAACGGAGAAGCTTCTCTGACGCTTTTTCACAGAGATTTTGAAACTGAAATCTCCCATGCCGTTTCCACCATAGGCAGCAATGGGCTTCCCCATAGAACTTGCCAACCTGAATTCCTACAGGCTAGATGTGAGAGGCACATTCTGCTGCTTCCTCCCTAAGAGTTAAGCTTGCTTCTGAAAGCTCAACCTCCGGGGAGTCTGTTTGGCAGAGATATAGAACACACTTTTCCAAGCCTGTTGGAAGGCCTTTGCAGTGTCATTTCGCATCTAATTTCCCAAACCAAACTGCTTGCAGCTCTAACTCCCTTCTAACTACCACTTCTTCGGTTCAGTGAGATATGCTGGATTCTAAACGGAGAAGCTTCTCTGACGCTTTTTCACAGAGATTTTGAAACTGAAATCTCCCATGCCGTTTCCACCATAGGCAGCAATGGGCTTCCCCATAGAACTTGCCAACCTGAATTCCTACAGGCTAGATGTGAGAGGCACATTCTGCTGCTTCCTCCCTTAGAGTTAAACTAGCTTCTGAAAGCTCAACCTCCGGGGAGTTTGTTTGGCAGAGATATAGAACACACTTTTCCAAGCCTGTTGGAAGGCATTTGCAGTTTCATTTCGCGTCTAATTTCCCAAACCAAACTGCTTGCAGCTCTAACTCCCTTCTAACTACCACTTCTTCGGTTCAGTGAGATATGCTGGATTCTAAACGGAGAAGCTTCTCTGACGCTTTTTCACAGAGATTTTGAAACTGAAATCTCCCATGCCGTTTCCACCATAGGCAGCAATGGGCTTCCCCATAGAACTTGCCAACCTGAATTCCTACAGGCTAGATGTGAGAGGCACATTCTGCTGCTTCCTCCCTTAGAGTTAAACTAGCTTCTGAAAGCTCAACCTCCGGGGAGTTTGTTTGGCAGAGATATAGAACACACTTTTCCAAGCCTGTTGGAAGGCATTTGCAGTTTCATTTCGCGTCTAATTTCCCAAACCAAACTGCTTGCAGCTCTAACTGCCTTCTAACTACCACTTCTTCGGTTCAGTGAGATATGCTGGATTGTAAACGGAGAAGCTTCTCTTACGCTTTTTCACAGAGATTTTGAAACTGAAATCTCCCATGCCGTTTCCACCATAGGCAGCAATGGGCTTCCCCATAGAACTTGCCAACCTGAATTCCTACAGGCTAGATGTGAGAGGCACATTCTGCTGCTTCCTCCCATAGAGTTAAACTAGCTTCTGAAAGCTCAACCTCCGGGGAGTTTGTTTGGCAGAGATATAGAACACACTTTTCCAAGCCTGTTGGAAGGCATTTGCAGTTTCATTTCGCGTCTAATTTCCAAAACCAAACTGCTTGCAGCTCTAACTGCCTCCTAACTACCACTTCTTCGGTTCAGTGAGATATGCTGGATTCTAAACGGAGAAGCTTCTCTGACGCTTTTTCACAGAGAATTTGAAACTGAAATTTCCAAACCCGTTTCCAACGAAGGCGCCAATGGGCTTCCCCATAGAACTTGCCAACCTGAATTCCTACAGGCTAGATGTGAGAGGCACATTCTGCTGCTTCCTCCCTTAGAGTTAAACTAGCTTCTGAAAGCTCAACCTCCCGGGAGTTTGTTTGGCAGAGATATAGAACACACTTTTCCAAGCCTGTTGGAAGGCATTTGCAGTTTCATTTCGCGTCTAATTTCCCAAACCAAACTGCTTGCAGCTCTAACTCCCTTCTAACTACCACTTCTTTGGTTCAGTGAGATATGCTGGATTCTAAACGGAGAAGCTTCTCTGACGCTTTTTCACAGAGATTTTGAAACTGAAATCTCCCATGCCGTTTCCACCATAGTCAGCAATGGGCTTCCCCATAGAACTTGCCAACCTGAATTCCTACAGGCTAGATGTGAGAGGCACATTCTGCTGCTTCCTCCCTAACAGTTAAGCTTGCTTCTAAAAGCTCAACCTCCGGGGACTCTGTTTGGCACAGATATAGAACACACTTTTCGAAGCCTGTTGGAAGGCATTTGCAGTTTCATTTCGCGTCTAATTTCCCAAACCAAACTGCTTGCAGCTCTAACTCCCTTCTAACTACCACTTCTTCGGTTCAGTGAGATATGCTGGATTCTAAATGGAGAAGCTTCTCTGACGCTTTTTCACAGAGATTTTGAAACTGAAATCTCCCATGCCGTTTCCACCATAGGCAGCAATGGGCTTCCCCATAGAACTTGCCAACCTGAATTCCTACAGGCTAGATGTGAGAGGCACATTCTGCTGCTTCCTCCCTAACAGTTAAGCTTGCTTCTAAAAGCTCAACCTCCGGGGAGTCTGTTTGGCAGAGATATAGAAGACACTTTTCAAAGCCTGTTGGAAGGCCTTTGCAGTGTCATTTCGCATCTAATTTCCCAAACCAAACTGCTTGCAGCTCTAACTCCCTTCTAACTACCACTTCTTCGGTTCAGTGAGATATGCTGGATTCTAAACGGAGAAGCTTCTCTGACGCTTTTTCACAGAGATTTTGAAACTGAAATCTCCCATGCTGTTTCCACCATAGGCAGCAATGGGCTTCCCCATAGAACTTGCCAACCTGAATTCCTACAGGCTAGATGTGAGAGGCACATTCTGCTGCTTCCTCCCTTAGAGTTAAACTAGCTTCTGAAAGCTCAACCTCCGGGGAGTTTGTTTGGCAGAGATATAGAACACACTTTTCCAAGCCTGTTGGAAGGCATTTGCAGTTTCATTTAGCGTCTAATTTCCGAAACCAAACTGCTTGCAGCTCTAACTGCCTTCTAACTACCACTTCTTCGGTTCAGTGAGATATGCTGGATTCTAAACGGAGAAGCTTCTCTGACGCTTTTTCACAGAGATTTTGAAACTGAAATCTCCCATGCCGTTTCCACCATAGCCAGCAATGGGCTTCCCCATAGAACTTGCCAACCTGAATTCCTACAGGCTAGATGTGAGAGGCACATTCTGCTGCTTCCTCCCTTAGAGTTAAACTAGCTTCTGAAAGCTCAACCTCCAGGGAGTCTGTTTGGCAGAGATATAGAACACACTTTTCCAAGCCTGTTGGAAGGCATTTGCAGTTTCATTTCGCGTCTAATTTCCCAAACCAAACTGCTTGCAGCTCTAACTGCCTTCTAACTACCACTTCTTCGGTTCAGTGAGATATGCTGGATTCTAAACGGAGAAGCTTCTCGGACGCTTTTTCACAGAGATTTTGAAACTGAAATCTCCCATGCCGTTTCCATCATAGGCAGCAATGGGCTTCCCCATAGAACTTGCCAACCTGAATTCCTACAGGCTAGATGTGAGAGGCACATTCTGCTGCTTCCTCCCTTAGAGTTAAACTTGCTTCTGAAAGCTCAACCTCCGGGGAGTTTGTTTGGCAGAGATATAGAACACACTTTTCCAAGCCTGTTGGAAGGCATTTGCAGTTTCATTTCGCGTCTAATTTCCCAAACCAAACTGCTTGCAGCTCTAACTCCCTTCTAACTACCACTTCTTCGGTTCAGTGAGATATGCTGGATTCTAAACGGAGAAGCTTCTCTGATGCTTTTTCACAGAGATTTTGAAACTGAAATCTCCCATGCCGTTTCCACCATAGGCAGCAATGGGCTTCCCCATAGAACTTGCCAACCTGAATTCCTACAGGCTAGATGTGAGAGGCACATTCTGCTGCTTCCTCCCTAAGAGTTAAGCTTGCTTCTGAAAGCTCAACCTCCGGGGAGT
The DNA here is from genome assembly GCF_027409185.1 of Cynocephalus volans. Classification (NCBI taxonomy): domain Eukaryota; kingdom Metazoa; phylum Chordata; class Mammalia; order Dermoptera; family Cynocephalidae; genus Cynocephalus; species Cynocephalus volans. The sequence goes on from NW_026902379.1 coordinate 511,346, forward strand.
CTGTTTGGCAGAGATATAGAACACACTTTTCCAAGACTGTTGGAAGGCCTTTGCAGTGTCATTTCGCATCTAATTTCCCAAACCAAACTGCTTGCAGCTCTAAGTCCCTTCTAACTACCACTTCTTCGGTTCAGTGAGATATGCTGGATTCTAAACGGAGAAGCTTCTCTGACGCTTTTTCACAGAGATTTTGAAACTGAAATCTCCCATGCCGTTTCCACCATAGGCAGCAATGGGCTTCCCCATAGAACTTGCCAACCTGAATTCCTACAGGCTAGATGTGAGAGGCACATTCTGCTGCTTCCTCCCTTAGAGTTAAACTAGCTTCTGAAAGCTCAACCTCCGGGGAGTTTGTTTGGCAGAGATATAGAACACACTTTTCCAAGCCTGTTGGAAGGCATTTGCAGTTTCATTTCGCGTCTAATTTCCCAAACCAAACTGCTTGCAGCTCTAACTGCCTTCTAACTACCACTTCTTCGGTTCAGTGAGATATGCTGGATTCTAAACGGAGAAGCTTCTCTGACGCTTTTTCACAGAGATTTTGAAACTGAAATCTCCCATGCTGTTTCCACCATAGCCAGCAAAGGGCTTCCCCATAGAACTTGCCAACCTGAATTCCTACAGGCTAGATGTGAGAGGCACATTCTGCTGCTTCCTCACTTAGAGTTAAACTAGCTTCTGAAAGCTCAACCTCCAGGGAGTCTGTTTGGCAGAGATATAGAACACACTTTTCCAAGCCTGTTGGAAGGCATTTGCAGTTTCATTTCGCGTCTAATTTCCCAAACCAAACTGCTTGCATCTCTAACTGCCTTCTAACTACCACTTCTTCGGTTCAGTGAGATATGCTGGATTCTAAACGGAGAAGCTTCTCTGACGCTTTTTCACAGAGATTTTGAAACTGAAATCTCCCATGCCGTTTCCACCATAGGCAGCAATGGGCTTCCCCATAGAACTTGCCAACCTGAATTCCTACAGGCTAGATGTGAGAGGCACATTCTGCTGCTTCCTCCCTTAGAGTTAAACTAGCTTCTGAAAGCTCAACCTCCGGGGAGTTTGTTTGGCAGAGATATAGAACACACTTTTCCAAGCCTGTTGGAAGGCATTTGCAGTTTCATTTCGCGTCTAATTTCCCAAACCAAACTGCTTGCAGCTCTAACTGCCTTCTAACTACCACTTCTTCGGTTCAGTGAGATATGCTGGATTCTAAACGGAGAAGCTTCTCTGACGCTTTTTCACAGAGATTTTGAAACTGAAATCTCCCATGCCGTTTCCACCATAGGCAGCAATGGGCTTCCCCATAGAACTTGCCAACCTGAATTCCTACAGGCTAGATGTGAGAGGCACATTCTGCTGCTTCCTCCCTTAGAGTTAAACTTGCTTCTGAAAGCTCAACCTCCGGGGAGTTTGTTTGGCAGAGATATAGAACACACTTTTCCAAGCCTGTTGGAAGGCATTTGCAGTTTCATTTCGCGTCTAATTTCCCAAACCAAACTGCTTGCAGCTCTAACTGCCTTCTAACTACCACTTCTTCGGTTCAGTGAGATATGCTGGATTCTAAACGGAGAAGCTTCTCTGACGCTTTTTCACAGAGATTTTGAAACTGAAATCTCCCATGCTGTTTCCACCGTAGCCAGCAATGGGCTTCCCCATAGAACTTGCCAACCTGAATTCCTACAGGCTAGATGTGAGAGGCACATTCTGCTGCTTCCTCCCTTAGAGTTAAACTAGCTTCTGAAAGCTCAACCTCCCGGGAGTCTGTTTGGCAGAGATATAGAACACAATTTTCCAAGCCTGTTGGAAGGCATTTGCAGTTTCATTTCGCGTCTAATTTCCCAAACCAAACTGCTTGCAGCTCTAACTGCCTTCTAACTACCACTTCTTCGGTTCAGTGAGATATGCTGGATTCTAAACGGAGAAGCTTCTCTGACGCTTTTTCACAGAGATTTTGAAACTGAAATCTCCCATGCCGTTTCCACCATAGGCAGCAATGGGCTTCCCCATAGAACTTGCCAACCTGAATTCCTACAGGCTAGATGTGAGAGGCACATTCTGCTGCTTCCTCCCTAAGAGTTAAGCTTGCTTCTGAAAGCTCAACCTCCGGGGAGTCTGTTTGGCAGAGATATAGAACACACTTTTCCAAGCCTGTTGGAAGGCCTTTGCAGTGTCATTTCGCATCTAATTTCCCAAACCAAACTGCTTGCAGCTCTAACTGCCTTCTAACTACCACTTCTTCGGTTCAGTGAGATATGCTGGATTCTAAACGGAGAAGCTTCTCTGACGCTTTTTCACAGAGATTTTGAAACTGAAATTTCCAATCCCGTTTCCAACGAAGGCGCCAATGGGCTTCCCCATAGAACTTGCCAACCTGAATTCCTACAGGCTAGATGTGAGAGGCACATTCTGCTGCTTCCTCCCTTAGAGTTAAACTAGCTTCTGAAAGCTCAACCTCCGGGGAGTTTGTTTGGCAGAGATATAGAACACACTTTTCCAAGCCTGTTGGAAGGCATTTGCAGTTTCATTTCGCGTCTAATTTCCCAAACCAAACTGCTTGCAGCTCTAACTCCCTTCTAACTACCACTTCTTCGGTTCAGTGAGATATGCTGGATTCTAAACGGAGAAGCTTCTCTGACGCTTTTTCACAGAGATTTTGAAACTGAAATCTCCCATGCCGTTTCCACCATAGGCAGCAATGGGCTTCCCCATAGAACTTGCCAACGTGAATTCCTACAGGCTAGATGTGAGAGGCACATTCTGCTGCTTCCTCCCTAAGAGTTAAGCTTGCTTCTAAAAGCTCAACCTCCGGGGACTCTGTTTGGCACAGATATAGAACACACTTTTCCAAGCCTGTTGGAAGGCCTTTGCAGTGTCATTTCGCATCTAATTTCCCAAACCAAACTGCTTGCAGCTCTAACTCCCTTCTAACTACCACTTCTTCGGTTCAGTGAGATATGCTGGATTCTAAACGGAGAAGCTTCTCTGACGCTTTTTCACAGAGATTTTGAAACTGAAATCTCCCATGCCGTTTCCACCATAGGCAGCAATGGGCTTCCCCATAGAACTTGCCAACCTGAATTCCTACAGGCTAGATGTGAGAGGCACATTCTGCTGCTTCCTCCCTAAGAGTTAAGCTTGCTTCTGAAAGCTCAACCTCCGGGGAGTCTGTTTGGCAGAGATATAGAACACACTTTTCCAAGCCTGTTGGAAGGCCTTTGCAGTGTCATTTCGCATCTAATTTCCCAAACCAAACTGCTTGCAGCTCTAACTCCCTTCTAACTACCACTTCTTCGGTTCAGTGAGATATGCTGGATTCTAAACGGAGAAGCTTCTCTGACGCTTTTTCACAGAGATTTTGAAACTGAAATCTCCCATGCCGTTTCCACCATAGGCAGCAATGGGCTTCCCCATAGAACTTGCCAACCTGAATTCCTACAGGCTAGATGTGAGAGGCACATTCTGCTGCTTCCTCCCTTAGAGTTAAACTAGCTTCTGAAAGCTCAACCTCCGGGGAGTTTGTTTGGCAGAGATATAGAACACACTTTTCCAAGCCTGTTGGAAGGCATTTGCAGTTTCATTTCGCGTCTAATTTCCCAAACCAAACTGCTTGCAGCTCTAACTCCCTTCTAACTACCACTTCTTCGGTTCAGTGAGATATGCTGGATTCTAAACGGAGAAGCTTCTCTGACGCTTTTTCACAGAGATTTTGAAACTGAAATCTCCCATGCCGTTTCCACCATAGGCAGCAATGGGCTTCCCCATAGAACTTGCCAACCTGAATTCCTACAGGCTAGATGTGAGAGGCACATTCTGCTGCTTCCTCCCTAACAGTTAAGCTTGCTTCTAAAAGCTCAACCTCCGGGGAGTCTGTTTGGCAGAGATATAGAACACACTTTTCCAAGCCTGTTGGAAGGCCTTTGCAGTGTCATTTCGCATCTAATTTCCCAAACCAAACTGCTTGCAGCTCTAACTCCCTTCTAACTACCACTTCTTCGGTTCAGTGAGATATGCTGGATTCTAAACGGAGAAGCTTCTCTGACGCTTTTTCACAGAGATTTTGAAAATGAAATCTCCCATGCCGTTTCCACCATAGGCAGCAATGGGCTTCCCCATAGAACTTGCCAACCTGAATTCCTAAAGGCTAGATGTGAGAGGCACATTCTGCTGCTTCCTCCCTTAGAGTTAAACTTGCTTCTGAAAGCTCAACCTCCGGGGAGTTTGTTTGGCAGAGATATAGAACACACTTTTCCAAGCCTGTTGGAAGGCATTTGCAGTTTCATTTCGCGTCTAATTTCCCAAACCAAACTGCTTGCAGCTCTAACTCCCTTCTAACTACCACTTCTTCGGTTCAGTGAGATATGCTGGATTCTAAACGGAGAAGCTTCTCTGACGCTTTTTCACAGAGATTTTGAAACTGAAATCTCCCATGCTGTTTCCACCATAGGCAGCAATGGGCTTCCCCATAGAACTTGCCAACCTGAATTCCTATAGGCTAGATGTGAGAGGCACATTCTGCTGCTTCCTCCCTTAGAGTTAAACTAGCTTCTGAAAGCTCAACCTCCGGGGAGTTTGTTTGGCAGAGATATAGAACACACTTTTCCAAGCCTGTTGGAAGGCATTTGCAGTTTCATTTCGCGTCTAATTTCCCAAACCAAACTGCTTGCAGCTCTAACTCCCTTCTAACTACCACTTCTTCGGTTCAGTGAGATATGCTGGATTCTAAACGGAGAAGCTTCTCTGACGCTTTTTCACAGAGATTTTGAAACTGAAATCTCCCATGCCGTTTCCACCATAGGCAGCAATGGGCTTCCCCATAGAACTTGCCAACCTGAATTCCTACAGGCTAGATGTGAGAGGCACATTCTGCTGCTTCCTCCCTTAGAGTTAAACTAGCTTCTGAAAGCTCAACCTCCGGGGAGTTTGTTTGGCAGAGATATAGAACACACTTTTCCAAGCCTGTTGGAAGGCATTTGCAGTTTCATTTCGCGTCTAATTTCCCAAACCAAACTGCTTGCAGCTCTAACTGCCTTCTAACTACCACTTCTTCGGTTCAGTGAGATATGCTGGATTCTAAACGGAGAAGCTTCTCTGACGCTTTTTCACAGAGATTTTGAAACTGAAATCTCCCATGCTGTTTCCACCGTAGCCAGCAATGGGCTTCCCCATAGAACTTGCCAACCTGAATTCCTACAGGCTAGATGTGAGAGGCACATTCTGCTGCTTCCTCCCTTAGAGTTAAACTAGCTTCTGAAAGCTCAACCTCCAGGGAGTCTGTTTGGCAGAGATATAGAACACACTTTTCCAAGCCTGTTGGAAGGCATTTGCAGTTTCATTTCGCGTCTAATTTCCCAAACCAAACTGCTTGCAGCTCTAACTCCCTTCTAACTACCACTTCTTCGGTTCAGTGAGATATGCTGGATTCTAAACGGAGAAGCTTCTCTGACGCTTTTTCACAGAGATTTTGAAACTGAAATCTCCCATGCCGTTTCCACCATAGGCAGCAATGGGCTTCCCCATAGAACTTGCCAACCTGAATTCCTACAGGCTAGATGTGAGAGGCACATTCTGCTGCTTCCTCCCTAACAGTTAAGCTTGCTTCTAAAAGCTCAACCTCCGGGGACTCTGTTTGGCACAGATATAGAACACACTTTTCCAAGCCTGTTGGAAGGCATTTGCAGTTTCATTTCGCGTCTAATTTCCCAAACCAAACTGCTTGCAGCTCTAACTCCCTTCTAACCACCACTTCTTCGGTTCAGTGAGATATGCTGGATTCTAAACGGAGAAGCTTCTCTGACGCTTTTTCACAGAGATTTTGAAACTGAAATCTCCTATGCCGTTTCCACCATAGGCAGCAATGGGCTTCCCCATAGAACTTGCCAACCTGAATTCCTACAGGCTAGATGTGAGAGGCACATTCTGCTGCTTCCTCCCTTAGAGTTAAACTAGCTTCTGAAAGCTCAACCTCCAGGGAGTCTGTTTGGCAGAGATATAGAACACACTTTTCCAAGCCTGTTGGAAGGCATTTGCAGTTTCATTTCGCGTCTAATTTCCCAAACCAAACTGCTTGCAGCTCTAACTGCCTTCTAACTACCACTTCTTCGGTTCAGTGAGATATGCTGGATTCTAAACGGAGAAGCTTCTCTGACGCTTTTTCACAGAGATTTTGAAACTGAAATCTCCCATGCCGTTTCCACCATAGGCAGCAATGGGCTTCCCCATAGAACTTGCCAACCTGAATTCCTACAGGCTAGATGTGAGAGGCACATTCTGCTGCTTCCTCCCTAAGAGTTAAGCTTGCTTCTGAAAGCTCAACCTCCGGGGAGTCTGTTTGGCAGAGATATAGAACACACTTTTCCAAGCCTGTTGGAAGGCCTTTGCAGTGTCATTTCGCATCTAATTTCCCAAACCAAACTGCTTGCAGCTCTAACTCCCTTCTAACTACCACTTCTTCGGTTCAGTGAGATATGCTGGATTCTAAACGGAGAAGCTTCTCTGACGCTTTTTCACAGAGATTTTGAAACTGAAATCTCCCATGCCGTTTCCACCATAGGCAGCAATGGGCTTCCCCATAGAACTTGCCAACCTGAATTCCTACAGGCTAGATGTGAGAGGCACATTCTGCTGCTTCCTCCCTAACAGTTAAGCTTGCTTCTAAAAGCTCAACCTCCGGGGAGTCTGTTTGGCAGAGATATAGAACACACTTTTCCAAGCCTGTTGGAAGGCCTTTGCAGTGTCATTTCGCATCTAATTTCCCAAACCAAACTGCTTGCAGCTCTAACTCCCTTCTAACTACCACTTCTTCGGTTCAGTGAGATATGCTGGATTCTAAACGGAGAAGCTTCTCTGACGCTTTTTCACAGAGATTTTGAAAATGAAATCTCCCATGCCGTTTCCACCATAGGCAGCAATGGGCTTCCCCATAGAACTTGCCAACCTGAATTCCTAAAGGCTAGATGTGAGAGGCACATTCTGCTGCTTCCTCCCTTAGAGTTAAACTTGCTTCTGAAAGCTCAACCTCCGGGGAGTTTGTTTGGCAGAGATATAGAACACACTTTTCCAAGCCTGTTGGAAGGCATTTGCAGTTTCATTTCGCGTCTAATTTCCCAAACCAAACTGCTTGCAGCTCTAACTCCCTTCTAACTACCACTTCTTCGGTTCAGTGAGATATGCTGGATTCTAAACGGAGAAGCTTCTCTGACGCTTTTTCACAGAGATTTTGAAACTGAAATCTCCCATGCTGTTTCCACCATAGGCAGCAATGGGCTTCCCCATAGAACTTGCCAACCTGAATTCCTATAGGCTAGATGTGAGAGGCACATTCTGCTGCTTCCTCCCTTAGAGTTAAACTAGCTTCTGAAAGCTCAACCTCCGGGGAGTTTGTTTGGCAGAGATATAGAACACACTTTTCCAAGCCTGTTGGAAGGCATTTGCAGTTTCATTTCGCGTCTAATTTCCCAAACCAAACTGCTTGCAGCTCTAACTCCCTTCTAACTACCACTTCTTCGGTTCAGTGAGATATGCTGGATTCTAAACGGAGAAGCTTCTCTGACGCTTTTTCACAGAGATTTTGAAACTGAAATCTCCCATGCCGTTTCCACCATAGGCAGCAATGGGCTTCCCCATAGAACTTGCCAACCTGAATTCCTACAGGCTAGATGTGAGAGGCACATTCTGCTGCTTCCTCCCTTAGAGTTAAACTAGCTTCTGAAAGCTCAACCTCCGGGGAGTTTGTTTGGCAGAGATATAGAACACACTTTTCCAAGCCTGTTGGAAGGCATTTGCAGTTTCATTTCGCGTCTAATTTCCCAAACCAAACTGCTTGCAGCTCTAACTGCCTTCTAACTACCACTTCTTCGGTTCAGTGAGATATGCTGGATTCTAAACGGAGAAGCTTCTCTGACGCTTTTTCACAGAGATTTTGAAACTGAAATCTCCCATGCTGTTTCCACCGTAGCCAGCAATGGGCTTCCCCATAGAACTTGCCAACCTGAATTCCTACAGGCTAGATGTGAGAGGCACATTCTGCTGCTTCCTCCCTTAGAGTTAAACTAGCTTCTGAAAGCTCAACCTCCAGGGAGTCTGTTTGGCAGAGATATAGAACACACTTTTCCAAGCCTGTTGGAAGGCATTTGCAGTTTCATTTCGCGTCTAATTTCCCAAACCAAACTGCTTGCAGCTCTAACTCCCTTCTAACTACCACTTCTTCGGTTCAGTGAGATATGCTGGATTCTAAACGGAGAAGCTTCTCTGACGCTTTTTCACAGAGATTTTGAAACTGAAATCTCCCATGCCGTTTCCACCATAGGCAGCAATGGGCTTCCCCATAGAACTTGCCAACCTGAATTCCTACAGGCTAGATGTGAGAGGCACATTCTGCTGCTTCCTCCCTAACAGTTAAGCTTGCTTCTAAAAGCTCAACCTCCGGGGACTCTGTTTGGCACAGATATAGAACACACTTTTCCAAGCCTGTTGGAAGGCATTTGCAGTTTCATTTCGCGTCTAATTTCCCAAACCAAACTGCTTGCAGCTCTAACTCCCTTCTAACCACCACTTCTTCGGTTCAGTGAGATATGCTGGATTCTAAACGGAGAAGCTTCTCTGACGCTTTTTCACAGAGATTTTGAAACTGAAATCTCCTATGCCGTTTCCACCATAGGCAGCAATGGGCTTCCCCATAGAACTTGCCAACCTGAATTCCTACAGGCTAGATGTGAGAGGCACATTCTGCTGCTTCCTCCCTTAGAGTTAAACTAGCTTCTGAAAGCTCAACCTCCAGGGAGTCTGTTTGGCAGAGATATAGAACACACTTTTCCAAGCCTGTTGGAAGGCATTTGCAGTTTCATTTCGCGTCTAATTTCCCAAACCAAACTGCTTGCAGCTCTAACTGCCTTCTAACTACCACTTCTTCGGTTCAGTGAGATATGCTGGATTCTAAACGGAGAAGCTTCTCTGACGCTTTTTCACAGAGATTTTGAAACTGAAATCTCCCATGCCGTTTCCACCATAGGCAGCAATGGGCTTCCCCATAGAACTTGCCAACCTGAATTCCTACAGGCTAGATGTGAGAGGCACATTCTGCTGCTTCCTCCCTAAGAGTTAAGCTTGCTTCTGAAAGCTCAACCTCCGGGGAGTCTGTTTGGCAGAGATATAGAACACACTTTTCCAAGCCTGTTGGAAGGCCTTTGCAGTGTCATTTCGCATCTAATTTCCCAAACCAAACTGCTTGCAGCTCTAACTCCCTTCTAACTACCACTTCTTCGGTTCAGTGAGATATGCTGGATTCTAAACGGAGAAGCTTCTCTGACGCTTTTTCACAGAGATTTTGAAACTGAAATCTCCCATGCCGTTTCCACCATAGGCAGCAATGGGCTTCCCCATAGAACTTGCCAACCTGAATTCCTACAGGATAGATGTGAGAGGTACATTCTGCTGCTTCCTCCCTTAGAGTTAAACTAGCTTCTGAAAGCTCAACCTCCGGGGAGTTTGTTTGGCAGAGATATAGAACACACTTTTCCAAGCCTGTTGGCAGGCCTTTGCAGTGTCATTTCGCATCTAATTTCCCAAACCAAACTGCTTGCAGCTCTAACTGCCTTCTAACTACCACTTCTTCGGTTCAGTGAGATATGCTGGATTCTAAACGGAGAAGCTTCTCTGACGCTTTTTCACAGAGATTTTGAAACTGAAATCTCCCATGCCGTTTCCACCATAGGCAGCAATGGGCTTCCCCATAGAACTTGCCAACCTGAATTCCTAAAGGCTAGATGTGAGAGGCACATTCTGCTGCTTCCTCCCTAACAGTTAAGCTTGCTTCTGAAAGCTCAACCTCCGGGGACTCTGTTTGGCACAGATATAGAACACACTTTTCCAAGCCTGTTGAAGGCCTTTGCAGTGTCATTTCGCATCTAATTTCCCAAACCAAACTGCTTGCAGCTCTAACTCCCTTCTAACTACCACTTCTTCGGTTCAGTGAGATATGCTGGATTCTAAACGGAGAAGCTTCTCTGACGCTTTTTCACAGAGATTTTGAAACTGAAATCTCCCATGCCGTTTCCACCATAGGCAGCATTGTGCTTCCCCATAGAACTTGCGAACCTGAATTCCTACAGGCTAGATGTGAGAGGCACATTCTGCTGCTTCCTCCCTTAGAGTTAAACTAGCTTCTGAAAGCTCAACCTCCGGGGAGTTTGTTTGGCAGAGATATAGAACACACTTTTCCAAGCCTGTTGGAAGGCATTTGCAGTTTCATTTCGCGTCTAATTTCCCAAACCAAACTGCTTGCAGCTCTAACTCCCTTCTAACTACCACTTCTTCGGTTCAGTGAGATATGCTGGATTCTAAACGGAGAAGCTTCTCTGACGCTTTTTCACAGAGATTTTGAAACTGAAATTTCCAAACCCGTTTCCAACGAAGGCGCCAATGGACTTCCCCATAGAACTTGCCAACCTGAATTCCTACAGGCTAGATGTGAGAGGCACATTCTGCTGCTTCCTCCCTTAGAGTTAAACTAGCTTCTGAAAGCTCAACCTCCGGGGAGTTTGTTTGGCAGAGATATAGAACACACTTTTCCAAGCCTGTTGGAAGGCATTTGCAGTTTCATTTCGCGTCTAATTTCCCAAACCAAACTGCTTGCAGCTCTAACTGCCTTCTAACTACCACTTCTTCTGTTCAGTGAGATATGCTGGATTCTAAACGGAGAAGCTTCTCTGACGCTTTTTCACAGTGATTTTGAAACTGAAATCTCCCATGCTGTTTCCACCATAGCCAGCAATGGGCTTCCCCATAGAACTTGCCAACCTGAATTCCTAAATGCTAGATGTGAGAGGCACATTCTGCTGCTTCCTCCCTTAGAGTTAAACTGGCTTCTGAAAGCTCAACCTCCAGGGAGTCTGTTTGGCAGAGATATAGAACACACTTTTCCAAGCCTGTTGGAAGGCATTTGCAGTTTCATTTCGCGTCTAATTTCCCAAACCAAACTGCTTGCAGCTCTAACTGCCTTCTAACTACCACTTCTTCGGTTCAGTGAGATATGCTGGATTCTAAACGGAGAAGCTTCTCTGACGCGTTTTCACAGAGATTTTGAAACTGAAATCTCCCATGCCGTTTCCACCATAGGCAGCAATGGGCTTCCCCATAGAACTTGCCAACCTGAATTCCTACAGGCTAGATGTGAGAGGCACATTCGGCTGCTTCCTCCCTAAGAGTTAAGCTTGCTTCTGAAAGCTCAACCTCCGGGGAGTCTGTTTGGCAGAGATATAGAACACACTTTTCCAAGCCTGTTGGAAGGCCTTTGCAGTGTCATTTCGCATCTAATTTCCCAAACCAAACTGCTTGCAGCTCTAACTCCCTTCTAACTACCACTTCTTCGGTTCAATGAGATATGCTGGATTCTAAACGGAGAAGCTTCTCTGAGGCTTTTTCACAGAGATTTTGAAACTGAAATTTCCAAACCCGTTTCCAACGAAGGCGCCAATGGGCTTCCCCATAGAACTTGCCAACCTGAATTCCTACAGGCTAGATGTGAGAGGCACATTCTGCTGCTTCCTCCCTTAGAGTTAAACTAGCTTCTGAAAGCTCAACCTCCGGGGAGTTTGTTTGGCAGAGATATAGAACACACTTTTCCAAGCCTGTTGGAAGGCATTTGCAGTTTCATTTCGCGTCTAATTTCCCAAACCAAACTGCTTGCAGCTCTAACTCCCTTCTAACTACCACTTCTTCGGTTCAGTGAGATATGCTGGATTCTAAACGGAGAAGCTTCTCAGACGCTTTTTCACAGTGATTTTGAAACTGAAATCTCCCATGCCGTTTCCACCATAGGCAGCAATGGGCTTCCCCATAGAACTTGCCAACCTGAATTCCTACAGGCTAGATGTGAGAGGCACATTCTGCTGCTTCCTCCCTAACAGTTAAGCTTGCTTCTGAAAGCTCAACCTCCGGGGACTCTGTTTGGCACAGATATAGAACACACTTTTCCAAGCCTGTTGGAAGGCCTTTGCAGTGTCATTTCGCGTCTAATTTCCCAAACCAAACTGCTTGCAGGTCTAACTGCCTTCTAACTACCACTTCTTCGGTTCAGTGAGATATGCTGGATTCTAAACGGAGAAGCTTCTCTGACGCTTTTTCACAGAGATTTTGAAACTGAAATCTCCCATGCCGTTTCCACCATAGGCAGCAATGGGCTTCCCCATAGAACTTGCCAACCTGAATTCCTACAGGCTAGATGTGAGAGGCACATTCTGCTGCTTCCTCCCTTAGAGTTAAACTAGCTTCTGACAGCTCAACCTCCGGGGAGTTTGTTTGGCAGAGATATAGAACACACTTTTCCAAGCCTGTTGGAAGGCCTTTGCAGTGTCATTTCGCATCTAATTTCCCAAACCAAACTGCTTGCAGCTCTAACTCCCTTCTAACTACCACTTCTTCGGTTCAGTGAGATATGCTGGATTCTAAAGGGAGAAGCTTCTCTGACGCTTTTTCACAGAGATTTTGAAACTGAAATCTCCCATGCCGTTTCCACCATAGGCAGCAATGGGCTTCCCCATAGAACTTGCCAACCTGAATTCCTAAAGGCTAGATGTGAGAGTCACATTCTGCTGCTTCCTCCCTTAGAGTTAAACTTGCTTCTGAAAGCTCAACCTCCGGGGAGTTTGTTTGGCAGAGATATAGAACACACTTTTCCAAGCCTGTTGGAAGGCATTTGCAGTTTCATTTCGCGTCTAATTTCCCAAACCAAACTGCTTGCAGCTCTAACTCCCTTCTAACTACCACTTCTTCGGTTCAGTGAGATATGCTGGATTCTAAACGGAGAAGCTTCTCTGACGCTTTTTCACAGAGATTTTGAAACTGAAATCTCCCATGCCGTTTCCACCATAGGCAGCAATGGGCTTCCCCATAGAACTTGCCAACCTGAATTCCTACAGGCTAGATGTGAGAGGCACATTCTGCTGCTTCCTCCCTTAGAGTTAAACTAGCTTCTGAAAGCTCAACCTCCGGGGAGTTTGTTTGGCAGAGATATAGAACACACTTTTCCAAGCCTGTTGGAAGGCATTTGCAGTTTCATTTCGCGTCTAATTTCCCAAACCAAACTGCTTGCAGCTCTAACTGCCTTCTAACTACCACTTCTTCGGTTCAGTGAGATATGCTGGATTCTAAACGGAGAAGCTTCTCTGACGCTTTTTCACAGAGATTTTGAAACTGAAATCTCCCATGCCGTTTCCACCATAGGCAGCAATGGGCTTCCCCATAGAACTTGCCAACCTGAATTCCTAAAGGCTAGATGTGAGAGGCACATTCTGCTGCTTCCTCCCTAACAGTTAAGCTTGCTTCTGAAAGCTCAACCTCCGGGGACTCTGTTTGGCACAGATATAGAACACACTTTTCCAAGCCTGTTGGAAGGCCTTTGCAGTGTCATTTCGCATCTAATTTCCCAAACCAAACTGCTTGCAGCTCTAACTCCCTTCTAACTACCACTTCTTCGGTTCAGTGAGATATGCTGGATTCTAAACGGAGAAGCTTCTCTGACGCTTTTTCACAGAGATTTTGAAACTGAAATCTCCCATGCCGTTTCCACCATAGGCAGCAATGGGCTTCCCCATAGAACTTGCCAACCTGAATTCCTAAAGGCTAGATGTGAGAGGCACATTCTGCTGCTTCCTCCCTTAGAGTTAAACTTGCTTCTGAAAGCTCAACCTCCGGGGAGTTTGTTTGGCAGAGATATAGAACACACTTTTCCAAGCCTGTTGGAAGGCATTTGCAGTTTCATTTCGCGTCTAATTTCCCAAACCAAACTGCTTGCAGCTCTAACTCCCTTCTAACTACCACTTCTTTGGTTCAGTGAGATATGCTGGATTCTAAACGGAGAAGCTTCTCTGACGCTTTTTCACAGAGATTTTGAAACTGAAATCTCCCATGCCGTTTCCACCATAGGCAGCAATGGGCTTCCCCATAGAACTTGCCAACCTGAATTCCTAAAGGCTAGATGTGAGTGGCACATTCTGCTGCTTCCTCCCTTAGAGTTAAACTAGCTTCTGAAAGCTCAACCTCCGGGGAGTTTGTTTGGCAGAGATATAGAACACACTTTTCCAAGCCTGTTGGAAGGCATTTGCAGTTTCATTTCGCGTCTAATTTCCCAAACCAAACTGCTTGCAGCTCTAACTCCCTTCTAACTACCACTTCTTCGGTTCAGTGAGATATGCTGGATTCTAAACGGAGAAGCTTCTCTGACGCTTTTTCACAGAGATTTTGAAACTGAAATTTCCAAACCCGTTTCCAACGAAGGCGCCAATGGACTTCCCCATAGAACTTGCCAACCTGAATTCCTACAGGCTAGATGTGAGAGGCACATTCTGCTGCTTCCTCCCTTAGAGTTAAACTAGCTTCTGAAAGCTCAACCTCCGGGGAGTTTGTTTGGCAGAGATATAGAACACACTTTTCCAAGCCTGTTGGAAGGCATTTGCAGTTTCATTTCGCGTCTAATTTCCCAAACCAAACTGCTTGCAGCTCTAACTGCCTTCTAACTACCACTTCTTCTGTTCAGTGAGATATGCTGGATTCTAAACGGAGAAGCTTCTCTGACGCTTTTTCACAGTGATTTTGAAACTGAAATCTCCCATGCGGTTTCCACCATAGCCAGCAATGGGCTTCCCCATAGAACTTGCCAACCTGAATTCCTACATGCTAGATGTGAGAGGCACATTCTGCTGCTTCCTCCCTTAGAGTTAAACTTGCTTCTGAAAGCTCAACCTCCAGGGAGTCTGTTTGGCAGAGATATAGAACACACTTTTCCAAGCCTGTTGGAAGGCATTTGCAGTTTCATTTCGCGTCTAATTTCCCAAACCAAACTGCTTGCAGGTCTTACTGCCTTCTAACTACCACTTCTTCGGTTCAGTGAGATATGCTGGATTCTAAACGGAGAAGCTTCTCTGACGCTTTTTCACAGAGATTTTGAAACTGAAATTTCCAAACCCGTTTCCAACGAAGGCGCCAATGGGCTTCCCCATAGAACTTGCCAACCTGAATTCCTACAGGCTAGATGTGAGAGGCACATTCTGCTGCTTCCTCCCTTAGAGTTAAACTAGCTTCTGAAAGCTCAACCTCCGGGGAGTTTGTTTGGCAGAGATATAGAACACACTTTTCCAAGCCTGTTGGAAGGCATTTGCAGTTTCATTTCGCGTCTAATTTCCCAAACCAAACTGCTTGCAGCTCTAACTCCCTTCTAACTACCACTTCTTCGGTTCAGTGAGATATGCTGGATTCTAAACGGAGAAGCTTCTCTGACGCTTTTTCACAGAGATTTTGAAACTGAAATCTCCCATGCCGTTTCCACCATAGGCAGCAATGGGCTTCCCCATAGAACTTGCCAACCTGAATTCCTACAGGCTAGATGTGAGAGGCACATTCTGCTGCTTCCTCCCTAACAGTTAAGCTTGCTTCTGAAAGCTCAACCTCCGGGGACTCTGTTTGGCACAGATATAGAACACACTTTTCCAAGCCTGTTGGAAGGCCTTTGCAGTGTCATTTCGCGTCTAATTTCCCAAACCAAACTGCTTGCAGGTCTAACTGCCTTCTAACTACCACTTCTTCGGTTCAGTGAGATATGCTGGATTCTAAACGGAGAAGCTTCTCTGACGCTTTTTCACAGAGATTTTGAAACTGAAATCTCCCATGCCGTTTCCACCATAGGCAGCAATGGGCTTCCCCATAGAACTTGCCAACCTGAATTCCTACAGGCTAGATGTGAGAGGCACATTCTGCTGCTTCCTCCCTTAGAGTTAAACTAGCTTCTGAAAGCTCAACCTCCGGGGAGTCTGTTTGGCAGAGATATAGAACACACTTTTCCAAGCCTGTTGGAAGGCATTTGCAGTTTCATTTCGCGTCTAATTACCCAAACCAAACTGCTTGCAGCTCTAACTCCCTTCTAACTACCACTTCTTCGGTTCAGTGAGATATGCTGGATTCTAAACGGAGAAGCTTCTCTGACGCTTTTTCACAGAGATTTTGAAACTGAAATTTCCAAACCCGTTTCCAACGAAGGCGCCAATGGGCTTCACCATAGAACTTGCCAACCTGAATTCCTACAGGCTAGATGTGAGAGGCACATTCTGCTGCTTCCTCCCTTAGAGTTAAACTAGCTTCTGAAAGCTCAACCTCCGGGGAGTTTGTTTGGCAGAGATATAGAACACACTTTTCCAAGCCTGTTGGAAGGCATTTGCAGTTTCATTTCGCGTCTAATTTCCCAAACCAAACTGCTTGCAGATCTAACTCCCTTCTAACTACCACTTCTTTGGTTCAGTGAGATATGCTGGATTCTAAACGGAGAAGCTTCTCTGACGCTTTTTCACAGAGATTTTGAAACTGAAATCTCCCATGCCGTTTCCACCATAGGCAGCAATGGGCTTCCCCATAGAACTTGCCAACCTGAATTCCTAAAGGCTAGATGTGAGAGGCACATTCTGCTGCTTCCTCCCTTAGAGTTAAACTAGCTTCTGAAAGCTCAACCTCCGGGGAGTTTGTTTGGCAGAGATATAGAACACACTTTTCCAAGCCTGTTGGAAGGCATTTGCAGTTTCATTTCGCGTCTAATTTCCCAAACCAAACTGCTTGCAGCTCTAACTCCCTTCTAACTACCACTTCTTCGGTTCAGTGAGATATGCTGGATTCTAAACGGAGAAGCTTCTCTGACGCTTTTTCACAGTGATTTTGAAACTGAAATCTCCCATGCTGTTTCCACCATAGCCAGCAATGGGCTTCCCCATAGAACTTGCCAACCTGAATTCCTAAATGCTAGATGTGAGAGGCACATTCTGCTGCTTCCTCCCTTAGAGTTAAACTGGCTTCTGAAAGCTCAACCTCCAGGGAGTCTGTTTGGCAGAGATATAGAACACACTTTTCCAAGCCTGTTGGAAGGCATTTGCAGTTTCATTTCGCGTCTAATTTCCCAAACCAAACTGCTTGCAGCTCTAACTGCCTTCTAACTACCACTTCTTCGGTTCAGTGAGATATGCTGGATTCTAAACGGAGAAGCTTCTCTGACGCTTTTTCACAGAGATTTTGAAACTGAAATCTCCCATGCCGTTTCCACCATAGGCAGCAATGGGCTTCCCCATAGAACTTGCCAACCTGAATTCCTACAGGCTAGATGTGAGAGGCACATTCGGCTGCTTCCTCCCTAAGAGTTAAGCTTGCTTCTGAAAGCTCAACCTCCGGGGAGTCTGTTTGGCAGAGATATAGAACACACTTTTCCAAGCCTGTTGGAAGGCCTTTGCAGTGTCATTTCGCATCTAATTTCCCAAACCAAACTGCTTGCAGCTCTAACTCCCTTCTAACTACCACTTCTTCGGTTCAATGAGATATGCTGGATTCTAAACGGAGAAGCTTCTCTGAGGCTTTTTCACAGAGATTTTGAAACTGAAATTTCCAAACCCGTTTCCAACGAAGGCGCCAATGGGCTTCCCCATAGAACTTGCCAACCTGAATTCCTACAGGCTAGATGTGAGAGGCACATTCTGCTGCTTCCTCCCTTAGAGTTAAACTAGCTTCTGAAAGCTCAACCTCCGGGGAGTTTGTTTGGCAGAGATATAGAACACACTTTTCCAAGCCTGTTGGAAGGCATTTGCAGTTTCATTTCGCGTCTAATTTCCCAAACCAAACTGCTTGCAGCTCTAACTCCCTTCTAACTACCACTTCTTCGGTTCAGTGAGATATGCTGGATTCTAAACGGAGAAGCTTCTCAGACGCTTTTTCACAGTGATTTTGAAACTGAAATCTCCCATGCCGTTTCCACCATAGGCAGCAATGGGCTTCCCCATAGAACTTGCCAACCTGAATTCCTACAGGCTAGATGTGAGAGGCACATTCTGCTGCTTCCTCCCTAACAGTTAAGCTTGCTTCTGAAAGCTCAACCTCCGGGGACTCTGTTTGGCACAGATATAGAACACACTTTTCCAAGCCTGTTGGAAGGCCTTTGCAGTGTCATTTCGCGTCTAATTTCCCAAACCAAACTGCTTGCAGGTCTAACTGCCTTCTAACTACCACTTCTTCGGTTCAGTGAGATATGCTGGATTCTAAACGGAGAAGCTTCTCTGACGCTTTTTCACAGAGATTTTGAAACTGAAATCTCCCATGCCGTTTCCACCATAGGCAGCAATGGGCTTCCCCATAGAACTTGCCAACCTGAATTCCTACAGGCTAGATGTGAGAGGCACATTCTGCTGCTTCCTCCCTTAGAGTTAAACTAGCTTCTGACAGCTCAACCTCCGGGGAGTTTGTTTGGCAGAGATATAGAACACACTTTTCCAAGCCTGTTGGAAGGCCTTTGCAGTGTCATTTCGCATCTAATTTCCCAAACCAAACTGCTTGCAGCTCTAACTCCCTTCTAACTACCACTTCTTCGGTTCAGTGAGATATGCTGGATTCTAAAGGGAGAAGCTTCTCTGACGCTTTTTCACAGAGATTTTGAAACTGAAATCTCCCATGCCGTTTCCACCATAGGCAGCAATGGGCTTCCCCATAGAACTTGCCAACCTGAATTCCTAAAGGCTAGATGTGAGAGTCACATTCTGCTGCTTCCTCCCTTAGAGTTAAACTTGCTTCTGAAAGCTCAACCTCCGGGGAGTTTGTTTGGCAGAGATATAGAACACACTTTTCCAAGCCTGTTGGAAGGCATTTGCAGTTTCATTTCGCGTCTAATTTCCCAAACCAAACTGCTTGCAGCTCTAACTCCCTTCTAACTACCACTTCTTCTGTTCAGTGAGATATGCTGGATTCTAAACGGAGAAGCTTCTCTGACGCTTTTTCACAGAGATTTTGAAACTGAAATCTCCCATGCCGTTTCCACCATAGGCAGCAATGGGCTTCCCCATAGAACTTGCCAACCTGAATTCCTACAGGCTAGATGTGAGAGGCACATTCTGCTGCTTCCTCCCTTAGAGTTAAACTAGCTTCTGAAAGCTCAACCTCCGGGGAGTTTGTTTGGCAGAGATATAGAACACACTTTTCCAAGCCTGTTGGAAGGCATTTGCAGTTTCATTTCGCGTCTAATTTCCCAAACCAAACTGCTTGCAGCTCTAACTGCCTTCTAACTACCACTTCTTCGGTTCAGTGAGATATGCTGGATTCTAAACGGAGAAGCTTCTCTGACGCTTTTTCACAGAGATTTTGAAACTGAAATCTCCCATGCCGTTTCCACCATAGGCAGCAATGGGCTTCCCCATAGAACTTGCCAACCTGAATTCCTAAAGGCTAGATGTGAGAGGCACATTCTGCTGCTTCCTCCCTAACAGTTAAGCTTGCTTCTGAAAGCTCAACCTCCGGGGACTCTGTTTGGCACAGATATAGAACACACTTTTCCAAGCCTGTTGGAAGGCCTTTGCAGTGTCATTTCGCATCTAATTTCCCAAACCAAACTGCTTGCAGCTCTAACTCCCTTCTAACTACCACTTCTTCGGTTCAGTGAGATATGCTGGATTCTAAACGGAGAAGCTTCTCTGACGCTTTTTCACAGAGATTTTGAAACTGAAATCTCCCATGCCGTTTCCACCATAGGCAGCAATGGGCTTCCCCATAGAACTTGCCAACCTGAATTCCTAAAGGCTAGATGTGAGAGGCGCATTCTGCTGCTTCCTCCCTTAGAGTTAAACTTGCTTCTGAAAGCTCAACCTCCGGGGAGTTTGTTTGGCAGAGATATAGAACACACTTTTCCAAGCCTGTTGGAAGGCATTTGCAGTTTCATTTCGCGTCTAATTTCCCAAACCAAACTGCTTGCAGCTCTAACTCCCTTCTAACTACCACTTCTTTGGTTCAGTGAGATATGCTGGATTCTAAACGGAGAAGCTTCTCTGACGCTTTTTCACAGAGATTTTGAAACTGAAATCTCCCATGCCGTTTCCACCATAGGCAGCAATGGGCTTCCCCATAGAACTTGCCAACCTGAATTCCAAAAGGCTAGATGTGAGTGGCACATTCTGCTGCTTCCTCCCTTAGAGTTAAACTAGCTTCTGAAAGCTCAACCTCCGGGGAGTTTGTTTGGCAGAGATATAGAACACACTTTTCCAAGCCTGTTGGAAGGCATTTGCAGTTTCATTTCGCGTCTAATTTCCCAAACCAAACTGCTTGCAGCTCTAACTCCCTTCTAACTACCACTTCTTCGGTTCAGTGAGATATGCTGGATTCTAAACGGAGAGGCTTCTCTGACGCTTTTTCACAGAGATTTTGAAACTGAAATTTCCAAACCCGTTTCCAACGAAGGCGCCAATGGACTTCCCCATAGAACTTGCCAACCTGAATTCCTACAGGCTAGATGTGAGAGGCACATTCTGCTGCTTCCTCCCTTAGAGTTAAACTAGCTTCTGAAAGCTCAACCTCCGGGGAGTTTGTTTGGCAGAGATATAGAACACACTTTTCCAAGCCTGTTGGAAGGCATTTGCAGTTTCATTTCGCGTCTAATTTCCCAAACCAAACTGCTTGCAGCTCTAACTGCCTTCTAACTACCACTTCTTCTGTTCAGTGAGATATGCTGGATTCTAAACGGAGAAGCTTCTCTGACGCTTTTTCACAGTGATTTTGAAACTGAAATCTCCCATGCGGTTTCCACCATAGCCAGCAATGGGCTTCCCCATAGAACTTGCCAACCTGAATTCCTACATGCTAGATGTGAGAGGCACATTCTGCTGCTTCCTCCCTTAGAGTTAAACTTGCTTCTGAAAGCTCAACCTCCAGGGAGTCTGTTTGGCAGAGATATAGAACACACTTTTCCAAGCCTGTTGGAAGGCATTTGCAGTTTCATTTCGCGTCTAATTTCCCAAACCAAACTGCTTGCAGGTCTTACTGCCTTCTAACTACCACTTCTTCGGTTCAGTGAGATATGCTGGATTCTAAACGGAGAAGATTCTCTGACGCTTTTTCACAGAGATTTTGAAACTGAAATTTCCAAACCCGTTTCCAACGAAGGCGCCAATGGGCTTCCCCATAGAACTTGCCAACCTGAATTCCTACAGGCTAGATGTGAGAGGCACATTCTGCTGCTTCCTCCCTTAGAGTTAAACTAGCTTCTGAAAGCTCAACCTCCGGGGAGTCTGTTTGGCAGAGATATAGAACACACTTTTCCAAGCCTGTTGGAAGGCATTTGCAGTTTCATTTCGCGTCTAATTACCCAAACCAAACTGCTTGCAGCTCTAACTCCCTTCTAACTACCACTTCTTCGGTTCAGTGAGATATGCTGGATTCTAAACGGAGAAGCTTCTCTGACGCTTTTTCACAGAGATTTTGAAACTGAAATTTCCAAACCCGTTTCCAACGAAGGCGCCAATGGGCTTCACCATAGAACTTGCCAACCTGAATTCCTACAGGCTAGATGTGAGAGGCACATTCTGCTGCTTCCTCCCTTAGAGTTAAACTAGCTTCTGAAAGCTCAACCTCCGGGGAGTTTGTTTGGCAGAGATATAGAACACACTTTTCCAAGCCTGTTGGAAGGCATTTGCAGTTTCATTTCGCGTCTAATTTCCCAAACCAAACTGCTTGCAGATCTAACTCCCTTCTAACTACCACTTCTTTGGTTCAGTGAGATATGCTGGATTCTAAACGGAGAAGCTTCTCTGACGCTTTTTCACAGAGATTTTGAAACTGAAATCTCCCATGCCGTTTCCACCATAGGCAGCAATGGGCTTCCCCATAGAACTTGCCAACCTGAATTCCTAAAGGCTAGATGTGAGAGGCACATTCTGCTGCTTCCTCCCTTAGAGTTAAACTAGCTTCTGAAAGCTCAACCTCCGGGGAGTTTGTTTGGCAGAGATATAGAACACACTTTTCCAAGCCTGTTGGAAGGCATTTGCAGTTTCATTTCGCGTCTAATTTCCCAAACCAAACTGCTTGCAGCTCTAACTCCCTTCTAACTACCACTTCTTCGGTTCAGTGAGATATGCTGGATTCTAAACGGAGAAGCTTCTCTGACGCTTTTTCACAGAGATTTTGAAACTGAAATCTCCCATGCCGTTTCCACCATAGGCAGCAATGGGCTTCCCCATAGAACTTGCCAACCTGAATTCCTACAGGCTAGATGTGAGAGGCACATTCGGCTGCTTCCTCCCTAAGAGTTAAGCTTGCTTCTGAAAGCTCAACCTCCGGGGAGTCTGTTTGGCAGAGATATAGAACACACTTTTCCAAGCCTGTTGGAAGGCCTTTGCAGTGTCATTTCGCATCTAATTTCCCAAACCAAACTGCTTGCAGCTCTAACTCCCTTCTAACTACCACTTCTTCGGTTCAGTGAGATATGCTGGATTCTAAACGGAGAAGCTTCTCTGACGCTTTTTCACAGAGATTTTGAAACTGAAATTTCCAAACCAGTTTCCAACGAAGGCGCCAATGGACTTCCCCATAGAACTTGCCAACCTGAATTCCTACAGGCTAGATGTGAGAGGCACATTCTGCTGCTTCCTCCCTTAGAGTTAAACTAGCTTCTGAAAGCTCAACCTCCGGGGAGTTTGTTTGGCAGAGATATAGAACACACTTTTCCAAGCCTATTGGAAGGCATTTGCAGTTTCATTTCGCGTCTAATTTCCCAAACCAAACTGCTTGCAGCTCTAACTGCCTTCTTACTACCACTTCTTCGGTTCAGTGAGATATGCTGGATTCTAAACGGAGAAGCTTCTCTGACGCTTTTTCACAGTGATTTTGAAACTGAAATCTCCCATGCTGTTTCCACCATAGCCAGCAATGGGCTTCCCCATAGAACTTGCCAACCTGAATTCCTACAGGCTAGATGTGAGAGGCACATTCTGCTGCTTCCTCCCTTAGAGTTAAACTAGCTTCTGAAAGCTCAACCTCCAGGGAGTCTGTTTGGCAGAGATATAGAACACACTTTTCCAAGCCTGTTGGAAGGCATTTGCAGTTTCATTTCGCGTCTAATTTCCCAAACCAAACTGCTTGCAGGTCTTACTGTCTTCTAACTACCACTTCTTCGGTTCAGTGAGATATGCTGGATTCTAAACGGAGAAGCTTCTCTGACGCTTTTTCACAGAGATTTTGAAACTGAAATCTCCCATGCCGTTTCCACCATAGGCAGCAATGGGCTTCCCAATAGAACTTGCCAACCTGAATTCCTAAAGGCTAGATGTGAGAGGCACATTCTGCTGCTTCCTCCCTTAGAGTTAAACTTGCTTCTGAAAGCTCAACCTCCGGGGAGTTTGTTTGGCAGAGATATAGAACACACTTTTCCAAGCCTGTTGGAAGGCATTTGCAGTTTCATTTCGCGTCTAATTTCCCAAACCAAACTCCTTGCAGCTCTAACCCCCTTCTAACTACCACTTCTTCGGTTCAGTGAGATATGCTGGATTCTAAACGGAGAAGCTTCTCTGACGCTTTTTCTCAGAGATTTTGAAACTGAAATTTCCAAACCCGTTTCCAACGAAGGCGCCAATGGGCTTCCCCATAGAACTTGCCAACCTGAATTCCTACAGGCTAGATGTGAGAGGCACATTCTGCTGCTTCCTCCCTTAGAGTTAAACTAGCTTCTGAAAGCTCAACCTCCGGGGAGTTTGTTTGGCAGAGATATAGAACACACTTTTCCAAGCCTGTTGGAAGGCATTTGCAGTTTCATTTCGCGTCTAATTTCCCAAACCAAACTGCTTGCAGATCTAACTCCCTTCTAACTACCACTTCTTTGGTTCAGTGAGATATGCTGGATTCTAAACGGAGAAGCTTCTCTGACGCTTTTTCACAGAGATTTTGAAACTGAAATCTCCCATGCCGTTTCCACCATAGGCAGCAATGGGCTTCCCCATAGAACTTGCCAACCTGAATTCCTAAAGGCTAGATGTGAGAGGCACATTCTGCTGCTTCCTCCCTTAGAGTTAAACTAGCTTCTGAAAGCTCAACCTCCGGGGAGTTTGTTTGGCAGAGATATAGAACACACTTTTCCAAGCCTGTTGGAAGGCATTTGCAGTTTCATTTCGCGTCTAATTTCCCAAACCAAACTGCTTGCAGCTCTAACTCCCTTCTAACTACCACTTCTTCGGTTCAGTGAGATATGCTGGATTCTAAACGGAGAAGCTTCTCTGACGCTTTTTCACAGTGATTTTGAAACTGAAATCTCCCATGCTGTTTCCACCATAGCCAGCAATGGGCTTCCCCATAGAACTTGCCAACCTGAATTCCTAAATGCTAGATGTGAGAGGCACATTCTGCTGCTTCCTCCCTTAGAGTTAAACTGGCTTCTGAAAGCTCAACCTCCAGGGAGTCTGTTTGGCAGAGATATAGAACACACTTTTCCAAGCCTGTTGGAAGGCATTTGCAGTTTCATTTCGCGTCTAATTTCCCAAACCAAACTGCTTGCAGCTCTAACTGCCTTCTAACTACCACTTCTTCGGTTCAGTGAGATATGCTGGATTCTAAACGGAGAAGCTTCTCTGACGCTTTTTCACAGAGATTTTGAAACTGAAATCTCCCATGCCGTTTCCACCATAGGCAGCAATGGGCTTCCCCATAGAACTTGCCAACCTGAATTCCTACAGGCTAGATGTGAGAGGCACATTCGGCTGCTTCCTCCCTAAGAGTTAAGCTTGCTTCTGAAAGCTCAACCTCCGGGGAGTCTGTTTGGCAGAGATATAGAACACACTTTTCCAAGCCTGTTGGAAGGCCTTTGCAGTGTCATTTCGCATCTAATTTCCCAAACCAAACTGCTTGCAGCTCTAACTCCCTTCTAACTACCACTTCTTCGGTTCAATGAGATATGCTGGATTCTAAACGGAGAAGTTTCTCTGAGGCTTTTTCACAGAGATTTTGAAACTGAAATTTCCAAACCCGTTTCCAACGAAGGCGCCAATGGGCTTCCCCATAGAACTTGCCAACCTGAATTCCTACAGGCTAGATGTGAGAGGCACATTCTGCTGCTTCCTCCCTTAGAGTTAAACTAGCTTCTGAAAGCTCAACCTCCGGGGAGTTTGTTTGGCAGAGATATAGAACACACTTTTCCAAGCCTGTTGGAAGGCATTTGCAGTTTCATTTCGCGTCTAATTTCCCAAACCAAACTGCTTGCAGCTCTAACTCCCTTCTAACTACCACTTCTTCGGTTCAGTGAGATATGCTGGATTCTAAACGGAGAAGCTTCTCAGACGCTTTTTCACAGTGATTTTGAAACTGAAATCTCCCATGCCGTTTCCACCATAGGCAGCAATGGGCTTCCCCATAGAACTTGCCAACCTGAATTCCTACAGGCTAGATGTGAGAGGCACATTCTGCTGCTTCCTCCCTAACAGTTAAGCTTGCTTCTGAAAGCTCAACCTCCGGGGACTATGTTTGGCACAGATATAGAACACACTTTTCCAAGCCTGTTGGAAGGCCTTTGCAGTGTCATTTCGCGTCTAATTTCCCAAACCAAACTGCTTGCAGGTCTAACTGCCTTCTAACTACCACTTCTTCGGTTCAGTGAGATATGCTGGATTCTAAACGGAGAAGCTTCTCTGACGCTTTTTCACAGAGATTTTGAAACTGAAATCTCCCATGCCGTTTCCACCATAGGCAGCAATGGGCTTCCCCATAGAACTTGCCAACCTGAATTCCTACAGGCTAGATGTGAGAGGCACATTCTGCTGCTTCCTCCCTTAGAGTTAAACTAGCTTCTGACAGCTCAACCTCCGGGGAGTTTGTTTGGCAGAGATATAGAACACACTTTTCCAAGCCTGTTGGAAGGCCTTTGCAGTGTCATTTCGCATCTAATTTCCCAAACCAAACTGCTTGCAGCTCTAACTCCCTTCTAACTACCACTTCTTCGGTTCAGTGAGATATGCTGGATTCTAAAGGGAGAAGCTTCTCTGACGCTTTTTCACAGAGATTTTGAAACTGAAATCTCCCATGCCGTTTCCACCATAGGCAGCAATGGGCTTCCCCATAGAACTTGCCAACCTGAATTCCTAAAGGCTAGATGTGAGAGTCACATTCTGCTGCTTCCTCCCTTAGAGTTAAACTTGCTTCTGAAAGCTCAACCTCCGGGGAGTCTGTTTGGCAGAGATATAGAACACACTTTTCCAAGCCTGTTGGAAGGCATTTGCAGTTTCATTTCGCGTCTAATTACCCAAACCAAACTGCTTGCAGCTCTAACTCCCTTCTAACTACCACTTCTTCGGTTCAGTGAGATATGCTGGATTCTAAACGGAGAAGCTTCTCTGACGCTTTTTCACAGAGATTTTGAAACTGAAATCTCCCATGCCGTTTCCACCATAGGCAGCAATGGGCTTCCCCATAGAACTTGCCAACCTGAATTCCTACAGGCTAGATGTGAGAGGCACATTCTGCTGCTTCCTCCCTTAGAGTTAAACTAGCTTCTGAAAGCTCAACCTCCGGGGAGTTTGTTTGGCAGAGATATAGAACACACTTTTCCAAGCCTGTTGGAAGGCATTTGCAGTTTCATTTCGCGTCTAATTTCCCAAACCAAACTGCTTGCAGCTCTAACTGCCTTCTAACTACCACTTCTTCGGTTCAGTGAGATATGCTGGATTCTAAACGGAGAAGCTTCTCTGACGCTTTTTCACAGAGATTTTGAAACTGAAATCTCCCATGCCGTTTCCACCATAGGCAGCAATGGGCTTCCCCATAGAACTTGCCAACCTGAATTCCTAAAGGCTAGATGTGAGAGGCACATTCTGCTGCTTCCTCCCTAACAGTTAAGCTTGCTTCTGAAAGCTCAACCTCCGGGGACTCTGTTTGGCACAGATATAGAACACACTTTTCCAAGCCTGTTGGAAGGCCTTTGCAGTGTCATTTCGCATCTAATTTCCCAAACCAAACTGCTTGCAGCTCTAACTCCCTTCTAACTACCACTTCTTCGGTTCAGTGAGATATGCTGGATTCTAAACGGAGAAGCTTCTCTGACGCTTTTTCACAGAGATTTTGAAACTGAAATCTCCCATGCCGTTTCCACCATAGGCAGCAATGGGCTTCCCCATAGAACTTGCCAACCTGAATTCCTAAAGGCTAGATGTGAGAGGCACATTCTGCTGCTTCCTCCCTTAGAGTTAAACTTGCTTCTGAAAGCTCAACCTCCGGGGAGTTTGTTTGGCAGAGATATAGAACACACTTTTCCAAGCCTGTTGGAAGGCATTTGCAGTTTCATTTCGCGTCTAATTTCCCAAACCAAACTGCTTGCAGCTCTAACTCCCTTCTAACTACCACTTCTTTGGTTCAGTGAGATATGCTGGATTCTAAACGGAGAAGCTTCTCTGACGCTTTTTCACAGAGATTTTGAAACTGAAATCTCCCATGCCGTTTCCACCATAGGCAGCAATGGGCTTCCCCATAGAACTTGCCAACCTGAATTCCTAAAGGCTAGATGTGAGTGGCACATTCTGCTGCTTCCTCCCTTAGAGTTAAACTAGCTTCTGAAAGCTCAACCTCCGGGGAGTTTGTTTGGCAGAGATATAGAACACACTTTTCCAAGCCTGTTGGAAGGCATTTGCAGTTGCATTTCGCGTCTAATTTCCCAAACCAAACTGCTTGCAGCTCTAACTCCCTTCTAACTACCACTTCTTCGGTTCAGTGAGATATGCTGGATTCTAAACGGAGAAGCTTCTCTGACGCTTTTTCACAGAGATTTTGAAACTGAAATTTCCAAACCCGTTTCCAACGAAGGCGCCAATGGACTTCCCCATAGAACTTGCCAACCTGAATTCCTACAGGCTAGATGTGAGAGGCACATTCTGCTGCTTCCTCCC
Source organism: Cynocephalus volans (assembly GCF_027409185.1). Lineage (NCBI taxonomy): Eukaryota > Metazoa > Chordata > Mammalia > Dermoptera > Cynocephalidae > Cynocephalus > Cynocephalus volans. The sequence goes on from NW_026902379.1 coordinate 539,032, forward strand.
TTAGAGTTAAACTAGCTTCTGAAAGCTCAACCTCCGGGGAGTTTGTTTGGCAGAGATATAGAACACACTTTTCCAAGCCTGTTGGAAGGCATTTGCAGTTTCATTTCGCGTCTAATTTCCCAAACCAAACTGCTTGCAGCTCTAACTGCCTTCTAACTACCACTTCTTCTGTTCAGTGAGATATGCTGGATTCTAAACGGAGAAGCTTCTCTGACGCTTTTTCACAGTGATTTTGAAACTGAAATCTCCCATGCGGTTTCCACCATAGCCAGCAATGGGCTTCCCCATTGAACTTGCCAACCTGAATTCCTACATGCTAGATGTGAGAGGCACATTCTGCTGCTTCCTCCCTTAGAGTTAAACTTGCTTCTGAAAGCTCAACCTCCAGGGAGTCTGTTTGGCAGAGATATAGAACACACTTTTCCAAGCCTGTTGGAAGGCATTTGCAGTTTCATTTCGCGTCTAATTTCCCAAACCAAACTGCTTGCAGGTCTTACTGCCTTCTAACTACCACTTCTTCGGTTCAGTGAGATATGCTGGATTCTAAACGGAGAAGCTTCTCTGACGCTTTTTCACAGAGATTTTGAAACTGAAATTTCCAAACCCGTTTCCAACGAAGGCGCCAATGGGCTTCCCCATAGAACTTGCCAACCTGAATTCCTACAGGCTAGATGTGAGAGGCACATTCTGCTGCTTCCTCCCTTAGAGTTAAACTAGCTTCTGAAAGCTCAACCTCCGGGGAGTTTGTTTGGCAGAGATATAGAACACACTTTTCCAAGCCTGTTGGAAGGCATTTGCAGTTTCATTTCGCGTCTAATTTCCCAAACCAAACTGCTTGCAGCTCTAACTCCCTTCTAACTACCACTTCTTCGGTTCAGTGAGATATGCTGGATTCTAAACGGAGAAGCTTCTCTGACGCTTTTTCACAGAGATTTTGAAACTGAAATCTCCCATGCCGTTTCCACCATAGGCAGCAATGGGCTTCCCCATAGAACTTGCCAACCTGAATTCCTACAGGCTAGATGTGAGAGGCACATTCTGCTGCTTCCTCCCTAAGAGTTAAGCTTGCTTCTGAAAGCTCAACCTCCGGGGAGTCTGTTTGGCAGAGATATAGAACACACTTTTCCAAGCCTGTTGGAAGGCCTTTGCAGTGTCATTTCGCGTCTAATTTCCCAAACCAAACTGCTTGCAGGTCTAACTGCCTTCTAACTACCACTTCTTCGGTTCAGTGAGATATGCTGGATTCTAAACGGAGAAGCTTCTCTGACGCTTTTTCACAGAGATTTTGAAACTGAAATCTCCCATGCCGTTTTCACCATAGGCAGCAATGGGCTTCCCCATAGAACTTGCCAACCTGAATTCCTACAGGCTAGATGTGAGAGGCACATTCTGCTGCTTCCTCCCTTAGAGTTAAACTAGCTTCTGAAAGCTCAACCTCCGGGGAGTCTGTTTGGCAGAGATATAGAACACACTTTTCCAAGCCTGTTGGAAGGCATTTGCAGTTTCATTTCGCGTCTAATTACCCAAACCAAACTGCTTGCAGCTCTAACTCCCTTCTAACTACCACTTCTTCGGTTCAGTGAGATATGCTGGATTCTAAACGGAGAAGCTTCTCTGACGCTTTTTCACAGAGATTTTGAAACTGAAATTTCCAAACCCGTTTCCAACGAAGGCGCCAATGGGCTTCACCATAGAACTTGCCAACCTGAATTCCTACAGGCTAGATGTGAGAGGCACATTCTGCTGCTTCCTCCCTTAGAGTTAAACTAGCTTCTGAAAGCTCAACCTCCGGGGAGTTTGTTTGGCAGAGATATAGAACACACTTTTCCAAGCCTGTTGGAAGGCATTTGCAGTTTCATTTCGCGTCTAATTTCCCAAACCAAACTGCTTGCAGATCTAACTCCCTTCTAACTACCACTTCTTTGGTTCAGTGAGATATGCTGGATTCTAAACGGAGAAGCTTCTCTGACGCTTTTTCACAGAGATTTTGAAACTGAAATCTCCCATGCCGTTTCCACCATAGGCAGCAATGGGCTTCCCCATAGAACTTGCCAACCTGAATTCCTAAAGGCTAGATGTGAGAGGCACATTCTGCTGCTTCCTCCCTTAGAGTTAAACTAGCTTCTGAAAGCTCAACCTCCGGGGAGTTTGTTTGGCAGAGATATAGAACACACTTTTCCAAGCCTGTTGGAAGGCATTTGCAGTTTCATTTCGCGTCTAATTTCCCAAACCAAACTGCTTGCAGCTCTAACTCCCTTCTAACTACCACTTCTTCGGTTCAGTGAGATATGCTGGATTCTAAACGGAGAAGCTTCTCTGACACTTTTTCACAGAGATTTTGAAACTGAAATCTCCCATGCCGTTTCCACCATAGGCAGCAATGGGCTTCCCCATAGAACTTGCCAACCTGAATTCCTACAGGCTAGATGTGAGAGGCACATTCGGCTGCTTCCTCCCTAAGAGTTAAGCTTGCTTCTGAAAGCTCAACCTCCGGGGAGTCTGTTTGGCAGAGATATAGAACACACTTTTCCAAGCCTGTTGGAAGGCCTTTGCAGTGTCATTTCGCATCTAATTTCCCAAACCAAACTGCTTGCAGCTCTAACTCCCTTCTAACTACCACTTCTTCGGTTCAGTGAGATATGCTGGATTCTAAACGGAGAAGCTTCTCTGACGCTTTTTCACAGAGATTTTGAAACTGAAATTTCCAAACCAGTTTCCAACGAAGGCGCCAATGGACTTCCCCATAGAACTTGCCAACCTGAATTCCTACAGGCTAGATGTGAGAGGCACATTCTGCTGCTTCCTCCCTTAGAGTTAAACTAGCTTCTGAAAGCTCAACCTCCGGGGAGTTTGTTTGGCAGAGATATAGAACACACTTTTCCAAGCCTATTGGAAGGCATTTGCAGTTTCATTTCGCGTCTAATTTCCCAAACCAAACTGCTTGCAGCTCTAACTGCCTTCTTACTACCACTTCTTCGGTTCAGTGAGATATGCTGGATTCTAAACGGAGAAGCTTCTCTGACGCTTTTTCACAGTGATTTTGAAACTGAAATCTCCCATGCTGTTTCCACCATAGCCAGCAATGGGCTTCCCCATAGAACTTGCCAACCTGAATTCCTACAGGCTAGATGTGAGAGGCACATTCTGCTGCTTCCTCCCTTAGAGTTAAACTAGCTTCTGAAAGCTCAACCTCCAGGGAGTCTGTTTGGCAGAGATATAGAACACACTTTTCCAAGCCTGTTGGAAGGCATTTGCAGTTTCATTTCGCGTCTAATTTCCCAAACCAAACTGCTTGCAGCTCTAACTCCCTTCTAACTACCACTTCTTCGGTTCAGTGAGATATGCTGGATTCTAAACGGAGAAGCTTCTCTGACGCTTTTTCACAGAGATTTTGAAACTGAAATCTCCCATGCCGTTTCCACCATAGGCAGCAATGGGCTTCCCAATAGAACTTGCCAACCTGAATTCCTAAAGGCTAGATGTGAGAGGCACATTCTGCTGCTTCCTCCCTTAGAGTTAAACTTGCTTCTGAAAGCTCAACCTCCGGGGAGTTTGTTTGGCAGAGATATAGAACACACTTTTCCAAGCCTGTTGGAAGGCATTTGCAGTTTCATTTCGCGTCTAATTTCCCAAACCAAACTGCTTGCAGCTCTAACCCCCTTCTAACTACCACTTCTTCGGTTCAGTGAGATATGCTGGATTCTAAACGGAGAAGCTTCTCTGACGCTTTTTCTCAGAGATTTTGAAACTGAAATTTCCAAACCCGTTTCCAACGAAGGCGCCAATGGGCTTCCCCATAGAACTTGCCAACCTGAATTCCTACAGGCTAGATGTGAGAGGCACATTCTGCTGCTTCCTCCCTTAGAGTTAAACTAGCTTCTGAAAGCTCAACCTCCGGGGAGTTTGTTTGGCAGAGATATAGAACACACTTTTCCAAGCCTGTTGGAAGGCATTTGCAGTTTCATTTCGCGTCTAATTTCCCAAACCAAACTGCTTGCAGCTCTAACTGCCTTCTAACTACCACTTCTTCGGTTCAGTGAGATATGCTGGATTCTAAACGGAGAAGCTTCTCTGACGCTTTTTCACAGAGATTTTGAAATTGAAATCTCCCATGCCGTTTCCACCATAGGCAGCAATGGGCTTCCCCATAGAACTTGCCAACCTGAAGTCCTACAGGCTAGATATGAGAGGCACATTCTGCTGCTTCCTCCCTAAGAGTTAAGCTTGCTTCTGAAAGCTCAACCTCCGGGGAGTCTGTTTGGCAGAGATATAGAACACACTTTTCCAAGCCTGTTGGAAGGCCTTTGCAGGGTCATTTCGCATCTAATTTCCCAAACCAAACTGCTTGCAGCTCTAACTCCCTTCTAACTACCACTTCTTCGGTTCAGTGAGATATGCTGGATTCTAAACGGAGAAGCTTCTCTGACGCTTTTTCACAGAGATTTTGAAACTGAAATTTCCAAACCCGTTTCCAACGAAGGCGCCAATGGACTTCCCCATAGAACTTGCCAACCTGAATTCCTACAGGCTAGATGTGAGAGGCACATTCTGCTGCTTCCTCCCTTAGAGTTAAACTAGCTTCTGAAAGCTCAACCTCCGGGGAGTTTGTTTGGCAGAGATATAGAACACACTTTTCCAAGCCTGTTGGAAGGCATTTGCAGTTTCATTTCGCGTCTAATTTCCCAAACCAAACTGCTTGCAGCTCTAACTGCCTTCTAACTACCACTTCTTCTGTTCAGTGAGATATGCTGGATTCTAAACGGAGAAGCTTCTCTGACGCTTTTTCACAGTGATTTTGAAACTGAAATCTCCCATGCGGTTTCCACCATAGCCAGCAATGGGCTTCCCCATAGAACTTGCCAACCTGAATTCCTACATGCTAGATGTGAGAGGCACATTCTGCTGCTTCCTCCCTTAGAGTTAAACTTGCTTCTGAAAGCTCAACCTCCAGGGAGTCTGTTTGGCAGAGATATAGAACACACTTTTCCAAGCCTGTTGGAAGGCATTTGCAGTTTCATTTCGCGTCTAATTTCCCAAACCAAACTGCTTGCAGGTCTTACTGCCTTCTAACTACCACTTCTTCGGTTCAGTGAGATATGCTGGATTCTAAACGGAGAAGCTTCTCTGACGCTTTTTCACAGAGATTTTGAAACTGAAATTTCCAAACCCGTTTCCAACGAAGGCGCCAATGGGCTTCCCCATAGAACTTGCCAACCTGAATTCCTACAGGCTAGATGTGAGAGGCACATTCTGCTGCTTCCTCCCTTAGAGTTAAACTAGCTTCTGAAAGCTCAACCTCCGGGGAGTTTGTTTGGCAGAGATATAGAACACACTTTTCCAAGCCTGTTGGAAGGCATTTGCAGTTTCATTTCGCGTCTAATTTCCCAAACCAAACTGCTTGCAGCTCTAACTCCCTTCTAACTACCACTTCTTCGGTTCAGTGAGATATGCTGGATTCTAAACGGAGAAGCTTCTCTGACGCTTTTTCACAGAGATTTTGAAACTGAAATCTCCCATGCCGTTTCCACCATAGGCAGCAATGGGCTTCCCCATAGAACTTGCCAACCTGAATTCCTACAGGCTAGATGTGAGAGGCACATTCTGCTGCTTCCTCCCTAAGAGTTAAGCTTGCTTCTGAAAGCTCAACCTCCGGGGAGTCTGTTTGGCAGAGATATAGAACACACTTTTCCAAGCCTGTTGGAAGGCCTTTGCAGTGTCATTTCGCGTCTAATTTCCCAAACCAAACTGCTTGCAGGTCTAACTGCCTTCTAACTACCACTTCTTCGGTTCAGTGAGATATGCTGGATTCTAAACGGAGAAGCTTCTCTGACGCTTTTTCACAGAGATTTTGAAACTGAAATCTCCCATGCCGTTTCCACCATAGGCAGCAATGGGCTTCCCCATAGAACTTGCCAACCTGAATTCCTACAGGCTAGATGTGAGAGGCACATTCTGCTGCTTCCTCCCTTAGAGTTAAACTAGCTTCTGAAAGCTCAACCTCCGGGGAGTCTGTTTGGCAGAGATATAGAACACACTTTTCCAAGCCTGTTGGAAGGCATTTGCAGTTTCATTTCGCGTCTAATTACCCAAACCAAACTGCTTGCAGCTCTAACTCCCTTCTAACTACCACTTCTTCGGTTCAGTGAGATATGCTGGATTCTAAACGGAGAAGCTTCTCTGACGCTTTTTCACAGAGATTTTGAAACTGAAATTTCCAAACCCGTTTCCAACGAAGGCGCCAATGGGCTTCACCATAGAACTTGCCAACCTGAATTCCTACAGGCTAGATGTGAGAGGCACATTCTGCTGCTTCCTCCCTTAGAGTTAAACTAGCTTCTGAAAGCTCAACCTCCGGGGAGTTTGTTTGGCAGAGATATAGAACACACTTTTCCAAGCCTGTTGGAAGGCATTTGCAGTTTCATTTCGCGTCTAATTTCCCAAACCAAACTGCTTGCAGATCTAACTCCCTTCTAACTACCACTTCTTTGGTTCAGTGAGATATGCTGGATTCTAAACGGAGAAGCTTCTCTGACGCTTTTTCACAGAGATTTTGAAACTGAAATCTCCCATGCCGTTTCCACCATAGGCAGCAATGGGCTTCCCCATAGAACTTGCCAACCTGAATTCCTAAAGGCTAGATGTGAGAGGCACATTCTGCTGCTTCCTCCCTTAGAGTTAAACTAGCTTCTGAAAGCTCAACCTCCGGGGAGTTTGTTTGGCAGAGATATAGAACACACTTTTCCAAGCCTGTTGGAAGGCATTTGCAGTTTCATTTCGCGTCTAATTTCCCAAACCAAACTGCTTGCAGCTCTAACTCCCTTCTAACTACCACTTCTTCGGTTCAGTGAGATATGCTGGATTCTAAACGGAGAAGCTTCTCTGACACTTTTTCACAGAGATTTTGAAACTGAAATCTCCCATGCCGTTTCCACCATAGGCAGCAATGGGCTTCCCCATAGAACTTGCCAACCTGAATTCCTACAGGCTAGATGTGAGAGGCACATTCGGCTGCTTCCTCCCTAAGAGTTAAGCTTGCTTCTGAAAGCTCAACCTCCGGGGAGTCTGTTTGGCAGAGATATAGAACACACTTTTCCAAGCCTGTTGGAAGGCCTTTGCAGTGTCATTTCGCATCTAATTTCCCAAACCAAACTGCTTGCAGCTCTAACTCCCTTCTAACTACCACTTCTTCGGTTCAGTGAGATATGCTGGATTCTAAACGGAGAAGCTTCTCTGACGCTTTTTCACAGAGATTTTGAAACTGAAATTTCCAAACCAGTTTCCAACGAAGGCGCCAATGGACTTCCCCATAGAACTTGCCAACCTGAATTCCTACAGGCTAGATGTGAGAGGCACATTCTGCTGCTTCCTCCCTTAGAGTTAAACTAGCTTCTGAAAGCTCAACCTCCGGGGAGTTTGTTTGGCAGAGATATAGAACACACTTTTCCAAGCCTATTGGAAGGCATTTGCAGTTTCATTTCGCGTCTAATTTCCCAAACCAAACTGCTTGCAGCTCTAACTGCCTTCTTACTACCACTTCTTCGGTTCAGTGAGATATGCTGGATTCTAAACGGAGAAGCTTCTCTGACGCTTTTTCACAGTGATTTTGAAACTGAAATCTCCCATGCTGTTTCCACCATAGCCAGCAATGGGCTTCCCCATAGAACTTGCCAACCTGAATTCCTACAGGCTAGATGTGAGAGGCACATTCTGCTGCTTCCTCCCTTAGAGTTAAACTAGCTTCTGAAAGCTCAACCTCCAGGGAGTCTGTTTGGCAGAGATATAGAACACACTTTTCCAAGCCTGTTGGAAGGCATTTGCAGTTTCATTTCGCGTCTAATTTCCCAAACCAAACTGCTTGCAGCTCTAACTCCCTTCTAACTACCACTTCTTCGGTTCAGTGAGATATGCTGGATTCTAAACGGAGAAGCTTCTCTGACGCTTTTTCACAGAGATTTTGAAACTGAAATCTCCCATGCCGTTTCCACCATAGGCAGCAATGGGCTTCCCAATAGAACTTGCCAACCTGAATTCCTAAAGGCTAGATGTGAGAGGCACATTCTGCTGCTTCCTCCCTTAGAGTTAAACTTGCTTCTGAAAGCTCAACCTCCGGGGAGTTTGTTTGGCAGAGATATAGAACACACTTTTCCAAGCCTGTTGGAAGGCATTTGCAGTTTCATTTCGCGTCTAATTTCCCAAACCAAACTGCTTGCAGCTCTAACCCCCTTCTAACTACCACTTCTTCGGTTCAGTGAGATATGCTGGATTCTAAACGGAGAAGCTTCTCTGACGCTTTTTCTCAGAGATTTTGAAACTGAAATTTCCAAACCCGTTTCCAACGAAGGCGCCAATGGGCTTCCCCATAGAACTTGCCAACCTGAATTCCTACAGGCTAGATGTGAGAGGCACATTCTGCTGCTTCCTCCCTTAGAGTTAAACTAGCTTCTGAAAGCTCAACCTCCGGGGAGTTTGTTTGGCAGAGATATAGAACACACTTTTCCAAGCCTGTTGGAAGGCATTTGCAGTTTCATTTCGCGTCTAATTTCCCAAACCAAACTGCTTGCAGCTCTAACTGCCTTCTAACTACCACTTCTTCGGTTCAGTGAGATATGCTGGATTCTAAACGGAGAAGCTTCTCTGACGCTTTTTCACAGAGATTTTGAAATTGAAATCTCCCATGCCGTTTCCACCATAGGCAGCAATGGGCTTCCCCATAGAACTTGCCAACCTGAAGTCCTACAGGCTAGATATGAGAGGCACATTCTGCTGCTTCCTCCCTAAGAGTTAAGCTTGCTTCTGAAAGCTCAACCTCCGGGGAGTCTGTTTGGCAGAGATATAGAACACACTTTTCCAAGCCTGTTGGAAGGCCTTTGCAGGGTCATTTCGCATCTAATTTCCCAAACCAAACTGCTTGCAGCTCTAACTCCCTTCTAACTACCACTTCTTCGGTTCAGTGAGATATGCTGGATTCTAAATGGAGAAGCTTCTCTGACGCTTTTTCACAGAGATTTTGAAACTGAAATCTCCCATGCCGTTTCCACCATAGGCAGCAATGGGCTTCCCCATAGAACTTGCCAACCTGAATTCCTACAGGCTAGATGTGAGAGGCACATTCTGCTGCTTCCTCCCTAACAGTTAAGCTTGCTTCTAAAAGCTCAACCTCTGGGGAGTCTGTTTGGCAGAGATATAGAAGACACTTTTCCAAGCCTGTTGGAAGGCCTTTGCAGTGTCATTTCGCATCTAATTTCCCAAACCAAACTGCTTGCAGCTCTAACTCCCTTCTAACTACCACTTCTTCGGTTCAGTGAGATATGCTGGATTCTAAACGGAGAAGCTTCTCTGACGCTTTTTCACAGAGATTTTGAAACTGAAATCTCCCATGCTGTTTCCACCATAGGCAGCAATGGGCTTCCCCATAGAACTTGCCAACCTGAATTCCTACAGGCTAGATGTGAGAGGCACATTCTGCTGCTTCCTCCCTTAGAGTTAAACTAGCTTCTGAAAGCTCAACCTCCGGGGAGTTTGTTTGGCAGAGATATAGAACACACTTTTCCAAGCCTGTTGGAAGGCATTTGCAGTTTCATTTAGCGTCTAATTTCCCAAACCAAACTGCTTGCAGCTCTAACTGCCTTCTAACTACCACTTCTTCGGTTCAGTGAGATATGCTGGATTCTAAACGGAGAAGCTTCTCTGACGCTTTTTCACAGAGATTTTGAAACTGAAATCTCCCATGCCGTTTCCACCATAGCCAGCAATGGGCTTCCCCATAGAACTTGCCAACCTGAATTCCTACAGGCTAGATGTGAGAGGCACATTCTGCTGCTTCCTCCCTTAGAGTTAAACTAGCTTCTGAAAGCTCAACCTCCAGGGAGTCTGTTTGGCAGAGATATAGAACACACTTTTCCAAGCCTGTTGGAAGGCATTTGCAGTTTCATTTCGCGTCTAATTTCCCAAACCAAACTGCTTGCAGCTCTAACTCCCTTCTAACTACCACTTCTTCGGTTCAGTGAGATATGCTGGATTCTAAACGGAGAAGCTTCTCTGACGCTTTTTCACAGAGATTTTGAAACTGAAATCTCCCATGCCGTTTCCACCATAGGCAGCAATGGGCTTCCCCATAGAACTTGCCAACCTGAATTCCTACAGGCTAGATGTGAGAGGCACATTCTGCTGCTTCCTCCCTAAGAGTTAAGCTTGCTTCTGAAAGCTCAACCTCCGGGGAGTCTGTTTGGCAGAGATATAGAACACACTTTTCCAAGCCTGTTGGAAGGCCTTTGCAGTGTCATTTCGCATCTAATTTCCCAAACCAAACTGCTTGCAGCTCTAACTGCCTTCTAACTACCACTTCTTCGGTTCAGTGAGATATGCTGGATTCTAAACGGAGAAGCTTCTCTGACGCTTTTTCACAGAGATTTTGAAACTGAAATTTCCAATCCCGTTTCCAACGAAGGCGCCAATGGGCTTCCCCATAGAACTTGCCAACCTGAATTCCTACAGGCTAGATGTGAGAGGCACATTCTGCTGCTTCCTCCCTTAGAGTTAAACTAGCTTCTGAAAGCTCAACCTCCAGGGAGTCTGTTTGGCAGAGATATAGAACACACTTTTCCAAGCCTGTTGGAAGGCATTTGCAGTTTCATTTCGCGTCTAATTTCCCAAACCAAACTGCTTGCAGCTCTAACTGCCTTCTAACTACCACTTCTTCGGTTCAGTGAGATATGCTGGATTCTAAACGGAGAAGCTTCTCTGACGCTTTTTCACAGAGATTTTGAAACTGAAATCTCCCATGCCGTTTCCACCATAGGCAGCAATGGGCTTCCCCATAGAACTTGCCAACCTGAATTCCTACAGGCTAGATGTGAGAGGCACATTCTGCTGCTTCCTCCCTTAGAGTTAAACTTGCTTCTGAAAGCTCAACCTCCGGGGAGTTTGTTTGGCAGAGATAAAGAACACACTTTTCCAAGCCTGTTGGAAGGCCTTTGCAGTGTCATTTCGCGTCTAATTTCCCAAACCAAACTGCTTGCAGCTCTAACTCCCTTCTAACTACCACTTCTTCGGTTCAGTGAGATATGCTGGATTCTAAACGGAGAAGCTTCTCTGACGCTTTTTCACAGAGATTTTGAAACTGAAATCTCCCATGCCGTTTCCACCATAGGCAGCAATGGGCTTCCCCATAGAACTTGCCAACCTGAATTCCTACAGGCTAGATGTGAGAGGCACATTCTGCTGCTTCCTCCCTTAGAGTTAAACTTGCTTCTGAAAGCTCAACCTCCGGGGAGTTTGTTTGGCAGAGATATAGAACACACTTTTCCAAGCCTGTTGGAAGGCATTTGCAGTTTCATTTCGCGTCTAATTTCCCAAACCAAACTGCTTGCAGCTCTAACTGCCTTCTAACTACCACTTCTTCGGTTCAGTGAGATATGCTGGATTCTAAACGGAGAAGCTTCTCTGACGCTTTTTCACAGAGATTTTGAAACTGAAATCTCCCATGCCGTTTCCACCATAGGCAGCAATGGGCTTCCCCATAGAACTTGCCAACCTGAATTCCTACAGGCTAGATGTGAGAGGCACATTCTGCTGCTTCCTCCCTAAGAGTTAAGCTTGCTTCTGAAAGCTCAACCTCCGGGGAGTCTGTTTGGCAGAGATATAGAACACACTTTTCCAAGCCTGTTGGAAGGCATTTGCAGTGTCATTTCGCATCTAATTTCCCAAACCAAACTGCTTGCAGCTCTAACTCCCTTCTAACTACCACTTCTTCGGTTCAGTGAGATATGCTGGATTCTAAACGGAGAAGCTTCTCTGACGCTTTTTCACAGAGAATTTGAAACTGAAATTTCCAAACCCGTTTCCAACGAAGGCGCCAATGGGCTTCCCCATAGAACTTGCCAACCTGAATTCCTACAGGCTAGATGTGAGAGGCACATTCTGCTGCTTCCTCCCTTAGAGTTAAACTAGCTTCTGAAAGCTCAACCTCCCGGGAGTTTGTTTGGCAGAGATATAGAACACACTTTTCCAAGCCTGTTGGAAGGCATTTGCAGTTTCATTTCGCGTCTAATTTCCCAAACCAAACTGCTTGCAGCTCTAACTCCCTTCTAACTACCACTTCTTCGGTTCAGTGAGATATGCTGGATTCTAAACGGAGAAGCTTCTCTGACGCTTTTTCACAGAGATTTTGAAACTGAAATCTCCCATGCCGTTTCCACCATAGGCAGCAATGGGCTTCCCCATAGAACTTGCCAACCTGAATTCCTACAGGCTAGATGTGAGAGGCACATTCTGCTGCTTCCTCCCTAACAGTTAAGCTTGCTTCTAAAAGCTCAACCTCCGGGGACTCTGTTTGGCACAGATATAGAACACACTTTTCCAAGCCTGTTGGAAGGCATTTGCAGTTTCATTTCGCGTCTAATTTCCCAAACCAAACTGCTTGCAGCTCTAACTCCCTTCTAACTACCACTTCTTCGGTTCAGTGAGATATGCTGGATTCTAAATGGAGAAGCTTCTCTGACGCTTTTTCACAGAGATTTTGAAACTGAAATCTCCCATGCCGTTTCCACCATAGGCAGCAATGGGCTTCCCCATAGAACTTGCCAACCTGAATTCCTACAGGCTAGATGTGAGAGGCACATTCTGCTGCTTCCTCCCTAACAGTTAAGCTTGCTTCTAAAAGCTCAACCTCCGGGGAGTCTGTTTGGCAGAGATATAGAAGACACTTTTCCAAGCCTGTTGGAAGGCCTTTGCAGTGTCATTTCGCATCTAATTTCCCAAACCAAACTGCTTGCAGCTCTAACTCCCTTCTAACTACCACTTCTTCGGTTCAGTGAGATATGCTGGATTCTAAACGGAGAAGCTTCTCTGACGCTTTTTCACAGAGATTTTGAAACTGAAATCTCCCATGCTGTTTCCACCATAGGCAGCAATGGGCTTCCCCATAGAACTTGCCAACCTGAATTCCTACAGGCTAGATGTGAGAGGCACATTCTGCTGCTTCCTCCCTTAGAGTTAAACTAGCTTCTGAAAGCTCAACCTCCGGGGAGTTTGTTTGGCAGAGATATAGAACACACTTTTCCAAGCCTGTTGGAAGGCATTTGCAGTTTCATTTAGCGTCTAATTTCCCAAACCAAACTGCTTGCAGCTCTAACTGCCTTCTAACTACCACTTCTTCGGTTCAGTGAGATATGCTGGATTCTAAACGGAGAAGCTTCTCTGACGCTTTTTCACAGAGATTTTGAAACTGAAATCTCCCATGCCGTTTCCACCATAGCCAGCAATGGGCTTCCCCATAGAACTTGCCAACCTGAATTCCTACAGGCTAGATGTGAGAGGCACATTCTGCTGCTTCCTCCCTTAGAGTTAAACTAGCTTCTGAAAGCTCAACCTCCAGGGAGTCTGTTTGGCAGAGATATAGAACACACTTTTCCAAGCCTGTTGGAAGGCATTTGCAGTTTCATTTCGCGTCTAATTTCCCAAACCAAACTGCTTGCAGCTCTAACTGCCTTCTAACTACCACTTCTTCGGTTCAGTGAGATATGCTGGATTCTAAACGGAGAAGCTTCTCTGACGCTTTTTCACAGAGATTTTGAAACTGAAATCTCCCATGCCGTTTCCACCATAGTCAGCAATGGGCTTCCCCATAGAACTTGCCAACCTGAATTCCTAAAGGCTAGATGTGAGAGGCACATTCTGCTCCTTCCTCCCTTAGAGTTAAACTTGGTTCTGAAAGCTCAACCTCCGGGGAGTTTGTTTGGCAGAGACATAGAACACACTTTTCCAAGCCTGTTGGAAGGCATTTGCAGTTTCATTTCGCGTCTAATTTCCCAAACCAAACTGCTTGCAGCTCTAACTCCCTTCTAACTACCACTTCTTCGGTTCAGTGAGATATGCTGGATTCTAAACGGAGAAGCTTCTCTGACGCTTTTTCACAGAGATTTTGAAACTGAAATCTCCCATGCCGTTTCCACCATAGGCAGCAATGGGCTTCCCCATAGAACTTGCCAACCTGAATTCCTACAGGCTAGATGTGAGAGGCACATTCTGCTGCTTCCTCCCTTAGAGTTAAACTAGCTTCTGAAAGCTCAACCTCCGGAGAGTTTGTTTGGCAGAGATATAGAACACACTTTTCCAAGCCTGTTGGAAGGCATTTGCAGTTTCATTTCGCGTCTAATTTCCCAAACCAAACTGCTTGCAGCTCTAACTGCCTTCTAACTACCACTTCTTCGGTTCAGTGAGATATGCTGGATTCTAAACGGAGAAGCTTCTCTGACGCTTTTTCACAGAGATTTTGAAACTGAAATCTCCCATGCTGTTTCCACCATAGCCAGCAATGGGCTTCCCCATAGAACTTGCCAACCTGAATTCCTACAGGCTAGATGTGAGAGGCACATTCTGCTGCTTCCTCCCTTAGAGTTAAACTAGCTTCTGAAAGCTCTACCTCCGGGGAGTTTGTTTGGCAGAGATATAGAACACACTTTTCCAAGCCTGTTGGAAGGCATTTGCAGTTTCATTTCGCGTCTAATTTCCCAAACCAAACTGCTTGCAGCTCTAACTCTCTTCTAACTACCACTTCTTCGGTTCAGTGAGATATGCTGGATTCTAAACGGAGAAGCTTCTCTGACGCTTTTTCACAGAGATTTTGAAACTGAAATCTCCCATGCCGTTTCCACCATAGGCAGCAATGGGCTTCCCCATAGAACTTGCCAACCTGAATTCCTACAGGCTAGATGTGAGAGGCACATTCTGCTGCTTCCTCCCTTAGAGTTAAACTTGCTTCTGAAAGCTCAACCTCCGGGGAGTTTGTTTGGCAGAGATATAGAACACACTTTTCCAAGCCTGTTGGAAGGCCTTTGCAGTGTCATTTCGCGTCTAATTTCCCAAACCAAACTGCTTGCAGCTCTAACTCCCTTCTAACTACCACTTCTTCGGTTCAGTGAGATATGCTGGATTCTAAACGGAGAAGCTTCTCGGACGCTTTTTCACAGAGATTTTGAAACTGAAATCTCCCATGCCGTTTCCACCATAGGCAGCAATGGGCTTCCCCATAGAACTTGCCAACCTGAATTCCTACAGGCTAGATGTGAGAGGCACATTCTGTTGCTTCCTCCCTTAGAGTTAAACTTGCTTCTGAAAGCTCAACCTCCGGGGAGTTTGTTTGGCAGAGATATAGAACACACTTTTCCAAGCCTGTTGGAAGGCATTTGCAGTTTCATTTCGCGTCTAATTTCCCAAACCAAACTGCTTGCAGCTCTAACTCCCTTCTAACTACCACTTCTTCGGTTCAGTGAGATATGCTGGATTCTAAACGGAGAAGCTTCTCTGATGCTTTTTCACAGAGATTTTGAAACTGAAATCTCCCATGCCGTTTCCACCATAGGCAGCAATGGGCTTCCCCATAGAACTTGCCAACCTGAATTCCTACAGGCTAGATGTGAGAGGCACATTCTGCTGCTTCCTCCCTAAGAGTTAAGCTTGCTTCTGAAAGCTCAACCTCCGGGGAGTCTGTTTGGCAGAGATATAGAACACACTTTTCCAAGACTGTTGGAAGGCCTTTGCAGTGTCATTTCGCATCTAATTTCCCAAACCAAACTGCTTGCAGCTCTAAGTCCCTTCTAACTACCACTTCTTCGGTTCAGTGAGATATGCTGGATTCTAAACGGAGAAGCTTCTCTGACGCTTTTTCACAGAGATTTTGAAACTGAAATCTCCCATGCCGTTTCCACCATAGGCAGCAATGGGCTTCCCCATAGAACTTGCCAACCTGAATTCCTACAGGCTAGATGTGAGAGGCACATTCTGCTGCTTCCTCCCTTAGAGTTAAACTAGCTTCTGAAAGCTCAACCTCCGGGGAGTTTGTTTGGCAGAGATATAGAACACACTTTTCCAAGCCTGTTGGAAGGCATTTGCAGTTTCATTTCGCGTCTAATTTCCCAAACCAAACTGCTTGCAGCTCTAACTGCCTTCTAACTACCACTTCTTCGGTTCAGTGAGATATGCTGGATTCTAAACGGAGAAGCTTCTCTGACGCTTTTTCACAGAGATTTTGAAACTGAAATCTCCCATGCTGTTTCCACCATAGCCAGCAAAGGGCTTCCCCATAGAACTTGCCAACCTGAATTCCTACAGGCTAGATGTGAGAGGCACATTCTGCTGCTTCCTCCCTTAGAGTTAAACTAGCTTCTGAAAGCTCAACCTCCGGGGAGTCTGTTTGGCAGAGATATAGAACACACTTTTCCAAGCCTGTTGGAAGGCATTTGCAGTTTCATTTCGCGTCTAATTTCCCAAACCAAACTGCTTGCATCTCTAACTGCCTTCTAACTACCACTTCTTCGGTTCAGTGAGATATGCTGGATTCTAAACGGAGAAGCTTCTCTGACGCTTTTTCACAGAGATTTTGAAACTGAAATCTCCCATGCCGTTTCCACCATAGGCAGCAATGGGCTTCCCCATAGAACTTGCCAACCTGAATTCCTACAGGCTAGATGTGAGAGGCACATTCTGCTGCTTCCTCCCTTAGAGTTAAACTAGCTTCTGAAAGCTCAACCTCCGGGGAGTTTGTTTGGCAGAGATATAGAACACACTTTTCCAAGCCTGTTGGAAGGCATTTGCAGTTTCATTTCGCGTCTAATTTCCCAAACCAAACTGCTTGCAGCTCTAACTGCCTTCTAACTACCACTTCTTCGGTTCAGTGAGATATGCTGGATTCTAAACGGAGAAGCTTCTCTGACGCTTTTTCACAGAGATTTTGAAACTGAAATCTCCCATGCCGTTTCCACCATAGGCAGCAATGGGCTTCCCCATAGAACTTGCCAACCTGAATTCCTACAGGCTAGATGTGAGAGGCACATTCTGCTGCTTCCTCCCTTAGAGTTAAACTAGCTTCTGAAAGCTCAACCTCCGGGGAGTTTGTTTGGCAGAGATATAGAACACACTTTTCCAAGCCTGTTGGAAGGCATTTGCAGTTTCATTTCGCGTCTAATTTCCCAAACCAAACTGCTTGCAGCTCTAACTGCCTTCTAACTACCACTTCTTCGGTTCAGTGAGATATGCTGGATTCTAAACGGAGAAGCTTCTCTGACGCTTTTTCACAGAGATTTTGAAACTGAAATCTCCCATGCTGTTTCCACCGTAGCCAGCAATGGGCTTCCCCATAGAACTTGCCAACCTGAATTCCTACAGGCTAGATGTGAGAGGCACATTCTGCTGCTTCCTCCCTTAGAGTTAAACTAGCTTCTGAAAGCTCAACCTCCCGGGAGTCTGTTTGGCAGAGATATAGAACACAATTTTCCAAGCCTGTTGGAAGGCATTTGCAGTTTCATTTCGCGTCTAATTTCCCAAACCAAACTGCTTGCAGCTCTAACTGCCTTCTAACTACCACTTCTTCGGTTCAGTGAGATATGCTGGATTCTAAACGGAGAAGCTTCTCTGACGCTTTTTCACAGAGATTTTGAAACTGAAATCTCCCATGCCGTTTCCACCATAGGCAGCAATGGGCTTCCCCATAGAACTTGCCAACCTGAATTCCTACAGGCTAGATGTGAGAGGCACATTCTGCTGCTTCCTCCCTAAGAGTTAAGCTTGCTTCTGAAAGCTCAACCTCCGGGGAGTCTGTTTGGCAGAGATATAGAACACACTTTTCCAAGCCTGTTGGAAGGCCTTTGCAGTGTCATTTCGCATCTAATTTCCCAAACCAAACTGCTTGCAGCTCTAACTGCCTTCTAACTACCACTTCTTCGGTTCAGTGAGATATGCTGGATTCTAAACGGAGAAGCTTCTCTGACGCTTTTTCACAGAGATTTTGAAACTGAAATTTCCAATCCCGTTTCCAACGAAGGCGCCAATGGGCTTCCCCATAGAACTTGCCAACCTGAATTCCTACAGGCTAGATGTGAGAGGCACATTCTGCTGCTTCCTCCCTTAGAGTTAAACTAGCTTCTGAAAGCTCAACCTCCGGGGAGTTTGTTTGGCAGAGATATAGAACACACTTTTCCAAGCCTGTTGGAAGGCATTTGCAGTTTCATTTCGCGTCTAATTTCCCAAACCAAACTGCTTGCAGCTCTAACTGCCTTCTAACTACCACTTCTTCGGTTCAGTGAGATATGCTGGATTCTAAACGGAGAAGCTTCTCTGACGCTTTTTCACAGAGATTTTGAAACTGAAATCTCCCATGCCGTTTCCACCATAGGCAGCAATGGGCTTCCCCATAGAACTTGCCAACCTGAATTCCTACAGGCTAGATGTGAGAGGCACATTCTGCTGCTTCCTCCCTAAGAGTTAAGCTTGCTTCTGAAAGCTCAACCTCCGGGGAGTCTGTTTGGCAGAGATATAGAACACACTTTTCCAAGCCTGTTGGAAGGCATTTGCAGTGTCATTTCGCATCTAATTTCCCAAACCAAACTGCTTGCAGCTCTAACTCCCTTCTAACTACCACTTCTTCGGTTCAGTGAGATATGCTGGATTCTAAACGGAGAAGCTTCTCTGACGCTTTTTCACAGAGAATTTGAAACTGAAATTTCCAAACCCGTTTCCAACGAAGGCGCCAATGGGCTTCCCCATAGAACTTGCCAACCTGAATTCCTACAGGCTAGATGTGAGAGGCACATTCTGCTGCTTCCTCCCTTAGAGTTAAACTAGCTTCTGAAAGCTCAACCTCCCGGGAGTTTGTTTGGCAGAGATATAGAACACACTTTTCCAAGCCTGTTGGAAGGCATTTGCAGTTTCATTTCGCGTCTAATTTCCCAAACCAAACTGCTTGCAGCTCTAACTCCCTTCTAACTACCACTTCTTCGGTTCAGTGAGATATGCTGGATTCTAAACGGAGAAGCTTCTCTGACGCTTTTTCACAGAGATTTTGAAACTGAAATCTCCCATGCCGTTTCCACCATAGGCAGCAATGGGCTTCCCCATAGAACTTGCCAACCTGAATTCCTACAGGCTAGATGTGAGAGGCACATTCTGCTGCTTCCTCCCTAACAGTTAAGCTTGCTTCTAAAAGCTCAACCTCCGGGGACTCTGTTTGGCACAGATATAGAACACACTTTTCCAAGCCTGTTGGAAGGCATTTGCAGTTTCATTTCGCGTCTAATTTCCCAAACCAAACTGCTTGCAGCTCTAACTCCCTTCTAACTACCACTTCTTCGGTTCAGTGAGATATGCTGGATTCTAAATGGAGAAGCTTCTCTGACGCTTTTTCACAGAGATTTTGAAACTGAAATCTCCCATGCCGTTTCCACCATAGGCAGCAATGGGCTTCCCCATAGAACTTGCCAACCTGAATTCCTACAGGCTAGATGTGAGAGGCACATTCTGCTGCTTCCTCCCTAACAGTTAAGCTTGCTTCTAAAAGCTCAACCTCCGGGGAGTCTGTTTGGCAGAGATATAGAAGACACTTTTCCAAGCCTGTTGGAAGGCCTTTGCAGTGTCATTTCGCATCTAATTTCCCAAACCAAACTGCTTGCAGCTCTAACTCCCTTCTAACTACCACTTCTTCGGTTCAGTGAGATATGCTGGATTCTAAACGGAGAAGCTTCTCTGACGCTTTTTCACAGAGATTTTGAAACTGAAATCTCCCATGCTGTTTCCACCATAGGCAGCAATGGGCTTCCCCATAGAACTTGCCAACCTGAATTCCTACAGGCTAGATGTGAGAGGCACATTCTGCTGCTTCCTCCCTTAGAGTTAAACTAGCTTCTGAAAGCTCAACCTCCGGGGAGTTTGTTTGGCAGAGATATAGAACACACTTTTCCAAGCCTGTTGGAAGGCATTTGCAGTTTCATTTAGCGTCTAATTTCCCAAACCAAACTGCTTGCAGCTCTAACTGCCTTCTAACTACCACTTCTTCGGTTCAGTGAGATATGCTGGATTCTAAACGGAGAAGCTTCTCTGACGCTTTTTCACAGAGATTTTGAAACTGAAATCTCCCATGCCGTTTCCACCATAGCCAGCAATGGGCTTCCCCATAGAACTTGCCAACCTGAATTCCTACAGGCTAGATGTGAGAGGCACATTCTGCTGCTTCCTCCCTTAGAGTTAAACTAGCTTCTGAAAGCTCAACCTCCAGGGAGTCTGTTTGGCAGAGATATAGAACACACTTTTCCAAGCCTGTTGGAAGGCATTTGCAGTTTCATTTCGCGTCTAATTTCCCAAACCAAACTGCTTGCAGCTCTAACTGCCTTCTAACTACCACTTCTTCGGTTCAGTGAGATATGCTGGATTCTAAACGGAGAAGCTTCTCTGACGCTTTTTCACAGAGATTTTGAAACTGAAATCTCCCATGCCGTTTCCACCATAGCCAGCAATGGGCTTCCCCATAGAACTTGCCAACCTGAATTCCTAAAGGCTAGATGTGAGAGGCACATTCTGCTCCTTCCTCCCTTAGAGTTAAACTTGGTTCTGAAAGCTCAACCTCCGGGGAGTTTGTTTGGCAGAGATATAGAACACAATTTTCCAAGCCTGTTGGAAGGCATTTGCAGTTTCATTTCGCGTCTAATTTCCCAAACCAAACTGCTTGCAGCTCTAACTCCCTTCTAACTACCACTTCTTCGGTTCAGTGAGATATGCTGGATTCTAAACGGAGAAGCTTCTCTGACGCTTTTTCACAGAGATTTTGAAACTGAAATCTCCCATGCCGTTTCCACCATAGGCAGCAATGGGCTTCCCCATAGAACTTGCCAACCTGAATTCCTACAGGCTAGATGTGAGAGGCACATTCTGCTGCTTCCTCCCTTAGAGTTAAACTAGCTTCTGAAAGCTCAACCTCCGGAGAGTTTGTTTGGCAGAGATATAGAACACACTTTTCCAAGCCTGTTGGAAGGCATTTGCAGTTTCATTTCGCGTCTAATTTCCCAAACCAAACTGCTTGCAGCTCTAACTGCCTTCTAACTACCACTTCTTCGGTTCAGTGAGATATGCTGGATTCTAAACGGAGAAGCTTCTCTGACGCTTTTTCACAGAGATTTTGAAACTGAAATCTCCCATGCTGTTTCCACCATAGCCAGCAATGGGCTTCCCCATAGAACTTGCCAACCTGAATTCCTACAGGCTAGATGTGAGAGGCACATTCTGCTGCTTCCTCCCTTAGAGTTAAACTTGCTTCTGAAAGCTCAACCTCCGGGGAGTTTGTTTGGCAGAGATATAGAACACACTTTTCCAAGCCTGTTGGAAGGCCTTTGCAGTGTCATTTCGCGTCTAATTTCCCAAACCAAACTGCTTGCAGCTCTAACTCCCTTCTAACTACCACTTCTTCGGTTCAGTGAGATATGCTGGATTCTAAACGGAGAAGCTTCTCGGACGCTTTTTCACAGAGATTTTGAAACTGAAATCTCCCATGCCGTTTCCACCATAGGCAGCAATGGGCTTCCCCATAGAACTTGCCAACCTGAATTCCTACAGGCTAGATGTGAGAGGCACATTCTGTTGCTTCCTCCCTTAGAGTTAAACTTGCTTCTGAAAGCTCAACCTCCGGGGAGTTTGTTTGGCAGAGATATAGAACACACTTTTCCAAGCCTGTTGGAAGGCATTTGCAGTTTCATTTCGCGTCTAATTTCCCAAACCAAACTGCTTGCAGCTCTAACTCCCTTCTAACTACCACTTCTTCGGTTCAGTGAGATATGCTGGATTCTAAACGGAGAAGCTTCTCTGATGCTTTTTCACAGAGATTTTGAAACTGAAATCTCCCATGCCGTTTCCACCATAGGCAGCAATGGGCTTCCCCATAGAACTTGCCAACCTGAATTCCTACAGGCTAGATGTGAGAGGCACATTCTGCTGCTTCCTCCCTAAGAGTTAAGCTTGCTTCTGAAAGCTCAACCTCCGGGGAGTCTGTTTGGCAGAGATATAGAACACACTTTTCCAAGACTGTTGGAAGGCCTTTGCAGTGTCATTTCGCATCTAATTTCCCAAACCAAACTGCTTGCAGCTCTAAGTCCCTTCTAACTACCACTTCTTCGGTTCAGTGAGATATGCTGGATTCTAAACGGAGAAGCTTCTCTGACGCTTTTTCACAGAGATTTTGAAACTGAAATCTCCCATGCCGTTTCCACCATAGGCAGCAATGGGCTTCCCCATAGAACTTGCCAACCTGAATTCCTACAGGCTAGATGTGAGAGGCACATTCTGCTGCTTCCTCCCTTAGAGTTAAACTAGCTTCTGAAAGCTCAACCTCCGGGGAGTTTGTTTGGCAGAGATATAGAACACACTTTTCCAAGCCTGTTGGAAGGCATTTGCAGTTTCATTTCGCGTCTAATTTCCCAAACCAAACTGCTTGCAGCTCTAACTGCCTTCTAACTACCACTTCTTCGGTTCAGTGAGATATGCTGGATTCTAAACGGAGAAGCTTCTCTGACGCTTTTTCACAGAGATTTTGAAACTGAAATCTCCCATGCTGTTTCCACCATAGCCAGCAAAGGGCTTCCCCATAGAACTTGCCAACCTGAATTCCTACAGGCTAGATGTGAGAGGCACATTCTGCTGCTTCCTCCCTTAGAGTTAAACTAGCTTCTGAAAGCTCAACCTCCGGGGAGTCTGTTTGGCAGAGATATAGAACACACTTTTCCAAGCCTGTTGGAAGGCATTTGCAGTTTCATTTCGCGTCTAATTTCCCAAACCAAACTGCTTGCATCTCTAACTGCCTTCTAACTACCACTTCTTCGGTTCAGTGAGATATGCTGGATTCTAAACGGAGAAGCTTCTCTGACGCTTTTTCACAGAGATTTTGAAACTGAAATCTCCCATGCCGTTTCCACCATAGGCAGCAATGGGCTTCCCCATAGAACTTGCCAACCTGAATTCCTACAGGCTAGATGTGAGAGGCACATTCTGCTGCTTCCTCCCTTAGAGTTAAACTAGCTTCTGAAAGCTCAACCTCCGGGGAGTTTGTTTGGCAGAGATATAGAACACACTTTTCCAAGCCTGTTGGAAGGCATTTGCAGTTTCATTTCGCGTCTAATTTCCCAAACCAAACTGCTTGCAGCTCTAACTGCCTTCTAACTACCACTTCTTCGGTTCAGTGAGATATGCTGGATTCTAAACGGAGAAGCTTCTCTGACGCTTTTTCACAGAGATTTTGAAACTGAAATCTCCCATGCCGTTTCCACCATAGGCAGCAATGGGCTTCCCCATAGAACTTGCCAACCTGAATTCCTACAGGCTAGATGTGAGAGGCACATTCTGCTGCTTCCTCCCTTAGAGTTAAACTAGCTTCTGAAAGCTCAACCTCCGGGGAGTTTGTTTGGCAGAGATATAGAACACACTTTTCCAAGCCTGTTGGAAGGCATTTGCAGTTTCATTTCGCGTCTAATTTCCCAAACCAAACTGCTTGCAGCTCTAACTCCCTTCTAACTACCACTTCTTCGGTTCAGTGAGATATGCTGGATTCTAAACGGAGAAGCTTCTCTGACGCTTTTTCACAGAGATTTTGAAACTGAAATCTCCCATGCTGTTTCCACCGTAGCCAGCAATGGGCTTCCCCATAGAACTTGCCAACCTGAATTCCTACAGGCTAGATGTGAGAGGCACATTCTGCTGCTTCCTCCCTTAGAGTTAAACTAGCTTCTGAAAGCTCAACCTCCCGGGAGTCTGTTTGGCAGAGATATAGAACACAATTTTCCAAGCCTGTTGGAAGGCATTTGCAGTTTCATTTCGCGTCTAATTTCCCAAACCAAACTGCTTGCAGCTCTAACTGCCTTCTAACTACCACTTCTTCGGTTCAGTGAGATATGCTGGATTCTAAACGGAGAAGCTTCTCTGACGCTTTTTCACAGAGATTTTGAAACTGAAATCTCCCATGCCGTTTCCACCATAGGCAGCAATGGGCTTCCCCATAGAACTTGCCAACCTGAATTCCTACAGGCTAGATGTGAGAGGCACATTCTGCTGCTTCCTCCCTAAGAGTTAAGCTTGCTTCTGAAAGCTCAACCTCCGGGGAGTCTGTTTGGCAGAGATATAGAACACACTTTTCCAAGCCTGTTGGAAGGCCTTTGCAGTGTCATTTCGCATCTAATTTCCCAAACCAAACTGCTTGCAGCTCTAACTGCCTTCTAACTACCACTTCTTCGGTTCAGTGAGATATGCTGGATTCTAAACGGAGAAGCTTCTCTGACGCTTTTTCACAGAGATTTTGAAACTGAAATTTCCAATCCCGTTTCCAACGAAGGCGCCAATGGGCTTCCCCATAGAACTTGCCAACCTGAATTCCTACAGGCTAGATGTGAGAGGCACATTCTGCTGCTTCCTCCCTTAGAGTTAAACTAGCTTCTGAAAGCTCAACCTCCGGGGAGTTTGTTTGGCAGAGATATAGAACACACTTTTCCAAGCCTGTTGGAAGGCATTTGCAGTTTCATTTCGCGTCTAATTTCCCAAACCAAACTGCTTGCAGCTCTAACTGCCTTCTAACTACCCCTTCTTCGGTTCAGTGAGATATGCTGGATTCTAAACGGAGAAGCTTCTCTGACGCTTTTTCACAGAGATTTTGAAACTGAAATCTCCCATGCCGTTTCCACCATAGGCAGCAATGGGCTTCCCCATAGAACTTGCCAACCTGAATTCCTACAGGCTAGATGTGAGAGGCACATTCTGCTGCTTACTCCCTAAGAGTTAAGCTTGCTTCTAAAAGCTCAACCTCCGGGGACTCTGTTTGGCACAGATATAGAACACACTTTTCCAAGCCTGTTGGAAGGCCTTTGCAGTGTCATTTCGCATCTAATTTCCCAAACCAAACTGCTTGCAGCTCTAACTCCCTTCTAACTACCACTTCTTCGGTTCAGTGAGATATGCTGGATTCTAAACGGAGAAGCTTCTCTGACGCTTTTTCACAGAGATTTTGAAACTGAAATCTCCCATGCCGTTTCCACCATAGGCAGCAATGGGCTTCCCCATAGAACTTGCCAACCTGAATTCCTACAGGCTAGATGTGAGAGGCACATTCTGCTGCTTCCTCCCTAAGAGTTAAGCTTGCTTCTGAAAGCTCAACCTCCGGGGAGTCTGTTTGGCAGAGATATAGAACACACTTTTCCAAGCCTGTTGGAAGGCCTTTGCAGTGTCATTTCGCATCTAATTTCCCAAACCAAACTGCTTGCAGCTCTAACTCCCTTCTAACTACCACTTCTTCGGTTCAGTGAGATATGCTGGATTCTAAACGGAGAAGCTTCTCTGACGCTTTTTCACAGAGATTTTGAAACTGAAATCTCCCATGCCGTTTCCACCATAGGCAGCAATGGGCTTCCCCATAGAACTTGCCAACCTGAATTCCTACAGGCTAGATGTGAGAGGCACATTCTGCTGCTTCCTCCCTTAGAGTTAAACTAGCTTCTGAAAGCTCAACCTCCAGGGAGTTTGTTTGGCAGAGATATAGAACACACTTTTCCAAGCCTGTTGGAAGGCATTTGCAGTTTCATTTCGCGTCTAATTTCCCAAACCAAACTGCTTGCAGCTCTAACTCCCTTCTAACTACCACTTCTTCGGTTCAGTGAGATATGCTGGATTCTAAACGGAGAAGCTTCTCTGACGCTTTTTCACAGAGATTTTGAAACTGAAATCTCCCATGCCGTTTCCACCATAGGCAGCAATGGGCTTCCCCATAGAACTTGCCAACCTGAATTCCTACAGGCTAGATGTGAGAGGCACATTCTGCTGCTTCCTCCCTAACAGTTAAGCTTGCTTCTAAAAGCTCAACCTCCGGGGAGTCTGTTTGGCAGAGATATAGAACACACTTTTCCAACCCTGTTGGAAGGCCTTTGCAGTGTCATTTCGCATCTAATTTCCCAAACCAAACTGCTTGCAGCTCTAACTCCCTTCTAACTACCACTTCTTCGGTTCAGTGAGATATGCTGGATTCTAAACGGAGAAGCTTCTCTGACGCTTTTTCACAGAGATTTTGAAAATGAAATCTCGCATGCTGTTTCCACCATAGGCAGCAATGGGCTTCCCCATAGAACTTGCCAACCTGAATTCCTAAAGGCTAGATGTGAGAGGCACATTCTGCTGCTTCCTCCCTTAGAGTTAAACTTGCTTCTGAAAGCTCAACCTCCGGGGAGTTTGTTTGGCCGAGATATAGAACACACTTTTCCAAGCCTGTTGGAAGGCATTTGCAGTTTCATTTCGCGTCTAATTTCCCAAACCAAACTGCTTGCAGCTCTAACTCCCTTCTAACTACCACTTCTTCGGTTCAGTGAGATATGCTGGATTCTAAACGGAGAAGCTTCTCTGACGCTTTTTCACAGAGATTTTGAAACTGAAATCTCCCATGCTGTTTCCACCATAGGCAGCAATGGGCTTCCCCATAGAACTTGCCAACCTGAATTCCTATAGGCTAGATGTGAGAGGCACATTCTGCTGCTTCCTCCCTTAGAGTTAAACTAGCTTCTGAAAGCTCAACCTCCGGGGAGTTTGTTTGGCAGAGATATAGAACACACTTTTCCAAGCCTGTTGGAAGGCATTTGCAGTTTCATTTCGCGTCTAATTTCCCAAACCAAACTGCTTGCAGCTCTAACTCCCTTCTAACTACCACTTCTTCGGTTCAGTGAGATATGCTGGATTCTAAACGGAGAAGCTTCTCTGACGCTTTTTCACAGAGATTTTGAAACTGAAATCTCCCATGCCGTTTCCACCATAGGCAGCAATGGGCTTCCCCATAGAACTTGCCAACCTGAATTCCTACAGGCTAGATGTGAGAGGCACATTCTGCTGCTTCCTCCCTTAGAGTTAAACTAGCTTCTGAAAGCTCAACCTCCGGGGAGTTTGTTTGGCAGAGATATAGAACACACTTTTCCAAGCCTGTTGGAAGGCATTTGCAGTTTCATTTCGCGTCTAATTTCCCAAACCAAACTGCTTGCAGCTCTAACTGCCTTCTAACTACCACTTCTTCGGTTCAGTGAGATATGCTGGATTCTAAACGGAGAAGCTTCTCTGACGCTTTTTCACAGAGATTTTGAAACTGAAATCTCCCATGCTGTTTCCACCGTAGCCAGCAATGGGCTTCCCCATAGAACTTGCCAACCTGAATTCCTACAGGCTAGATGTGAGAGGCACATTCTGCTGCTTCCTCCCTTAGAGTTAAACTAGCTTCTGAAAGCTCAACCTCCAGGGAGTCTGTTTGGCAGAGATATAGAACACACTTTTCCAAGCCTGTTGGAAGGCATTTGCAGTTTCATTTCGCGTCTAATTTCCCAAACCAAACTGCTTGCAGCTCTAACTGCCTTCTAACTACCACTTCTTCGGTAAAGTGAGATATGCTGGATTCTAAACGGAGAAGCTTCTCTGACGCTTTTTCACAGAGATTTTGAAACTGAAATCTCCCATGCCGTTTCCACCATAGGCAGCAATGGGCTTCCCCATAGAACTTGCCAACCTGAATTCCTACAGGCTAGATGTGAGAGGCACATTCTGCTGCTTCCTCCCTAACAGTTAAGCTTGCTTCTAAAAGCTCAACCTCCGGGGACTCTGTTTGGCACAGATATAGAACACACTTTTCCAAGCCTGTTGGAAGGCATTTGCAGTTTCATTTCGCGTCTAATTTCCCAAACCAAACTGCTTGCAGCTCTAACTCCCTTCTAACCACCACTTCTTCGGTTCAGTGAGATATGCTGGATTCTAAACGGAGAAGCTTCTCTGACGCTTTTTCACAGAGATTTTGAAACTGAAATCTCCTATGCCGTTTCCACCATAGGCAGCAATGGGCTTCCCCATAGAACTTGCCAACCTGAATTCCTACAGGCTAGATGTGAGAGGCACATTCTGCTGCTTCCTCCCTTAGAGTTAAACTAGCTTCTGAAAGCTCAACCTCCAGGGAGTCTGTTTGGCAGAGATATAGAACACACTTTTCCAAGCCTGTTGGAAGGCATTTGCAGTTTCATTTCGCGTCTAATTTCCCAAACCAAACTGCTTGCAGCTCTAACTGCCTTCTAACTACCACTTCTTCGGTTCAGTGA
The DNA here is from genome assembly GCF_027409185.1 of Cynocephalus volans. Taxonomy (NCBI): domain Eukaryota; kingdom Metazoa; phylum Chordata; class Mammalia; order Dermoptera; family Cynocephalidae; genus Cynocephalus; species Cynocephalus volans. The sequence goes on from NW_026902379.1 coordinate 566,940, forward strand.
GATATGCTGGATTCTAAACGGAGAAGCTTCTCTGACGCTTTTTCACAGAGATTTTGAAACTGAAATCTCCCATGCCGTTTCCACCATAGGCAGCAATGGGCTTCCCCATAGAACTTGCCAACCTGAATTCCTACAGGCTAGATGTGAGAGGCACATTCTGCTGCTTCCTCCCTAAGAGTTAAGCTTGCTTCTGAAAGCTCAACCTCCGGGGAGTCTGTTTGGCAGAGATATAGAACACACTTTTCCAAGCCTGTTGGAAGGCCTTTGCAGTGTCATTTCGCATCTAATTTCCCAAACCAAACTGCTTGCAGCTCTAACTCCCTTCTAACTACCACTTCTTCGGTTCAGTGAGATATGCTGGATTCTAAACGGAGAAGCTTCTCTGACGCTTTTTCACAGAGATTTTGAAACTGAAATCTCCCATGCCGTTTCCACCATAGGCAGCAATGGGCTTCCCCATAGAACTTGCCAACCTGAATTCCTACAGGCTAGATGTGAGAGGCACATTCTGCTGCTTCCTCCCTTAGAGTTAAACTAGCTTCTGAAAGCTCAACCTCCGGGGAGTTTGTTTGGCAGAGATATAGAACACACTTTTCCAAGCCTGTTGGCAGGCCTTTGCAGTGTCATTTCGCATCTAATTTCCCAAACCAAACTGCTTGCAGCTCTAACTGCCTTCTAACTACCACTTCTTCGGTTCAGTGAGATATGCTGGATTCTAAACGGAGAAGCTTCTCTGACGCTTTTTCACAGAGATTTTGAAACTGAAATCTCCCATGCCGTTTCCACCATAGGCAGCAATGGGCTTCCCCATAGAACTTGCCAACCTGAATTCCTAAAGGCTAGATGTGAGAGGCACATTCTGCTGCTTCCTCCCTAACAGTTAAGCTTGCTTCTGAAAGCTCAACCTCCGGGGACTCTGTTTGGCACAGATATAGAACACACTTTTCCAAGCCTGTTGGAAGGCCTTTGCGGTGTCATTTCGCATCTAATTTCCCAAACCAAACTGCTTGCAGCTCTAACTCCCTTCTAACTACCACTTCTTCGGTTCAGTGAGATATGCTGGATTCTAAACGGAGAAGCTTCTCTGACGCTTTTTCACAGAGATTTTGAAACTGAAATCTCCCATGCCGTTTCCACCATAGGCAGCATTGGGCTTCCCCATAGAACTTGCGAACCTGAATTCCTACAGGCTAGATGTGAGAGGCACATTCTGCTGCTTCCTCCCTTAGAGTTAAACTAGCTTCTGAAAGCTCAACCTCCGGGGAGTTTGTTTGGCAGAGATATAGAACACACTTTTCCAAGCCTGTTGGAAGGCATTTGCAGTTTCATTTCGCGTCTAATTTCCCAAACCAAACTGCTTGCAGCTCTAACTCCCTTCTAACTACCACTTCTTCGGTTCAGTGAGATATGCTGGATTCTAAACGGAGAAGCTTCTCTGACGCTTTTTCACAGAGATTTTGAAACTGAAATCTCCCATGCCGTTTCCACCATAGGCAGCAATGGGCTTCCCCATAGAACTTGCCAACCTGAATTCCTACAGGCTAGATGTGAGAGGCACATTCTCCTGCTTCCTCCCTTAGAGTTAAACTTGCTTCTGAAAGCTCAACCTCCGGGGAGTTTGTTTGCAGAGATATAGAACACACTTTTCCAAGCCTGTTGGAAGGCATTTGCAGTTTCATTTCGCGTCTAATTTCCCAAACCAAACTGCTTGCAGCTCTAACTCCCTTCTAACTACCACTTCTTCGGTTCAGTGAGATATGCTGGATTCTAAACGGAGAAGCTTCTCTGACGCTTTTTCACAGAGATTTTGAAACTGAAATTTCCAAACCCGTTTCCAACGAAGGCGCCAATGGACTTCCCCATAGAACTTGCCAACCTGAATTCCTACAGGCTAGATGTGAGAGGCACATTCTGCTGCTTCCTCCCTTAGAGTTAAACTAGCTTCTGAAAGCTCAACCTCCGGGGAGTTTGTTTGGCAGAGATATAGAACACACTTTTCCAAGCCTGTTGGAAGGCATTTGCAGTTTCATTTCGCGTCTAATTTCCCAAACCAAACTGCTTGCAGCTCGAACTGCCTTCTAACTACCACTTCTTCTGTTCAGTGAGATATGCTGGATTCTAAACGGAGAAGCTTCTCTGACGCTTTTTCACAGTGATTTTGAAACTGAAATCTCCCATGCGGTTTCCACCATAGCCAGCAATGGGCTTCCCCATAGAACTTGCCAACCTGAATTCCTAAATGCTAGATGTGAGAGGCACATTCTGCTGCTTCCTCCCTTAGAGTTAAACTAGCTTCTGAAAGCTCAACCTCCAGGGAGTCTGTTTGGCAGAGATATAGAACACACTTTTCCAAGCCTGTTGGAAGGCATTTGCAGTTTCATTTCGCGTCTAATTTCCCAAACCAAACTGCTTGCAGCTCTAACTGCCTTCTAACTACCACTTCTTCGGTTCAGTGAGATATGCTGGATTCTAAACGGAGAAGCTTCTCTGACGCTTTTTCACAGAGATTTTGAAACTGAAATCTCCCATGCCGTTTCCACCATAGGCAGCAATGGGCTTCCCCATAGAACTTGCCAACCTGAATTCCTACAGGCTAGATGTGAGAGGCACATTCGGCTGCTTCCTCCCTAAGAGTTAAGCTTGCTTCTGAAAGCTCAACCTCCGGGGAGTCTGTTTGGCAGAGATATAGAACACACTTTTCCAAGCCTGTTGGAAGGCCTTTGCAGTGTCATTTCGCATCTAATTTCCCAAACCAAACTGCTTGCAGCTCTAACTCCCTTCTAACTACCACTTCTTCGGTTCAATGAGATATGCTGGATTCTAAACGGAGAAGCTTCTCTGAGGCTTTTTCACAGAGATTTTGAAACTGAAATTTCCAAACCCGTTTCCAACGAAGGCGCCAATGGGCTTCCCCATAGAACTTGCCAACCTGAATTCCTACAGGCTAGATGTGAGAGGCACATTCTGCTGCTTCCTCCCTTAGAGTTAAACTAGCTTCTGAAAGCTCAACCTCCGGGGAGTTTGTTTGGCAGAGATATAGAACACACTTTTCCAAGCCTGTTGGAAGGCATTTGCAGTTTCATTTCGCGTCTAATTTCCCAAACCAAACTGCTTGCAGCTCTAACTCCCTTCTAACTACCACTTCTTCGGTTCAGTGAGATATGCTGGATTCTAAACGGAGAAGCTTCTCAGACGCTTTTTCACAGTGATTTTGAAACTGAAATCTCCCATGCCGTTTCCACCATAGGCAGCAATGGGCTTCCCCATAGAACTTGCCAACCTGAATTCCTACAGGCTAGATGTGAGAGGCACATTCTGCTGCTTCCTCCCTAACAGTTAAGCTTGCTTCTGAAAGCTCAACCTCCGGGGACTCTGTTTGGCACAGATATAGAACACACTTTTCCAAGCCTGTTGGAAGGCCTTTGCAGTGTCATTTCGCGTCTAATTTCCCAAACCAAACTGCTTGCAGGTCTAACTGCCTTCTAACTACCACTTCTTCGGTTCAGTGAGATATGCTGGATTCTAAACGGAGAAGCTTCTCTGACGCTTTTTCACAGAGATTTTGAAACTGAAATCTCCCATGCCGTTTCCACCATAGGCAGCAATGGGCTTCCCCATAGAACTTGCCAACCTGAATTCCTACAGGCTAGATGTGAGAGGCACATTCTGCTGCTTCCTCCCTTAGAGTTAAACTAGCTTCTGACAGCTCAACCTCCGGGGAGTTTGTTTGGCAGAGATATAGAACACACTTTTCCAAGCCTGTTGGAAGGCCTTTGCAGTGTCATTTCGCATCTAATTTCCCAAACCAAACTGCTTGCAGCTCTAACTCCCTTCTAACTACCACTTCTTCGGTTCAGTGAGATATGCTGGATTCTAAAGGGAGAAGCTTCTCTGACGCTTTTTCACAGAGATTTTGAAACTGAAATCTCCCATGCCGTTTCCACCATAGGCAGCAATGGGCTTCCCCATAGAACTTGCCAACCTGAATTCCTAAAGGCTAGATGTGAGAGTCACATTCTGCTGCTTCCTCCCTTAGAGTTAAACTTGCTTCTGAAAGCTCAACCTCCGGGGAGTTTGTTTGGCAGAGATATAGAACACACTTTTCCAAGCCTGTTGGAAGGCATTTGCAGTTTCAATTCGCGTCTAATTTCCCAAACCAAACTGCTTGCAGCTCTAACTCCCTTCTAACTACCACTTCTTCGGTTCAGTGAGATATGCTGGATTCTAAACGGAGAAGCTTCTCTGACGCTTTTTCACAGAGATTTTGAAACTGAAATCTCCCATGCCGTTTCCACCATAGGCAGCAATGGGCTTCCCCATAGAACTTGCCAACCTGAATTCCTAAAGGCTAGATGTGAGAGGCACATTCTGCTGCTTCCTCCCTAACAGTTAAGCTTGCTTCTGAAAGCTCAACCTCCGGGGACTCTGTTTGGCACAGATATAGAACACACTTTTCCAAGCCTGTTGGAAGGCCTTTGCAGTGTCATTTCGCATCTAATTTCCCAAACCAAACTGCTTGCAGCTCTAACTCCCTTCTAACTACCACTTCTTCGGTTCAGTGAGATATGCTGGATTCTAAACGGAGAAGCTTCTCTGACGCTTTTTCACAGAGATTTTGAAACTGAAATCTCCCATGCCGTTTCCACCATAGGCAGCAATGGGCTTCCCCATAGAACTTGCCAACCTGAATTCCTAAAGGCTAGATGTGAGAGGCACATTCTGCTGCTTCCTCCCTTAGAGTTAAACTTGCTTCTGAAAGCTCAACCTCCGGGGAGTTTGTTTGGCAGAGATATAGAACACACTTTTCCAAGCCTGTTGGAAGGCATTTGCAGTTTCATTTCGCGTCTAATTTCCCAAACCAAACTGCTTGCAGCTCTAACTCCCTTCTAACTACCACTTCTTTGGTTCAGTGAGATATGCTGGATTCTAAACGGAGAAGCTTCTCTGACGCTTTTTCACAGAGATTTTGAAACTGAAATCTCCCATGCCGTTTCCACCATAGGCAGCAATGGGCTTCCCCATAGAACTTGCCAACCTGAATTCCTACAGGCTAGATGTGAGAGGCACATTCTGCTGCTTCCTCCCTAACAGTTAAGCTTGCTTCTGAAAGCTCAACCTCCGGGGACTCTGTTTGGCACAGATATAGAACACACTTTTCCAAGCCTGTTGGAAGGCCTTTGCAGTGTCATTTCGCGTCTAATTTCCCAAACCAAACTGCTTGCAGGTCTAACTGCCTTCTAACTACCACTTCTTCGGTTCAGTGAGATATGCTGGATTCTAAACGGAGAAGCTTCTCTGACGCTTTTTCACAGAGATTTTGAAACTGAAATCTCCCATGCCGTTTCCACCATAGGCAGCAATGGGCTTCCCCATAGAACTTGCCAACCTGAATTCCTACAGGCTAGATGTGAGAGGCACATTCTGCTGCTTCCTCCCTTAGAGTTAAACTAGCTTCTGAAAGCTCAACCTCCGGGGAGTCTGTTTGGCAGAGATATAGAACACACTTTTCCAAGCCTGTTGGAAGTCATTTGCAGTTTCATTTCGCGTCTAATTACCCAAACCAAACTGCTTGCAGCTCTAACTCCCTTCTAACTACCACTTCTTCGGTTCAGTGAGATATGCTGGATTCTAAACGGAGAAGCTTCTCTGACGCTTTTTCACAGAGATTTTGAAACTGAAATTTCCAAACCCGTTTCCAACGAAGGCGCCAATGGGCTTCACCATAGAACTTGCCAACCTGAATTCCTACAGGCTAGATGTGAGAGGCACATTCTGCTGCTTCCTCCCTTAGAGTTAAACTAGCTTCTGAAAGCTCAACCTCCGGGGAGTTTGTTTGGCAGAGATATAGAACACACTTTTCCAAGCCTGTTGGAAGGCATTTGCAGTGTCATTTCGCATCTAATTTCCCAAACCAAACTGCTTGCAGCTCTAACTCCCTTCTAACTACCACTTCTTCGGTTCAGTGAGATATGCTGGATTCTAAACGGAGAAGCTTCTCTGACGCTTTTTCACAGAGATTTTGAAACTGAAATCTCCCATGCCGTTTCCACCATAGGCAGCAATGGGCTTCCCCATAGAACTTGCCAACCTGAATTCCTAAAGGCTAGATGTGAGAGGCACATTCTGCTGCTTCCTCCCTTAGAGTTAAACTAGCTTCTGAAAGCTCAACCTCCGGGGAGTTTGTTTGGCAGAGATATAGAACACACTTTTCCAAGCCTGTTGGAAGGCATTTGCAGTTTCATTTCGCGTCTAATTTCCCAAACCAAACTGCTTGCAGCTCTAACTCCCTTCTAACTACCACTTCTTCGGTTCAGTGAGATATGCTGGATTCTAAACGGAGAAGCTTCTCTGACGCTTTTTCACAGAGATTTTGAAACTGAAATTTCCAAACCCGTTTCCAACGAAGGCGCCAATGGACTTCCCCATAGAACTTGCCAACCTGAATTCCTACAGGCTAGATGTGAGAGGCACATTCTGCTGCTTCCTCCCTTAGAGTTAAACTAGCTTCTGAAAGCTCAACCTCCGGGGAGTTTGTTTGGCAGAGATATAGAACACACTTTTCCAAGCCTGTTGGAAGGCATTTGCAGTTTCATTTCGCGTCTAATTTCCCAAACCAAACTGCTTGCAGCTCTAACTGCCTTCTAACTACCACTTCTTCTGTTCAGTGAGATATGCTGGATTCTAAACGGAGAAGCTTCTCTGACGCTTTTTCACAGTGATTTTGAAACTGAAATCTCCCATGCGGTTTCCACCATAGCCAGCAATGGGCTTCCCCATAGAACTTGCCAACCTGAATTCCTACATGCTAGATGTGAGAGGCACATTCTGCTGCTTCCTCCCTTAGAGTTAAACTAGCTTCTGAAAGCTCAACCTCCAGGGAGTCTGTTTGGCAGAGATATAGAACACACTTTTCCAAGCCTGTTGGAAGGCATTTGCAGTTTCATTTCGCGTCTAATTTCCCAAACCAAACTGCTTGCAGGTCTTACTGCCTTCTAACTACCACTTCTTCGGTTCAGTGAGATATGCTGGATTCTAAACGGAGAAGCTTCTCTGACGCTTTTTCACAGAGATTTTGAAACTGAAATTTCCAAACCCGTTTCCAACGAAGGCGCCAATGGGCTTCCCCATAGAACTTGCCAACCTGAATTCCTACAGGCTAGATGTGAGAGGCACATTCTGCTGCTTCCTCCCTTAGAGTTAAACTAGCTTCTGAAAGCTCAACCTCCGGGGAGTTTGTTTGGCAGAGATATAGAACACACTTTTCCAAGCCTGTTGGAAGGCATTTGCAGTTTCATTTCGCGTCTAATTTCCCAAACCAAACTGCTTGCAGCTCTAACTCCCTTCTAACTACCACTTCTTCGGTTCAGTGAGATATGCTGGATTCTAAACGGAGAAGCTTCTCTGACGCTTTTTCACAGAGATTTTGAAACTGAAATCTCCCATGCCGTTTCCACCATAGGCAGCAATGGGCTTCCCCATAGAACTTGCCAACCTGAATTCCTACAGGCTAGATGTGAGAGGCACATTCTGCTGCTTCCTCCCTAACAGTTAAGCTTGCTTCTGAAAGCTCAACCTCCGGGGACTCTGTTTGGCACAGATATAGAACACACTTTTCCAAGCCTGTTGGAAGGCCTTTGCAGTGTCATTTCGCGTCTAATTTCCCAAACCAAACTGCTTGCAGGTCTAACTGCCTTCTAACTACCACTTCTTCGGTTCAGTGAGATATGCTGGATTCTAAACGGAGAAGCTTCTCTGACGCTTTTTCACAGAGATTTTGAAACTGAAATCTCCCATGCCGTTTCCACCATAGGCAGCAATGGGCTTCCCCATAGAACTTGCCAACCTGAATTCCTACAGGCTAGATGTGAGAGGCACATTCTGCTGCTTCCTCCCTTAGAGTTAAACTAGCTTCTGAAAGCTCAACCTCCGGGGAGTCTGTTTGGCAGAGATATAGAACACACTTTTCCAAGCCTGTTGGAAGGCATTTGCAGTTTCATTTCGCGTCTAATTACCCAAACCAAACTGCTTGCAGCTCTAACTCCCTTCTAACTACCACTTCTTCGGTTCAGTGAGATATGCTGGATTCTAAACGGAGAAGCTTCTCTGACGCTTTTTCACAGAGATTTTGAAACTGAAATTTCCAAACCCGTTTCCAACGAAGGCGCCAATGGGCTTCACCATAGAACTTGCCAACCTGAATTCCTACAGGCTAGATGTGAGAGGCACATTCTGCTGCTTCCTCCCTTAGAGTTAAACTAGCTTCTGAAAGCTCAACCTCCGGGGAGTTTGTTTGGCAGAGATATAGAACACACTTTTCCAAGCCTGTTGGAATGCATTTGCAGTTTCATTTCGCGTCTAATTTCCCAAACCAAACTGCTTGCAGCTCTAACTCCCTTCTAACTACCACTTCTTCGGTTCAGTGAGATATGCTGGATTCTAAACGGAGAAGCTTCTCTGACGCTTTTTCACAGAGATTTTGAAACTGAAATCTCCCATGCCGTTTCCACCATAGGCAGCAATGGGCTTCCCCATAGAACTTGCCAACCTGAATTCCTACAGGCTAGATGTGAGAGGCACATTCTGCTGCTTCCTCCCTTAGAGTTAAACTAGCTTCTGAAAGCTCAACCTCCGGGGAGTTTGTTTGGCAGAGATATAGAACACACTTTTCCAAGCCTGTTGGAAGGCATTTGCAGTTTCATTTCGTGTCTAATTTCCCAAACCAAACTGCTTGCAGCTCTAACTCCCTTCTAACTACCACTTCTTCGGTTCAGTGAGATATGCTGGATTCTAAACGGAGAAGCTTCCCTGACGCGTTTTCACAGAGATTTTGAAACTGAAATCTCCCATGCCGTTTCCACCATAGGCAGCAATGGGCTTCCCCATAGAACTTGCCAACCTGAATTCCTACAGGCTAGATGTGAGAGGCACATTCGGCTGCTTCCTCCCTAAGAGTTAAGCTTGCTTCTGAAAGCTCAACCTCCGGGGAGTCTGTTTGGCAGAGATATAGAACACACTTTTCCAAGCCTGTTGGAAGGCCTTTGCAGTGTCATTTCGCATCTAATTTCCCAAACCAAACTGCTTGCAGCTCTAACTCCCTTCTAACTACCACTTCTTCGGTTCAGTGAGATATGCTGGATTCTAAACGGAGAAGCTTCTCTGACGCTTTTTCACAGAGATTTTGAAACTGAAATTTCCAAACCAGTTTCCAACGAAGGCGCCAATGGACTTCCCCATAGAACTTGCCAACCTGAATTCCTACAGGCTAGATGTGAGAGGCACATTCTGCTGCTTCCTCCCTTAGAGTTAAACTAGCTTCTGAAAGCTCAACCTCCGGGGAGTTTGTTTGGCAGAGATATAGAACACACTTTTCCAAGCCTATTGGAAGGCATTTGCAGTTTCATTTCGCGTCTAATTTCCCAAACCAAACTGCTTGCAGCTCTAACTGCCTTCTTACTACCACTTCTTCGGTTCAGTGAGATATGCTGGATTCTAAACGGAGAAGCTTCTCTGACGCTTTTTCACAGTGATTTTGAAACTGAAATCTCCCATGCTGTTTCCACCATAGCCAGCAATGGGCTTCCCCATAGAACTTGCCAACCTGAATTCCTACAGGCTAGATGTGAGAGGCACATTCTGCTGCTTCCTCCCTTAGAGTTAAACTAGCTTCTGAAAGCTCAACCTCCAGGGAGTCTGTTTGGCAGAGATATAGAACACACTTTTCCAAGCCTGTTGGAAGGCATTTGCAGTTTCATTTCTCGTCTAATTTCCCAAACCAAACTGCTTGCAGGTCTTAATGTCTTCTAACTACCACTTCTTCGGTTCAGTGAGATATGCTGGATTCTAAACGGAGAAGCTTCTCTGACGCTTTTTCACAGAGATTTTGAAACTGAAATCTCCCATGCCGTTTCCACCATAGGCAGCAATGGGCTTCCCCATAGAACTTGCCAACCTGAATTCCTACAGGCTAGATGTGAGAGGCACATTCTGCTGCTTCTTCCCTTAGAGTTAAACTTGCTTCTGAAAGCTCAACCTCCGGGGAGTTTGTTTGGCAGAGATATAGAACACACTTTTCAGAGCCTGTTGGAAGGCATTTGCAGTTTCATTTCGCGTCTAATTTCCCAAACCAAACTGCTTGCAGCTCTAACTCCCTTCTAACTACCACTTCTTCGGTTCAGTGAGATATGCTGGATTCTAAACGGAGAAGCTTCTCTGACGCTTTTTCACAGAGATTTTGAAACTGAAATTTCCAAACCCGTTTCCAACGAAGGCGCCAATGGACTTCCCCATAGAACTTGCCAACCTGAATTCCTACAGGCTAGATGTGAGAGGCACATTCTGCTGGTTCCTCCCTTAGAGTTAAACTAGCTTCTGAAAGCTCAACCTCCAGGGAGTCTGTTTGGCAGAGATATAGAACACACTTTTCCAAGCCTGTTGGAAGGCATTTGCAGTTTCATTTCGCGTCTAATTTCCCAAACCAAACTGCTTGCAGCTCTAACTCCCTTCTAACTACCACTTCTTCGGTTCAGTGAGATATGCTGGATTCTAAACGGAGAAGCTTCTCTGACGCTTTTTCACAGAGATTTTGAAACTGAAATCTCCCATGCCGTTTCCACCATAGGCAGCAATGGGCTTCCCCATAGAACTTGCCAACCTGAATTCCTACAGGCTAGATGTGAGAGGCACATTCTGCTGCTTCCTCCCTTAGAGTTAAACTAGCTTCTGAAAGCTCAACCTCCAGGGAGTCTGTTTGGCAGAGATATAGAACACACTTTTCCAAGCCTGTTGGAAGGCATTTGCAGTTTCATTTCGCGTCTAATTTCCCAAACCAAACTGCTTGCAGCTCTAACTCCCTTCTAACTACCACTTCTTCGGTTCAGTGAGATATGCTGGATTCTAAACGGAGAAGCTTCTCTGACGCTTTTTCACAGAGATTTTGAAACTGAAATTTCCAAACCCGTTTCCAACGAAGGCGCCAATGGACTTCCCCATAGAACTTGCCAACCTGAATTCCTACATGCTAGATGTGAGAGGCACATTCTGCTGCTTCCTCCCTTAGAGTTAAACTAGCTTCTGAAAGCTCAACCTCCAGGGAGTCTGTTTGGCAGAAATATAGAACACACTTTTCCAAGCCTGTTGGAAGGCATTTGCAGTTTCATTTCGCGTCTAATTTCCCAAACCAAACTGCTTGCAGCTCTAACTCCCTTCTAACTACCACTTCTTCGGTTCAGTGAGATATGCTGGATTCTAAACGGAGAAGCTTCTCTGACGCTTTTTCACAGAGATTTTGAAACTGAAATTTCCAAACCCGTTTCCAACGAAGGCGCCAATGGACTTCCCCATAGAACTTGCCAACCTGAATTCCTACAGGCTAGATGTGAGAGGCACATTCTGCTGCTTCCTCCCTTAGAGTTAAACTAGCTTCTGAAAGCTCAACCTCCGGGGAGTTTGTTTGGCAGAGATATAGAACACACTTTTCCAAGCCTGTTGGAAGGCATTTGCAGTTTCATTTCGCGTCTAATTTCCCAAACCAAAGTGCTTGCAGCTCTAACTCCCTTCTAACTACCACTTCTTCGGTTCAGTGAGATATGCTGGATTCTAAACGGAGAAGCTTCTCTGACGCTTTTTCACAGAGGTTTTGAAACTGAAATCTCCCATGCCGTTTCCACCATAGGCAGCAATGGGCTTCCCCATAGAACTTGCCAACCTGAATTCCTACAGGCTAGATGTGAGAGGCACATTCTGCTGCTTCCTCCCTTAGAGTTAAACTTGCTTCTGAAAGCTCAACCTCCGGGGAGTTTGTTTGGCAGAGATATAGAACACACTTTTCAGAGCCTGTTGGAAGGCATTTGCAGTTTCATTTCGCGTCTAATTTCCCAAACCAAACTGCTTGCAGCTCTAACTCCCTTCTAACTACCACTTCTTCGGTTCAGTGAGATATGCTGGATTCTAAACGGAGAAGCTTCTCTGACGCTTTTTCACAGAGATTTTGAAACTGAAATTTCCAAACCCGTTTCCAACGAAGGCGCCAATGGACTTCCCCATAGAACTTGCCAACCTGAATTCCTACATGCTAGATGTGAGAGGCACATTCTGCTGCTTCCTCCCTTAGAGTTAAACTAGCTTCTGAAAGCTCAACCTCCAGGGAGTCTGTTTGGCAGAGATATAGAACACACTTTTCCAAGCCTGTTGGAAGGCATTTGCAGTTTCATTTCGCGTCTAATTTCCCAAACCAAACTGCTTGCAGCTCTAACTCCCTTCTAACTACCACTTCTTCGGTTCAGTGAGATATGCTGGATTCTAAACGGAGAAGCTTCTCTGACGCTTTTTCACAGAGATTTTGAAACTGAAATCTCCCATGCCGTTTCCACCATGGGCAGCAATGGGCTTCCCCATAGAACTTGCCAACCTGAATTCCTACAGGCTAGATGTGAGAGGCACATTCTGCTGCTTCCTCCCTTAGAGTTAAACTAGCTTCTGAAAGCTCAACCTCCAGGGAGTCTGTTTGGCAGAGATATAGAACACACTTTTCCAAGCCTGTTGGAAGGCATTTGCAGTTTCATTTCGCGTCTAATTTCCCAAACCAAACTGCTTGCAGCTCTAACTCCCTTCTAACTACCACTTCTTCGGTTCAGTGAGATATGCTGGATTCTAAACGGAGAAGCTTCTCTGACGCTTTTTCACAGAGATTTTGAAACTGAAATCTCCCATGCCGTTTCCACCATAGGCAGCATTGGGCTTCCCCATAGAACTTGCCAACCTGAATTCCTACAGGCTAGATGTGAGAGGCACATTCTGCTGCTTCCTCCCTTAGAGTTAAACTAGCTTCTGAAAGCTCAACCTCCGGGGAGTTTGTTTGGCAGAGATATAGAACACACTTTTCCAAGCCTGTTGGAAGGCATTTGCAGTTTCATTTCGCGTCTAATTTCCCAAACCAAAGTGCTTGCAGCTCTAACTCCCTTCTAACTACCACTTCTTCGGTTCAGTGAGATATGCTGGATTCTAAACGGAGAAGCTTCTCTGACGCTTTTTCACAGAGATTTTGAAACTGAAATCTCCCATGCCGTTTCCACCATAGGCAGCAATGGGCTTCCCCATAGAACTTGCCAACCTGAATTCCTACAGGCTAGATGTGAGAGGCACATTCTGCTGCTTCCTCCCTTAGAGTTAAACTTGCTTCTGAAAGCTCAACCTCCGGGGAGTTTGTTTGGCAGAGATATAGAACACACTTTTCAGAGCCTGTTGGAAGGCATTTGCAGTTTCATTTCGCGTCTAATTTCCCAAACCAAACTGCTTGCAGCTCTAACTCCCTTCTAACTACCACTTCTTCGGTTCAGTGAGATATGCTGGATTCTAAACGGAGAAGCTTCTCTGACGCTTTTTCACAGAGATTTTGAAACTGAAATTTCCAAACCCGTTTCCAACGAAGGCGCCAATGGACTTCCCCATAGAACTTGCCAACCTGAATTCCTACATGCTAGATGTGAGAGGCACATTCTGCTGCTTCCTCCCTGAGAGTTAAACTAGCTTCTGAAAGCTCAACCTCCAGGGAGTCTGTTTGGCAGAAATATAGAACACACTTTTCCAAGCCTGTTGGAAGGCATTTGCAGTTTCATTTCGCGTCTAATTTCCCAAACCAAACTGCTTGCAGCTCTAACTCCCTTCTAACTACCACTTCTTCGGTTCAGTGAGATATGCTGGATTCTAAACGGAGAAGCTTCTCTGACGCTTTTTCACAGAGATTTTGAAACTGAAATCTCCCATGCCGTTTCCACCATAGGCAGCAATGGGCTTCCCCAAAGAAATTGCCAACCTGAATTCCTACAGGCTAGATGTGAGAGGCACATTCTGCTGCTTCCTCCCTTAGAGTTAAACTAGCTTCTGAAAGCTCAACCTCCAGGGAGTCTGTTTGGCAGAGATATAGAACACACTTTTCCAAGCCTGTTGGAAGGCATTTGCAGTTTCATTTCGCGTCTAATTTCCCAAACCAAACTGCTTGCAGCTCTAACTCCCTTCTAACTACCAATTCTTCGGTTCAGTGAGATATGCTAGATTCCAAACGGAGAAGCTTCTCTGACGCTTTTTCACAGAGATTTTGAAACTGAAATTTCCAAACCCGTTTCCAACGAAGGCGCCAATGGGCTTCCCCATAGAACTTGCCAACCTGAATTCCTACAGGCTAGATGTGAGAGGCACATTCTGCTGCTTCCTCCCTTAGAGTTAAACTTGCTTCTGAAAGCTCCACCTCCGGGGAGTCTGTTTGGCAGAGATATAGAACACACCTTTCCAAGCCTGTTGGAAGGCATTTGCAGTTTCATTTCGCGTCTAATTTCCCAAACCAAACTGCTTGCAGCTCTAACTCCCTTCTAACTACCACTTCTTCGGTTCAGTGAGATATGCTGGATTCTAAACGGAGAAGCTTCTCTGACGCTTTTTCACAGAGATTTTGAAACTGAAATCTCCCATGCCGTTCCCACCATAGGCAGCAATGGGCTTCCCCATAGAACTTGCCAACCTGAATTCCTACAGGCTAGATGTGAGAGGCACATTCTGCTGCTTCCTCCCTTAGAGTTAAGCTTGCTTCTGAAAGCTCAACCTCTGGGGAGTCTGTTTGGCAGAGATATAGAACACACTTTTCCAAGCCTGTTGGAAGGCCTTTGCAGTGTCATTTCGCATCTAATTTCCCAAACCAAACTGCTTGCAGCTCTAACTCCCTTCTAACTACCACTTCTTCGGTTCAGTGAGATATGCTGGATTCTAAACGGAGAAGCTTCTCTGACGCTTTTTCACAGAGATTTTGAAACTGAAATCTCCCATGCCGTTTCCACCATAGGCAGCAATGGGCTTCCCCATAGAACTTGCCAACCTGAATTCCTACAGGTTAGATGTGAGAGGCACATTCTGCTGCTTCCTCCCTTAGAGTTAAACTAGCTTCTGAAAGCTCAACCTCCGGGGAGTCTGTTTGGCAGAGATATAGAACACACTTTTCCAAGCCTGTTGGAAGGCATTTGCAGTTTCATTTCGCGTCTTATTTCCCAAACCAAACTGCTTGCAGCTCTAACACCCTTCTAACTACCACTTCTTCGGTTCAGTGAGATATGCTGGATTCTAAAGAAGCTTCTCTGACGCTTTTTCACAGAGATTTTGAAACTGAAATCTCCCATGCCGTTTCCACTATAGGCAGCAATGGGCTTCCCCATAGAACTTGCCAACCTGAATTCCTACAGGCTAGATGTGAGAGGCACATTCTGCTGCTTCCTCCCTTAGAGTTAAACTTGCTTCTTAAAGCTCAACCTCCGGGGAGTCTGTTTGGCATAGATATAGAACACATTTTTCCAAGCCTGTTGGAAGGCATTTGCAGTTTCATTTCGCGTCTAATTTCCCAAACCAAACTGCTTGCAGCTCTAACTCCCTTCTAACTACCACTTCTTCGGTTCAGTGAGATATGCTGGATTCTAAACGGAGAAGCTTCTCTGACGCTTTTTCACAGAGATTTTGAAACTGAAATCTCCCATGCCGTTTCCACCATAGGCAGCAATGGGCTTCCCCATAGAACTTGCCAACCTGAATTCCTACAGGCTAGATTGAGAGGCACATTCTGCTGCTTCCTCCCTTAGAGTTAAGCTTGCTTCTGAAAGCTCAACCTCTGGGGAGTCTGTTTGGCAGAGATATAGAACACACTTTTCCAAGCCTGTTGGAAGGCCTTTGCAGTGTCATTTCGCATCTAATTTCCCAAACCAAACTGCTTGCAGCTCTAACTCCCTTCTAACTACCACTTCTTCGGTTCAGTGAGATATGCTGGATTCTAAACGGAGAAGCTTCTCTGACGCTTTTTCACAGAGATTTTGAAACTGAAATCTCCCATGCCGTTTCCACCATAGGCAGCAATGGGCTTCCCCATAGAACTTGCCAACCTGAATTCCTACAGGCTAGATGTGAGAGGCACATTCTGCTGCTTCCTCCCTTAGAGTTAAACTAGCTTCTGAAAGCTCAACCTCCGGGGAGTCTGTTTGGCAGAGATATAGAACACACTTTTCCAAGCCTGTTGGAAGGCATTTGCAGTTTCATTTCGCGTCTTATTTCCCAAACCAAACTGCTTGCAGCTCTAACACCCTTCTAACTACCACTTCTTCGGTTCAGTGAGATATGCTGGATTCTAAAGAAGCTTCTCTGACGCTTTTTCACAGAGATTTTGAAACTGAAATCTCCCATGCCGTTTCCACTATAGGCAGCAATGGGCTTCCCCATAGAACTTGCCAACCTGAATTCCTACAGGCTAGATGTGAGAGGCACATTCTGCTGCTTCCTCCCTTAGAGTTAAACTTGCTTCTGAAAGCTCAACCTCCGGGGAGTCTGTTTGGCAGAGATATAGAACACATTTTTCCAAGCCTGTTGGAAGGCATTTGCAGTTTCATTTCGCGTCTAATTTCCCAAACCAAACTGCTTGCAGCTCTAACTCCCTTCTAACTACCACTTCTTCGGTTCAGTGAGATATGCTGGATTCTAAACGGAGAAGCTTCTCTGACGCTTTTTCACAGAGATTTTGAAACTGAAATCTCCCATGCCGTTTCCACCATAGGCAGCAATGGGCTTCCCCATAGAACTTGCCAACCTGAATTCCTACAGGCTAGATTGAGAGGCACATTCTGCTGCTTCCTCCCTTAGAGTTAAGCTTGCTTCTGAAAGCTCAACCTCTGGGGAGTCTGTTTGGCAGAGATATAGAACACACTTTTCCAAGCCTGTTGGAAGGCCTTTGCAGTGTCATTTCGCATCTAATTTCCCAAACCAAACTGCTTGCAGCTCTAACTCCCTTCTAACTACCAATTCTTCGGTTCAGTGAGATATGCTAGATTCCAAACGGAGAAGCTTCTCTGACGCTTTTTCACAGAGATTTTGAAACTGAAATTTCCAAACCCGTTTCCAACGAAGGCGCCAATGGGCTTCCCCATAGAACTTGCCAACCTGAATTCCTACAGGCTAGATGTGAGAGGCACATTCTGCTGCTTCCTCCCTTAGAGTTAAACTTGCTTCTGAAAGCTCAACCTCCGGGGAGTCTGTTTGGCAGAGATATAGAACACACCTTTCCAAGCCTGTTGGAAGGCATTTGCAGTTTCATTTCGCGTCTAATTTCCCAAAACAAACTGCTTGCAGCTCTAACTCCCTTCTAACTACCACTTCTTCGGTTCAGTGAGATATGCTGGATTCTAAACGGAGAAGCTTCTCTGACGCTTTTTCACAGAGATTTTGAAACTGAAATCTCCCATGCCGTTTCCACCATAGGCAGCATTGGGCTTCCCCATAGAACTTGCCAACCTGAATTCCTACAGGCTAGATGTGAGAGGCACATTCTGCTGCTTCCTCCCTTAGAGTTAAACTAGCTTCTGAAAGCTCAACCTCCGGGGAGTTTGTTTGGCAGAGATATAGAACACACTTTTCCAAGCCTGTTGGAAGGCATTTGCAGTTTCATTTCGCGTCTAATTTCCCAAACCAAAGTGCTTGCAGCTCTAACTCCCTTCTAACTACCACTTCTTCGGTTCAGTGAGATATGCTGGATTCTAAACGGAGAAGCTTCTCTGACGCTTTTTCACAGAGATTTTGAAACTGAAATCTCCCATGCCGTTTCCACCATAGGCAGCAATGGGCTTCCCCATAGAACTTGCCAACCTGAATTCCTACAGGCTAGATGTGAGAGGCACATTCTGCTGCTTCCTCCCTTAGAGTTAAACTTGCTTCTGAAAGCTCAACCTCCGGGGAGTTTGTTTGGCAGAGATATAGAACACACTTTTCAGAGCCTGTTGGAAGGCATTTGCAGTTTCATTTCGCCTCTAATTTCCCAAACCAAACTGCTTGCAGCTCTAACTCCCTTCTAACTACCACTTCTTCGGTTCAGTGAGATATGCTGGATTCTAAACGGAGAAGCTTCTCTGACGCTTTTTCACAGAGATTTTGAAACTGAAATTTCCAAACCCGTTTCCAACGAAGGCGCCAATGGACTTCCCCATAGAACTTGCCAACCTGAATTCCTACAGGCTAGATGTGAGAGGCACATTCTGCTGGTTCCTCCCTTAGAGTTAAACTAGCTTCTGAAAGCTCAACCTCCAGGGAGTCTGTTTGGCAGAGATATAGAACACACTTTTCCAAGCCTGTTGGAAGGCATTTGCAGTTTCATTTCGCGTCTAATTTCCCAAACCAAACTGCTTGCAGCTCTAACTCCCTTCTAACTACCACTTCTTCGGTTCAGTGAGATATGCTGGATTCTAAACGGAGAAGCTTCTCTGACGCTTTTTCACAGAGATTTTGAAACTGAAATCTCCCATGCCGTTTCCACCATAGGCAGCAAAGGGCTTCCCCATAGAACTTGCCAACCTGAATTCCTACAGGCTAGATGTGAGAGGCACATTCTGCTGCTTCCTCCCTTAGAGTTAAACTAGCTTCTGAAAGCTCAACCTCCAGGGAGTCTGTTTGGCAGAGATATAGAACACACTTTTCCAAGCCTGTTGGAAGGCATTTGCAGTTTCATTTCGCGTCTAATTTCCCAAACCAAACTGCTTGCAGCTCTAACTCCCTTCTAACTACCACTTCTTCGGTTCAGTGAGATATGCTGGATTCTAAACGGAGAAGCTTCTCTGACGCTTTTTCACAGAGATTTTGAAACTGAAATTTCCAAACCCGTTTCCAACGAAGGCGCCAATGGACTTCCCCATAGAACTTGCCAACCTGAATTCCTACATGCTAGATGTGAGAGGCACATTCTGCTGCTTCCTCCCTTAGAGTTAAACTAGCTTCTGAAAGCTCAACCTCCAGGGAGTCTGTTTGGCAGAAATATAGAACACACTTTTCCAAGCCTGTTGGAAGGCATTTGCAGTTTCATTTCGCGTCTAATTTCCCAAACCAAACTGCTTGCAGCTCTAACTCCCTTCTAACTACCACTTCTTCGGTTCAGTGAGATATGCTGGATTCTAAACGGAGAAGCTTCTCTGACGCTTTTTCACAGAGATTTTGAAACTGAAATTTCCAAACCCGTTTCCAACGAAGGCGCCAATGGACTTCCCCATAGAACTTGCCAACCTGAATTCCTACAGGCTAGATGTGAGAGGCACATTCTGCTGCTTCCTCCCTTAGAGTTAAACTAGCTTCTGAAAGCTCAACCTCCGGGGAGTTTGTTTGGCAGAGATATAGAACACACTTTTCCAAGCCTGTTGGAAGGCATTTGCAGTTTCATTTCGCGTCTAATTTCCCAAACCAAAGTGCTTGCAGCTCTAACTCCCTTCTAACTACCACTTCTTCGGTTCAGTGAGATATGCTGGATTCTAAACGGAGAAGCTTCTCTGACGCTTTTTCACAGAGGTTTTGAAACTGAAATCTCCCATGCCGTTTCCACCATAGGCAGCAATGGGCTTCCCCATAGAACTTGCCAACCTGAATTCCTACAGGCTAGATGTGAGAGGCACATTCTGCTGCTTCCTCCCTTAGAGTTAAACTTGCTTCTGAAAGCTCAACCTCCGGGGAGTTTGTTTGGCAGAGATATAGAACACACTTTTCAGAGCCTGTTGGAAGGCATTTGCAGTTTCATTTCGCGTCTAATTTCCCAAACCAAACTGCTTGCAGCTCTAACTCCCTTCTAACTACCACTTCTTCGGTTCAGTGAGATATGCTGGATTCTAAACGGAGAAGCTTCTCTGACGCTTTTTCACAGAGATTTTGAAACTGAAATTTCCAAACCCGTTTCCAACGAAGGCGCCAATGGACTTCCCCATAGAACTTGCCAACCTGAATTCCTACATGCTAGATGTGAGAGGCACATTCTGCTGCTTCCTCCCTTAGAGTTAAACTAGCTTCTGAAAGCTCAACCTCCAGGGAGTCTGTTTGGCAGAGATATAGAACACACTTTTCCAAGCCTGTTGGAAGGCATTTGCAGTTTCATTTCGCGTCTAATTTCCCAAACCAAACTGCTTGCAGCTCTAACTCCCTTCTAACTACCACTTCTTCGGTTCAGTGAGATATGCTGGATTCTAAACGGAGAAGCTTCTCTGACGCTTTTTCACAGAGATTTTGAAACTGAAATCTCCCATGCCGTTTCCACCATAGGCAGCAATGGGCTTCCCCATAGAACTTGCCAACCTGAATTCCTACAGGCTAGATGTGAGAGGCACATTCTGCTGCTTCCTCCCTTAGAGTTAAACTAGCTTCTGAAAGCTCAACCTCCAGGGAGTCTGTTTGGCAGAGATATAGAACACACTTTTCCAAGCCTGTTGGAAGGCATTTGCAGTTTCATTTCGCGTCTAATTTCCCAAACCAAACTGCTTGCAGCTCTAACTCCCTTCTAACTACCACTTCTTCGGTTCAGTGAGATATGCTGGATTCTAAACGGAGAAGCTTCTCTGACGCTTTTTCACAGAGATTTTGAAACTGAAATCTCCCATGCCGTTTCCACCATAGGCAGCATTGGGCTTCCCCATAGAACTTGCCAACCTGAATTCCTACAGGCTAGATGTGAGAGGCACATTCTGCTGCTTCCTCCCTTAGAGTTAAACTAGCTTCTGAAAGCTCAACCTCCGGGGAGTCTGTTTGGCAGAGATATAGAACACACTTTTCCAAGCCTGTTGGAAGGCATTTGCAGTTTCATTTCGCGTCTAATTTCCCAAACCAAAGTGCTTGCAGCTCTAACTCCCTTCTAACTACCACTTCTTCGGTTCAGTGAGATATGCTGGATTCTAAACGGAGAAGCTTCTCTGACGCTTTTTCACAGAGATTTTGAAACTGAAATCTCCCATGCCGTTTCCACCATAGGCAGCAATGGGCTTCCCCATAGAACTTGCCAACCTGAATTCCTACAGGCTAGATGTGAGAGGCACATTCTGCTGCTTCCTCCCTTAGAGTTAAACTTGCTTCTGAAAGCTCAACCTCCGGGGAGTTTGTTTGGCAGAGATATAGAACACACTTTTCAGAGCCTGTTGGAAGGCATTTGCAGTTTCATTTCGCGTCTAATTTCCCAAACCAAACTGCTTGCAGCTCTAACTCCCTTCTAACTACCACTTCTTCGGTTCAGTGAGATATGCTGGATTCTAAACGGAGAAGCTTCTCTGACGCTTTTTCACAGAGATTTTGAAACTGAAATTTCCAAACCCGTTTCCAACGAAGGCGCCAATGGACTTCCCCATAGAACTTGCCAACCTGAATTCCTACATGCTAGATGTGAGAGGCACATTCTGCTGCTTCCTCCCTGAGAGTTAAACTAGCTTCTGAAAGCTCAACCTCCAGGGAGTCTGTTTGGCAGAAATATAGAACACACTTTTCCAAGCCTGTTGGAAGGCATTTGCAGTTTCATTTCGCGTCTAATTTCCCAAACCAAACTGCTTGCAGCTCTAACTCCCTTCTAACTACCACTTCTTCGGTTCAGTGAGATATGCTGGATTCTAAACGGAGAAGCTTCTCTGACGCTTTTTCACAGAGATTTTGAAACTGAAATCTCCCATGCCGTTTCCACCATAGGCAGCAATGGGCTTCCCCAAAGAAATTGCCAACCTGAATTCCTACAGGCTAGATGTGAGAGGCACATTCTGCTGCTTCCTCCCTTAGAGTTAAACTAGCTTCTGAAAGCTCAACCTCCAGGGAGTCTGTTTGGCAGAGATATAGAACACACTTTTCCAAGCCTGTTGGAAGGCATTTGCAGTTTCATTTCGCGTCTAATTTCCCAAACCAAACTGCTTGCAGCTCTAACTCCCTTCTAACTACCAATTCTTCGGTTCAGTGAGATATGCTAGATTCCAAACGGAGAAGCTTCTCTGACGCTTTTTCACAGAGATTTTGAAACTGAAATTTCCAAACCCGTTTCCAACGAAGGCGCCAATGGGCTTCCCCATAGAACTTGCCAACCTGAATTCCTACAGGCTAGATGTGAGAGGCACATTCTGCTGCTTCCTCCCTTAGAGTTAAACTTGCTTCTTAAAGCTCAACCTCCGGGGAGTCTGTTTGGCATAGATATAGAACACATTTTTCCAAGCCTGTTGGAAGGCATTTGCAGTTTCATTTCGCGTCTAATTTCCCAAACCAAACTGCTTGCAGCTCTAACTCCCTTCTAACTACCACTTCTTCGGTTCAGTGAGATATGCTGGATTCTAAACGGAGAAGCTTCTCTGACGCTTTTTCACAGAGATTTTGAAACTGAAATCTCCCATGCCGTTTCCACCATAGGCAGCAATGGGCTTCCCCATAGAACTTGCCAACCTGAATTCCTACAGGCTAGATTGAGAGGCACATTCTGCTGCTTCCTCCCTTAGAGTTAAGCTTGCTTCTGAAAGCTCAACCTCTGGGGAGTCTGTTTGGCAGAGATATAGAACACACTTTTCCAAGCCTGTTGGAAGGCCTTTGCAGTGTCATTTCGCATCTAATTTCCCAAACCAAACTGCTTGCAGCTCTAACTCCCTTCTAACTACCACTTCTTCGGTTCAGTGAGATATGCTGGATTCTAAACGGAGAAGCTTCTCTGACGCTTTTTCACAGAGATTTTGAAACTGAAATCTCCCATGCCGTTTCCACCATAGGCAGCAATGGGCTTCCCCATAGAACTTGCCAACCTGAATTCCTACAGGCTAGATGTGAGAGGCACATTCTGCTGCTTCCTCCCTTAGAGTTAAACTAGCTTCTGAAAGCTCAACCTCCGGGGAGTCTGTTTGGCAGAGATATAGAACACACTTTTCCAAGCCTGTTGGAAGGCATTTGCAGTTTCATTTCGCGTCTTATTTCCCAAACCAAACTGCTTGCAGCTCTAACACCCTTCTAACTACCACTTCTTCGGTTCAGTGAGATATGCTGGATTCTAAAGAAGCTTCTCTGACGCTTTTTCACAGAGATTTTGAAACTGAAATCTCCCATGCCGTTTCCACTATAGGCAGCAATGGGCTTCCCCATAGAACTTGCCAACCTGAATTCCTACAGGCTAGATGTGAGAGGCACATTCTGCTGCTTCCTCCCTTAGAGTTAAACTTGCTTCTGAAAGCTCAACCTCCGGGGAGTCTGTTTGGCAGAGATATAGAACACATTTTTCCAAGCCTGTTGGAAGGCATTTGCAGTTTCATTTCGCGTCTAATTTCCCAAACCAAACTGCTTGCAGCTCTAACTCCCTTCTAACTACCACTTCTTCGGTTCAGTGAGATATGCTGGATTCTAAACGGAGAAGCTTCTCTGACGCTTTTTCACAGAGATTTTGAAACTGAAATCTCCCATGCCGTTTCCACCATAGGCAGCAATGGGCTTCCCCATAGAACTTGCCAACCTGAATTCCTACAGGCTAGATTGAGAGGCACATTCTGCTGCTTCCTCCCTTAGAGTTAAGCTTGCTTCTGAAAGCTCAACCTCTGGGGAGTCTGTTTGGCAGAGATATAGAACACACTTTTCCAAGCCTGTTGGAAGGCCTTTGCAGTGTCATTTCGCATCTAATTTCCCAAACCAAACTGCTTGCAGCTCTAACTCCCTTCTAACTACCAATTCTTCGGTTCAGTGAGATATGCTAGATTCCAAACGGAGAAGCTTCTCTGACGCTTTTTCACAGAGATTTTGAAACTGAAATTTCCAAACCCGTTTCCAACGAAGGCGCCAATGGGCTTCCCCATAGAACTTGCCAACCTGAATTCCTACAGGCTAGATGTGAGAGGCACATTCTGCTGCTTCCTCCCTTAGAGTTAAACTTGCTTCTGAAAGCTCAACCTCCGGGGAGTCTGTTTGGCAGAGATATAGAACACACCTTTCCAAGCCTGTTGGAAGGCATTTGCAGTTTCATTTCGCGTCTAATTTCCCAAAACAAACTGCTTGCAGCTCTAACTCCCTTCTAACTACCACTTCTTCGGTTCAGTGAGATATGCTGGATTCTAAACGGAGAAGCTTCTCTGACGCTTTTTCACAGAGATTTTGAAACTGAAATCTCCCATGCCGTTTCCACCATAGGCAGCATTGGGCTTCCCCATAGAACTTGCCAACCTGAATTCCTACAGGCTAGATGTGAGAGGCACATTCTGCTGCTTCCTCCCTTAGAGTTAAACTAGCTTCTGAAAGCTCAACCTCCGGGGAGTTTGTTTGGCAGAGATATAGAACACACTTTTCCAAGCCTGTTGGAAGGCATTTGCAGTTTCATTTCGCGTCTAATTTCCCAAACCAAAGTGCTTGCAGCTCTAACTCCCTTCTAACTACCACTTCTTCGGTTCAGTGAGATATGCTGGATTCTAAACGGAGAAGCTTCTCTGACGCTTTTTCACAGAGATTTTGAAACTGAAATCTCCCATGCCGTTTCCACCATAGGCAGCAATGGGCTTCCCCATAGAACTTGCCAACCTGAATTCCTACAGGCTAGATGTGAGAGGCACATTCTGCTGCTTCCTCCCTTAGAGTTAAACTTGCTTCTGAAAGCTCAACCTCCGGGGAGTTTGTTTGGCAGAGATATAGAACACACTTTTCAGAGCCTGTTGGAAGGCATTTGCAGTTTCATTTCGCGTCTAATTTCCCAAACCAAACTGCTTGCAGCTCTAACTCCCTTCTAACTACCACTTCTTCGGTTCAGTGAGATATGCTGGATTCTAAACGGAGAAGCTTCTCTGACGCTTTTTCACAGAGATTTTGAAACTGAAATTTCCAAACCCGTTTCCAACGAAGGCGCCAATGGACTTCCCCATAGAACTTGCCAACCTGAATTCCTACATGCTAGATGTGAGAGGCACATTCTGCTGCTTCCTCCCTGAGAGTTAAACTAGCTTCTGAAAGCTCAACCTCCAGGGAGTCTGTTTGGCAGAAATATAGAACACACTTTTCCAAGCCTGTTGGAAGGCATTTGCAGTTTCATTTCGCGTCTAATTTCCCAAACCAAACTGCTTGCAGCTCTAACTCCCTTCTAACTACCACTTCTTCGGTTCAGTGAGATATGCTGGATTCTAAACGGAGAAGCTTCTCTGACGCTTTTTCACAGAGATTTTGAAACTGAAATCTCCCATGCCGTTTCCACCATAGGCAGCAATGGGCTTCCCCAAAGAAATTGCCAACCTGAATTCCTACAGGCTAGATGTGAGAGGCACATTCTGCTGCTTCCTCCCTTAGAGTTAAACTAGCTTCTGAAAGCTCAACCTCCAGGGAGTCTGTTTGGCAGAGATATAGAACACACTTTTCCAAGCCTGTTGGAAGGCATTTGCAGTTTCATTTCGCGTCTAATTTCCCAAACCAAACTGCTTGCAGCTCTAACTCCCTTCTAACTACCAATTCTTCGGTTCAGTGAGATATGCTAGATTCCAAACGGAGAAGCTTCTCTGACGCTTTTTCACAGAGATTTTGAAACTGAAATTTCCAAACCCGTTTCCAACGAAGGCGCCAATGGGCTTCCCCATAGAACTTGCCAACCTGAATTCCTACAGGCTAGATGTGAGAGGCACATTCTGCTGCTTCCTCCCTTAGAGTTAAACTTGCTTCTTAAAGCTCAACCTCCGGGGAGTCTGTTTGGCATAGATATAGAACACATTTTTCCAAGCCTGTTGGAAGGCATTTGCAGTTTCATTTCGCGTCTAATTTCCCAAACCAAACTGCTTGCAGCTCTAACTCCCTTCTAACTACCACTTCTTCGGTTCAGTGAGATATGCTGGATTCTAAACGGAGAAGCTTCTCTGACGCTTTTTCACAGAGATTTTGAAACTGAAATCTCCCATGCCGTTTCCACCATAGGCAGCAATGGGCTTCCCCATAGAACTTGCCAACCTGAATTCCTACAGGCTAGATTGAGAGGCACATTCTGCTGCTTCCTCCCTTAGAGTTAAGCTTGCTTCTGAAAGCTCAACCTCTGGGGAGTCTGTTTGGCAGAGATATAGAACACACTTTTCCAAGCCTGTTGGAAGGCCTTTGCAGTGTCATTTCGCATCTAATTTCCCAAACCAAACTGCTTGCAGCTCTAACTCCCTTCTAACTACCACTTCTTCGGTTCAGTGAGATATGCTGGATTCTAAACGGAGAAGCTTCTCTGACGCTTTTTCACAGAGATTTTGAAACTGAAATCTCCCATGCCGTTTCCACCATAGGCAGCAATGGGCTTCCCCATAGAACTTGCCAACCTGAATTCCTACAGGCTAGATGTGAGAGGCACATTCTGCTGCTTCCTCCCTTAGAGTTAAACTAGCTTCTGAAAGCTCAACCTCCGGGGAGTCTGTTTGGCAGAGATATAGAACACACTTTTCCAAGCCTGTTGGAAGGCATTTGCAGTTTCATTTCGCGTCTTATTTCCCAAACCAAACTGCTTGCAGCTCTAACACCCTTCTAACTACCACTTCTTCGGTTCAGTGAGATATGCTGGATTCTAAAGAAGCTTCTCTGACGCTTTTTCACAGAGATTTTGAAACTGAAATCTCCCATGCCGTTTCCACTATAGGCAGCAATGGGCTTCCCCATAGAACTTGCCAACCTGAATTCCTACAGGCTAGATGTGAGAGGCACATTCTGCTGCTTCCTCCCTTAGAGTTAAACTTGCTTCTGAAAGCTCAACCTCCGGGGAGTCTGTTTGGCAGAGATATAGAACACATTTTTCCAAGCCTGTTGGAAGGCATTTGCAGTTTCATTTCGCGTCTAATTTCCCAAACCAAACTGCTTGCAGCTCTAACTCCCTTCTAACTACCACTTCTTCGGTTCAGTGAGATATGCTGGATTCTAAACGGAGAAGCTTCTCTGACGCTTTTTCACAGAGATTTTGAAACTGAAATCTCCCATGCCGTTTCCACCATAGGCAGCAATGGGCTTCCCCATAGAACTTGCCAACCTGAATTCCTACAGGCTAGATTGAGAGGCACATTCTGCTGCTTCCTCCCTTAGAGTTAAGCTTGCTTCTGAAAGCTCAACCTCTGGGGAGTCTGTTTGGCAGAGATATAGAACACACTTTTCCAAGCCTGTTGGAAGGCCTTTGCAGTGTCATTTCGCATCTAATTTCCCAAACCAAACTGCTTGCAGCTCTAACTCCCTTCTAACTACCAATTCTTCGGTTCAGTGAGATATGCTAGATTCCAAACGGAGAAGCTTCTCTGACGCTTTTTCACAGAGATTTTGAAACTGAAATTTCCAAACCCGTTTCCAACGAAGGCGCCAATGGGCTTCCCCATAGAACTTGCCAACCTGAATTCCTACAGGCTAGATGTGAGAGGCACATTCTGCTGCTTCCTCCCTTAGAGTTAAACTTGCTTCTGAAAGCTCAACCTCCGGGGAGTCTGTTTGGCAGAGATATAGAACACACCTTTCCAAGCCTGTTGGAAGGCATTTGCAGTTTCATTTCGCGTCTAATTTCCCAAAACAAACTGCTTGCAGCTCTAACTCCCTTCTAACTACCACTTCTTCGGTTCAGTGAGATATGCTGGATTCTAAACGGAGAAGCTTCTCTGACGCTTTTTCACAGAGATTTTGAAACTGAAATCTCCCATGCCGTTTCCACCATAGGCAGCATTGGGCTTCCCCATAGAACTTGCCAACCTGAATTCCTACAGGCTAGATGTGAGAGGCACATTCTGCTGCTTCCTCCCTTAGAGTTAAACTAGCTTCTGAAAGCTCAACCTCCGGGGAGTTTGTTTGGCAGAGATATAGAACACACTTTTCCAAGCCTGTTGGAAGGCATTTGCAGTTTCATTTCGCGTCTAATTTCCCAAACCAAAGTGCTTGCAGCTCTAACTCCCTTCTAACTACCACTTCTTCGGTTCAGTGAGATATGCTGGATTCTAAACGGAGAAGCTTCTCTGACGCTTTTTCACAGAGATTTTGAAACTGAAATCTCCCATGCCGTTTCCACCATAGGCAGCAATGGGCTTCCCCATAGAACTTGCCAACCTGAATTCCTACAGGCTAGATGTGAGAGGCACATTCTGCTGCTTCCTCCCTTAGAGTTAAACTTGCTTCTGAAAGCTCAACCTCCGGGGAGTTTGTTTGGCAGAGATATAGAACACACTTTTCAGAGCCTGTTGGAAGGCATTTGCAGTTTCATTTCGCGTCTAATTTCCCAAACCAAACTGCTTGCAGCTCTAACTCCCTTCTAACTACCACTTCTTCGGTTCAGTGAGATATGCTGGATTCTAAACGGAGAAGCTTCTCTGACGCTTTTTCACAGAGATTTTGAAACTGAAATTTCCAAACCCGTTTCCAACGAAGGCGCCAATGGACTTCCCCATAGAACTTGCCAACCTGAATTCCTACATGCTAGATGTGAGAGGCACATTCTGCTGCTTCCTCCCTTAGAGTTAAACTAGCTTCTGAAAGCTCAACCTCCAGGGAGTCTGTTTGGCAGAGATATAGAACACACTTTTCCAAGCCTCTTGGAAGCCATTTGCAGTTTCATTTCGCGTCTAATTTCCCAAACCAAACTGCTTGCAGCTCTAACTCCCTTCTAACTACCACTTCTTCGGTTCAGTGAGATATGCTGGATTCTAAACGGAGAAGCTTCTCTGACGCTTTTTCACAGAGATTTTGAAACTGAAATCTCCCATGCCGTTTCCACCATAGGCAGCAATGGGCTTCCCCATAGAACTTGCCAACCTGAATTCCTACAGGCTAGATGTGAGAGGCACATTCTGCTGCTTCCTCCCTTAGAGTTAAACTAGCTTCTGAAAGCTCAACCTCCAGGGAGTCTGTTTGGCAGAGATATAGAACAC
This sequence comes from Cynocephalus volans, assembly GCF_027409185.1. Taxonomy (NCBI): domain Eukaryota; kingdom Metazoa; phylum Chordata; class Mammalia; order Dermoptera; family Cynocephalidae; genus Cynocephalus; species Cynocephalus volans. The sequence goes on from NW_026902379.1 coordinate 595,586, forward strand.
ACTTTTCCAAGCCTGTTGGAAGGCATTTGCAGTTTCATTTCGCGTCTAATTTCCCAAACCAAACTGCTTGCAGCTCTAACTCCCTTCTAACTACCACTTCTTCGGTTCAGTGAGATATGCTGGATTCTAAACGGAGAAGCTTCTCTGACGCTTTTTCACAGAGATTTTGAAACTGAAATCTCCCATGCCGTTTCCACCATAGGCAGCATTGGGCTTCCCCATAGAACTTGCCAACCTGAATTCCTACAGGCTAGATGTGAGAGGCACATTCTGCTGCTTCCTCCCTTAGAGTTAAACTAGCTTCTGAAAGCTCAACCTCCGGGGAGTTTGTTTGGCAGAGATATAGAACACACTTTTCCAAGCCTGTTGGAAGGCATTTGCAGTTTCATTTCGCGTCTAATTTCCCAAACCAAAGTGCTTGCAGCTCTAACTCCCTTCTAACTACCACTTCTTCGGTTCAGTGAGATATGCTGGATTCTAAACGGAGAAGCTTCTCTGACGCTTTTTCACAGAGATTTTGAAACTGAAATCTCCCATGCCGTTTCCACCATAGGCAGCAATGGGCTTCCCCATAGAACTTGCCAACCTGAATTCCTACAGGCTAGATGTGAGAGGCACATTCTGCTGCTTCCTCCCTTAGAGTTAAACTTGCTTCTTAAAGCTCAACCTCCGGGGAGTTTGTTTGGCAGAGATATAGAACACACTTTTCCAAGCCTGTTGGAAGGCATTTGCAGTTTCATTTCGCGTCTAATTTCCCAAACCAAACTGCTTGCAGCTCTAACTCCCTTCTAACTACCACTTCTTCGGTTCAGTGAGATATGCTGGATTCTAAACGGAGAAGCTTCTCTGACGCTTTTTCACAGAGATTTTGAAACTGAAATCTCCCATGCCGTTTCCACCATAGGCAGCATTGGGCTTCCCCATAGAACTTGCCAACCTGAATTCCTACAGGCTAGATGTGAGAGGCACATTCTGCTGCTTCCTCCCTTAGAGTTAAACTAGCTTCTGAAAGCTCAACCTCCGGGGAGTTTGTTTGGCAGAGATATAGAACACACTTTTCCAAGCCTGTTGGAAGGCATTTGCAGTTTCATTTCGCGTCTAATTTCCCAAACCAAAGTGCTTGCAGCTCTAACTCCCTTCTAACTACCACTTCTTCGGTTCAGTGAGATATGCTGGATTCTAAACGGAGAAGCTTCTCTGACGCTTTTTCACAGAGATTTTGAAACTGAAATCTCCCATGCCGTTTCCACCATAGGCAGCAATGGGCTTCCCCATAGAACTTGCCAACCTGAATTCCTACAGGCTAGATGTGAGAGGCACATTCTGCTGCTTCCTCCCTTAGAGTTAAACTTGCTTCTGAAAGCTCAACCTCCGGGGAGTTTGTTTGGCAGAGATATAGAACACACTTTTCAGAGCCTGTTGGAAGGCATTTGCAGTTTCATTTCGCGTCTAATTTCCCAAACCAAACTGCTTGCAGCTCTAACTCCCTTCTAACTACCACTTCTTCGGTTCAGTGAGATATGCTGGATTCTAAACGGAGAAGCTTCTCTGACGCTTTTTCACAGAGATTTTGAAACTGAAATTTCCAAACCCGTTTCCAACGAAGGCGCCAATGGACTTCCCCATAGAACTTGCCAACCTGAAATCCTACATGCTAGATGTGAGAGGCACATTCTGCTGCTTCCTCCCTGAGAGTTAAACTAGCTTCTGAAAGCTCAACCTCCAGGGAGTCTGTTTGGCAGAAATATAGAACACACTTTTCCAAGCCTGTTGGAAGGCATTTGCAGTTTCATTTCGCGTCTAATTTCCCAAACCAAACTGCTTGCAGCTCTAACTCCCTTCTAACTACCACTTCTTCGGTTCAGTGAGATATGCTGGATTCTAAACGGAGAAGCTTCTCTGACGCTTTTTCACAGAGATTTTGAAACTGAAATCTCCCATGCCGTTTCCACCATAGGCAGCATTGGGCTTCCCCATAGAACTTGCCAACCTGAATTCCTACAGGCTAGATGTGAGAGGCACATTCTGCTGCTTCCTCCCTTAGAGTTAAACTAGCTTCTGAAAGCTCAACCTCCGGGGAGTTTGTTTGGCAGAGATATAGAACACACTTTTCCAAGCCTGTTGGAAGGCATTTGCAGTTTCATTTCGCGTCTAATTTCCCAAACCAAAGTGCTTGCAGCTCTAACTCCCTTCTAACTACCACTTCTTCGGTTCAGTGAGATATGCTGGATTCTAAACGGAGAAGCTTCTCTGACGCTTTTTCACAGAGATTTTGAAACTGAAATCTCCCATGCCGTTTCCACCATAGGCAGCAATGGGCTTCCCCATAGAACTTGCCAACCTGAATTCCTACAGGCTAGATGTGAGAGGCACATTCTGCTGCTTCCTCCCTTAGAGTTAAACTTGCTTCTTAAAGCTCAACCTCCGGGGAGTTTGTTTGGCAGAGATATAGAACACACTTTTCAGAGCCTGTTGGAAGGCATTTGCAGTTTCATTTCGCGTCTAATTTCCCAAACCAAACTGCTTGCAGCTCTAACTCCCTTCTAACTACCACTTCTTCGGTTCAGTGAGATATGCTGGATTCTAAACGGAGAAGCTTCTCTGACGCTTTTTCACAGAGATTTTGAAACTGAAATCTCCCATGCCGTTTCCACCATAGGCAGCATTGGGCTTCCCCATAGAACTTGCCAACCTGAATTCCTACAGGCTAGATGTGAGAGGCACATTCTGCTGCTTCCTCCCTTAGAGTTAAACTAGCTTCTGAAAGCTCAACCTCCGGGGAGTTTCTTTGGCAGAGATATAGAACACACTTTTCCAAGCCTGTTGGAAGGCATTTGCAGTTTCATTTCGCGTCTAATTTCCCAAACCAAAGTGCTTGCAGCTCTAACTCCCTTCTAACTACCACTTCTTCGGTTCAGTGAGATATGCTGGATTCTAAACGGAGAAGCTTCTCTGACGCTTTTTCACAGAGATTTTGAAACTGAAATCTCCCATGCCGTTTCCACCATAGGCAGCAATGGGCTTCCCCATAGAACTTGCCAACCTGAATTCCTACAGGCTAGATGTGAGAGGCACATTCTGCTGCTTCCTCCCTTAGAGTTAAACTTGCTTCTGAAAGCTCAACCTCCGGGGAGTTTGTTTGGCAGAGATATAGAACACACTTTTCAGAGCCTGTTGGAAGGCATTTGCAGTTTCATTTCGCGTCTAATTTCCCAAACCAAACTGCTTGCAGCTCTAACTCCCTTCTAACTACCACTTCTTCGGTTCAGTGAGATATGCTGGATTCTAAACGGAGAAGCTTCTCTGACGCTTTTTCACAGAGATTTTGAAACTGAAATTTCCAAACCCGTTTCCAACGAAGGCGCCAATGGACTTCCCCATAGAACTTGCCAACCTGAAATCCTACATGCTAGATGTGAGAGGCACATTCTGCTGCTTCCTCCCTGAGAGTTAAACTAGCTTCTGAAAGCTCAACCTCCAGGGAGTCTGTTTGGCAGAAATATAGAACACACTTTTCCAAGCCTGTTGGAAGGCATTTGCAGTTTCATTTCGCGTCTAATTTCCCAAACCAAACTGCTTGCAGCTCTAACTCCCTTCTAACTACCACTTCTTCGGTTCAGTGAGATATGCTGGATTCTAAACGGAGAAGCTTCTCTGACGCTTTTTCACAGAGATTTTGAAACTGAAATCTCCCATGCCGTTTCCACCATAGGCAGCAATGGGCTTCCCCAAAGAACTTGCCTACCTGAATTCCTACAGGCTAGATGTGAGAGGCACATTCTGCTGCTTCCTCCCTTAGAGTTAAACTAGCTTCTGAAAGCTCAACCTCCAGGGAGTCTGTTTGGCAGAGATATAGAACACACTTTTCCAAGCCTGTTGGAAGGCATTTGCAGTTTCATTTCGCGTCTAATTTCCCAAACCAAACTGCTTGCAGCTCTAACTCCCTTCTAACTACCAATTCTTCGGTTCAGTGAGATATGCTAGATTCCAAACGGAGAAGCTTCTCTGACGCTTTTTCACAGAGATTTTGAAACTGAAATTTCCAAACCCGTTTCCAACGAAGGCGCCAATGGGCTTCCCCATAGAACTTGCCAACCTGAATTCCTACAGGCTAGATGTGAGAGGCACATTCTGCTGCTTCCTCCCTTAGAGTTAAACTTGCTTCTGAAAGCTCAACCTCCGGGGAGTCTGTTTGGCAGAGATATAGAACACACCTTTCCAAGCCTGTTGGAAGGCATTTGCAGTTTCATTTCGCGTCTAATTTCCCAAACCAAACTGCTTGCAGCTCTAACTCCCTTCTAACTACCACTTCTTCGGTTCAGTGAGATATGCTGGATTCTAAACGGAGAAGCTTCTCTGACGCTTTTTCACAGAGATTTTGAAACTGAAATCTCCCATGCCGTTTCCACCATAGGCAGCAATGGGCTTCCCCATAGAACTTGCCAACCTGAATTCCTACAGGCTAGATGTGAGAGGCACATTCTGCTGCTTCCTCCCTTAGAGTTAAGCTTGCTTCTGAAAGCTCAACCTCTGGGGAGTCTGTTTGGCAGAGATATAGAACACACTTTTCCAAGCCTGTTGGAAGGCCTTTGCAGTGTCATTTCGCATCTAATTTCCCAAACCAAACTGCTTGCAGCTCTAACTCCCTTCTAACTACCACTTCTTCGGTTCAGTGAGATATGCTGGATTCTAAACGGAGAAGCTTCTCTGACGCTTTTTCACAGAGATTTTGAAACTGAAATCTCCCATGCCGTTTCCACCATAGGCAGCAATGGGCTTCCCCATAGAACTTGCCAACCTGAATTCCTACAGGTTAGATGTGAGAGGCACATTCTGCTGCTTCCTCCCTTAGAGTTAAACTAGCTTCTGAAAGCTCAACCTCCGGGGAGTCTGTTTGGCAGAGATATAGAACACACTTTTCCAAGCCTGTTGGAAGGCATTTGCAGTTTCATTTCGCGTCTTATTTCCCAAACCAAACTGCTTGCAGCTCTAACACCCTTCTAACTACCACTTCTTCGGTTCAGTGAGATATGCTGGATTCTAAAGAAGCTTCTCTGACGCTTTTTCACAGAGATTTTGAAACTGAAATCTCCCATGCCGTTTCCACTATAGGCAGCAATGGGCTTCCCCATAGAACTTGCCAACCTGAATTCCTACAGGCTAGATGTGAGAGGCACATTCTGCTGCTTCCTCCCTTAGAGTTAAACTTGCTTCTTAAAGCTCAACCTCCGGGGAGTCTGTTTGGCATAGATATAGAACACATTTTTCCAAGCCTGTTGGAAGGCATTTGCAGTTTCATTTCGCGTCTAATTTCCCAAACCAAACTGCTTGCAGCTCTAACTCCCTTCTAACTACCACTTCTTCGGTTCAGTGAGATATGCTGGATTCTAAACGGAGAAGCTTCTCTGACGCTTTTTCACAGAGATTTTGAAACTGAAATCTCCCATGCCGTTTCCACCATAGGCAGCAATGGGCTTCCCCATAGAACTTGCCAACCTGAATTCCTACAGGCTAGATTGAGAGGCACATTCTGCTGCTTCCTCCCTTAGAGTTAAGCTTGCTTCTGAAAGCTCAACCTCTGGGGAGTCTGTTTGGCAGAGATATAGAACACACTTTTCCAAGCCTGTTGGAAGGCCTTTGCAGTGTCATTTCGCATCTAATTTCCCAAACCAAACTGCTTGCAGCTCTAACTCCCTTCTAACTACCACTTCTTCGGTTCAGTGAGATATGCTGGATTCTAAACGGAGAAGCTTCTCTGACGCTTTTTCACAGAGATTTTGAAACTGAAATCTCCCATGCCGTTTCCACCATAGGCAGCAATGGGCTTCCCCATAGAACTTGCCAACCTGAATTCCTACAGGCTAGATGTGAGAGGCACATTCTGCTGCTTCCTCCCTTAGAGTTAAACTAGCTTCTGAAAGCTCAACCTCCGGGGAGTCTGTTTGGCAGAGATATAGAACACACTTTTCCAAGCCTGTTGGAAGGCATTTGCAGTTTCATTTCGCGTCTTATTTCCCAAACCAAACTGCTTGCAGCTCTAACACCCTTCTAACTACCACTTCTTCGGTTCAGTGAGATATGCTGGATTCTAAAGAAGCTTCTCTGACGCTTTTTCACAGAGATTTTGAAACTGAAATCTCCCATGCCGTTTCCACTATAGGCAGCAATGGGCTTCCCCATAGAACTTGCCAACCTGAATTCCTACAGGCTAGATGTGAGAGGCACATTCTGCTGCTTCCTCCCTTAGAGTTAAACTTGCTTCTGAAAGCTCAACCTCCGGGGAGTCTGTTTGGCAGAGATATAGAACACATTTTTCCAAGCCTGTTGGAAGGCATTTGCAGTTTCATTTCGCGTCTAATTTCCCAAACCAAACTGCTTGCAGCTCTAACTCCCTTCTAACTACCACTTCTTCGGTTCAGTGAGATATGCTGGATTCTAAACGGAGAAGCTTCTCTGACGCTTTTTCACAGAGATTTTGAAACTGAAATCTCCCATGCCGTTTCCACCATAGGCAGCAATGGGCTTCCCCATAGAACTTGCCAACCTGAATTCCTACAGGCTAGATTGAGAGGCACATTCTGCTGCTTCCTCCCTTAGAGTTAAGCTTGCTTCTGAAAGCTCAACCTCTGGGGAGTCTGTTTGGCAGAGATATAGAACACACTTTTCCAAGCCTGTTGGAAGGCCTTTGCAGTGTCATTTCGCATCTAATTTCCCAAACCAAACTGCTTGCAGCTCTAACTCCCTTCTAACTACCAATTCTTCGGTTCAGTGAGATATGCTAGATTCCAAACGGAGAAGCTTCTCTGACGCTTTTTCACTGAGATTTTGAAACTGAAATTTCCAAACCCGTTTCCAACGAAGGCGCCAATGGGCTTCCCCATAGAACTTGCCAACCTGAATTCCTACAGGCTAGATGTGAGAGGCACATTCTGCTGCTTCCTCCCTTAGAGTTAAACTTGCTTCTGAAAGCTCAACCTCCGGGGAGTCTGTTTGGCAGAGATATAGAACACACCTTTCCAAGCCTGTTGGAAGGCATTTGCAGTTTCATTTCGCGTCTAATTTTCCAAAACAAACTGCTTGCAGCTCTAACTCCCTTCTAACTACCACTTCTTCGGTTCAGTGAGATATGCTGGATTCTAAACGGAGAAGCTTCTCTGACGCTTTTTCACAGAGATTTTGAAACTGAAATCTCCCATGCCGTTTCCACCATACGCAGCATTGGGCTTCCCCATAGAACTTGCCAACCTGAATTCCTACAGGCTAGATGTGAGAGGCACATTCTGCTGCTTCCTCCCTTAGAGTTAAACTAGCTTCTGAAAGCTCAACCTCCGGGGAGTTTGTTTGGCAGAGATATAGAACACACTTTTCCAAGCCTGTTGGAAGGCATTTGCAGTTTCATTTCGCGTCTAATTTCCCAAACCAAAGTGCTTGCAGCTCTAACTCCCTTCTAACTACCACTTCTTCGGTTCAGTGAGATATGCTGGATTCTAAACGGAGAAGCTTCTCTGACGCTTTTTCACAGAGATTTTGAAACTGAAATCTCCCATGCCGTTTCCACCATAGGCAGCAATGGGCTTCCCCATAGAACTTGCCAACCTGAATTCCTACAGGCTAGATGTGAGAGGCACATTCTGCTGCTTCCTCCCTTAGAGTTAAACTTGCTTCTGAAAGCTCAACCTCCGGGGAGTTTGTTTGGCAGAGATATAGAACACACTTTTCAGAGCCTGTTGGAAGGCATTTGCAGTTTCATTTCGCGTCTAATTTCCCAAACCAAACTGCTTGCAGCTCTAACTCCCTTCTAACTACCACTTCTTCGGTTCAGTGAGATATGCTGGATTCTAAACGGAGAAGCTTCTCTGACGCTTTTTCACAGAGATTTTGAAACTGAAATTTCCAAACCCGTTTCCAACGAAGGCGCCAATGGACTTCCCCATAGAACTTGCCAACCTGAATTCCTACATGCTAGATGTGAGAGGCACATTCTGCTGCTTCCTCCCTTAGAGTTAAACTAGCTTCTGAAAGCTCAACCTCCAGGGAGTCTGTTTGGCAGAGATATAGAACACACTTTTCCAAGCCTCTTGGAAGGCATTTGCAGTTTCATTTCGCGTCTAATTTCCCAAACCAAACTGCTTGCAGCTCTAACTCCCTTCTAACTACCACTTCTTCGGTTCAGTGAGATATGCTGGATTCTAAACGGAGAAGCTTCTCTGACGCTTTTTCACAGAGATTTTGAAACTGAAATCTCCCATGCCGTTTCCACCATAGGCAGCAATGGGCTTCCCCATAGAACTTGCCAACCTGAATTCCTACAGGCTAGATGTGAGAGGCACATTCTGCTGCTTCCTCCCTTAGAGTTAAACTAGCTTCTGAAAGCTAAACCTCCAGGGAGTCTGTTTGGCAGAGATATACAACACACTTTTCCAAGCCTGTTGGAAGGCATTTGCAGTTTCATTTCGCGTCTAATTTCCCAAACCAAACTGCTTGCAGCTCTAACTCCCTTCTAACTACCACTTCTTCGGTTCAGTGAGATATGCTGGATTCTAAACGGAGAAGCTTCTCTGACGCTTTTTCACAGAGATTTTGAAACTGAAATCTCCCATGCCGTTTCCACCATAGGCAGCATTGGGCTTCCCCATAGAACTTGCCAACCTGAATTCCTACAGGCTAGATGTGAGAGGCACATTCTGCTGCTTCCTCCCTTAGAGTTAAACTAGCTTCTGAAAGCTCAACCTCCGGGGAGTTTGTTTGGCAGAGATATAGAACACACTTTTCCAAGCCTGTTGGAAGGCATTTGCAGTTTCATTTCGCGTCTAATTTCCCAAACCAAAGTGCTTGCAGCTCTAACTCCCTTCTAACTACCACTTCTTCGGTTCAGTGAGATATGCTGGATTCTAAACGGAGAAGCTTCTCTGACGCTTTTTCACAGAGATTTTGAAACTGAAATCTCCCATGCCGTTTCCACCATAGGCAGCAATGGGCTTCCCCATAGAACTTGCCAACCTGAATTCCTACAGGCTAGATGTGAGAGGCACATTCTGCTGCTTCCTCCCTTAGAGTTAAACTTGCTTCTTAAAGCTCAACCTCCGGGGAGTTTGTTTGGCAGAGATATAGAACACACTTTTCAGAGCCTGTTGGAAGGCATTTGCAGTTTCATTTCGCGTCTAATTTCCCAAACCAAACTGCTTGCAGCTCTAACTCCCTTCTAACTACCACTTCTTCGGTTCAGTGAGATATGCTGGATTCTAAACGGAGAAGCTTCTCTGACGCTTTTTCACAGAGATTTTGAAACTGAAATTTCCAAACCCGTTTCCAACGAAGGCGCCAATGGACTTCCCCATAGAACTTGCCAACCTGAATTCCTACATGCTAGATGTGAGAGGCACATTCTGCTGCTTCCTCCCTTAGAGTTAAACTAGCTTCTGAAAGCTCAACCTCCAGGGAGTCTGTTTGGCAGAAATATAGAACACACTTTTCCAAGCCTGTTGGAAGGCATTTGCAGTTTCATTTCGCGTCTAATTTCCCAAACCAAACTGCTTGCAGCTCTAACTCCCTTCTAACTACCACTTCTTCGGTTCAGTGAGATATGCTGGATTCTAAACGGAGAAGCTTCTCTGACGCTTTTTCACAGAGATTTTGAAACTGAAATCTCCCATGCCGTTTCCACCATAGGCAGCATTGGGCTTCCCCATAGAACTTGCCAACCTGAATTCCTACAGGCTAGATGTGAGAGGCACATTCTGCTGCTTCCTCCCTTAGAGTTAAACTAGCTTCTGAAAGCTCAACCTCCGGGGAGTTTGTTTGGCAGAGATATAGAACACACTTTTCCAAGCCTGTTGGAAGGCATTTGCAGTTTCATTTCGCGTCTAATTTCCCAAACCAAAGTGCTTGCAGCTCTAACTCCCTTCTAACTACCACTTCTTCGGTTCAGTGAGATATGCTGGATTCTAAACGGAGAAGCTTCTCTGACGCTTTTTCACAGAGATTTTGAAACTGAAATCTCCCATGCCGTTTCCACCATAGGCAGCAATGGGCTTCCCCATAGAACTTGCCAACCTGAATTCCTACAGGCTAGATGTGAGAGGCACATTCTGCTGCTTCCTCCCTTAGAGTTAAACTTGCTTCTGAAAGCTCAACCTCCGGGGAGTTTGTTTGGCAGAGATATAGAACACACTTTTCAGAGCCTGTTGGAAGGCATTTGCAGTTTCATTTCGCGTCTAATTTCCCAAACCAAACTGCTTGCAGCTCTAACTCCCTTCTAACTACCACTTCTTCGGTTCAGTGAGATATGCTGGATTCTAAACGGAGAAGCTTCTCTGACGCTTTTTCACAGAGATTTTGAAACTGAAATTTCCAAACCCGTTTCCAACGAAGGCGCCAATGGACTTCCCCATAGAACTTGCCAACCTGAATTCCTACATGCTAGATGTGAGAGGCACATTCTGCTGCTTCCTCCCTTAGAGTTAAACTAGCTTCTGAAAGCTCAACCTCCAGGGAGTCTGTTTGGCAGAGATATAGAACACACTTTTCCAAGCCTGTTGGAAGGCATTTGCAGTTTCATTTCGCGTCTAATTTCCCAAACCAAACTGCTTGCAGCTCTAACTCCCTTCTAACTACCACTTCTTCGGTTCAGTGAGATATGCTGGATTCTAAACGGAGAAGCTTCTCTGACGCTTTTTCACAGAGATTTTGAAACTGAAATCTCCCATGCCGTTTCCACCATAGGCAGCAATGGGCTTCCCCATAGAACTTGCCAATCTGAATTCCTACAGGCTAGATGTGAGAGGCACATTCTGCTGCTTCCTCCCTTAGAGTTAAACTAGCTTCTGAAAGCTCAACCTCCAGGGAGTCTGTTTGGCAGAGATATAGAACACACTTTTCCAAGCCTGTTGGAAGGCATTTGCAGTTTCATTTCGCGTCTAATTTCCCAAACCAAACTGCTTGCAGCTCTAACTCCCTTCTAACTACCACTTCTTCGGTTCAGTGAGATATGCTGGATTCTAAACGGAGAAGCTTCTCTGACGCTTTTTCACAGAGATTTTGAAACTGAAATCTCCCATGCCGTTTCCACCATAGGCAGCATTGGGCTTCCCCATAGAACTTGCCAACCTGAATTCCTACAGGCTAGATGTGAGAGGCACATTCTGCTGCTTCCTCCCTTAGAGTTAAACTAGCTTCTGAAAGCTCAACCTCCGGGGAGTTTGTTTGGCAGAGATATAGAACACACTTTTCCAAGCCTGTTGGAAGGCATTTGCAGTTTCATTTCGCGTCTAATTTCCCAAACCAAAGTGCTTGCAGCTCTAACTCCCTTCTAACTACCACTTCTTCGGTTCAGTGAGATATGCTGGATTCTAAACGGAGAAGCTTCTCTGACGCTTTTTCACAGAGATTTTGAAACTGAAATCTCCCATGCCGTTTCCACCATAGGCAGCAATGGGCTTCCCCATAGAACTTGCCAACCTGAATTCCTACAGGCTAGATGTGAGAGGCACATTCTGCTGCTTCCTCCCTTAGAGTTAAACTTGCTTCTGAAAGCTCAACCTCCGGGGAGTTTGTTTGGCAGAGATATAGAACACACTTTTCAGAGCCTGTTGGAAGGCATTTGCAGTTTCATTTCGCGTCTAATTTCCCAAACCAAACTGCTTGCAGCTCTAACTCCCTTCTAACTACCACTTCTTCGGTTCAGTGAGATATGCTGGATTCTAAACGGAGAAGCTTCTCTGACGCTTTTTCACAGAGATTTTGAAACTGAAATTTCCAAACCCGTTTCCAACGAAGGCGCCAATGGACTTCCCCATAGAACTTGCCAACCTGAATTCCTACATGCTAGATGTGAGAGGCACATTCTGCTGCTTCCTCCCTTAGAGTTAAACTAGCTTCTGAAAGCTCAACCTCCAGGGAGTCTGTTTGGCAGAAATATAGAACACACTTTTCCAAGCCTGTTGGAAGGCATTTGCAGTTTCATTTCGCGTCTAATTTCCCAAACCAAACTGCTTGCAGCTCTAACTCCCTTCTAACTACCACTTCTTCGGTTCAGTGAGATATGCTGGATTCTAAACGGAGAAGCTTCTCTGACGCTTTTTCACAGAGATTTTGAAACTGAAATCTCCCATGCCGTTTCCACCATAGGCAGCAATGGGCTTCCCCAAAGAACTTGCCAACCTGAATTCCTACAGGCTAGATGTGAGAGGCACATTCTGCTGTTTCCTCCCTTAGAGTTAAACTAGCTTCTGAAAGCTCAACCTCCAGGGAGTCTGTTTGGCAGAGATATAGAACACACTTTTCCAAGCCTGTTGGAAGGCATTTGCAGTTTCATTTCGCGTCTAATTTCCCAAACCAAACTGCTTGCAGCTCTAACTCCCTTCTAACTACCAATTCTTCGGTTCAGTGAGATATGCTAGATTCCAAACGGAGAAGCTTCTCTGACGCTTTTTCACAGAGATTTTGAAACTGAAATTTCCAAACCCGTTTCCAACGAAGGCGCCAATGGGCTTCCCCATAGAACTTGCCAACCTGAATTCCTACAGGCTGGATGTGAGAGGCACATTCTGCTGCTTCCTCCCTTAGAGTTAAACTTGCTTCTGAAAGCTCAACCTCCGGGGAGTCTGTTTGGCAGAGATATAGAACACACCTTTCCAAGCCTGTTGGAAGGCATTTGCAGTTTCATTTCGCGTCTAATTTCCCAAACCAAACTGCTTGCAGCTCTAACTCCCTTCTAACTACCACTTCTTCGGTTCAGTGAGATATGCTGGATTCTAAACGGAGAAGCTTCTCTGACGCTTTTTCACAGAGATTTTGAAACTGAAATCTCCCATGCCGTTTCCACCATAGGCAGCAATGGGCTTCCCCATAGAACTTGCCAACCTGAATTCCTACAGGCTAGATGTGAGAGGCACATTCTGCTGCTTCCTCCCTTAGAGTTAAGCTTGCTTCTGAAACCTCAACCTCTGGGGAGTCTGTTTGGCAGAGATATAGAACACACTTTTCCAAGCCTGTTGGAAGGCCTTTGCAGTGTCATTTCGCATCTAATTTCCCAAACCAAACTGCTTGCAGCTCTAACTCCCTTCTAACTACCACTTCTTCGGTTCAGTGAGATATGCTGGATTCTAAACGGAGAAGCTTCTCTGACGCTTTTTCACAGAGATTTTGAAACTGAAATCTCCCATGCCGTTTCCACCATAGGCAGCAATGGGCTTCCCCATAGAACTTGCCAACCTGAATTCCTACAGGTTAGATGTGAGAGGCACATTCTGCTGCTTCCTCCCTTAGAGTTAAACTAGCTTCTGAAAGCTCAACCTCCGGGGAGTCTGTTTGGCAGAGATATAGAACACACTTTTCCAAGCCTGTTGGAAGGCATTTGCAGTTTCATTTCTCGTCTTATTTCCCAAACCAAACTGCTTGCAGCTCTAACACCCTTCTAACTACCACTTCTTCGGTTCAGTGAGATATGCTGGATTCTAAAGAAGCTTCTCTGACGCTTTTTCACAGAGATTTTGAAACTGAAATCTCCCATGCCGTTTCCACTATAGGCAGCAATGGGCTTCCCCATAGAACTTGCCAACCTGAATTCCTACAGGCTAGATGTGAGAGGCACATTCTGCTGCTTCCTCCCTTAGAGTTAAACTTGCTTCTTAAAGCTCAACCTCCAGGGAGTCTGTTTGGCATAGATATAGAACACATTTTTCCAAGCCTGTTGGAAGGCATTTGCAGTTTCATTTCGCGTCTAATTTCCCAAACCAAACTGCTTGCAGCTCTAACTCCCTTCTAACTACCACTTCTTCGGTTCAGTGAGATATGCTGGATTCTAAACGGAGAAGCTTCTCTGACGCTTTTTCACAGAGATTTTGAAACTGAAATCTCCCATGCCGTTTCCACCATAGGCAGCAATGGGCTTCCCCATAGAACTTGCCAACCTGAATTCCTACAGGCTAGATTGAGAGGCACATTCTGCTGCTTCCTCCCTTAGAGTTAAGCTTGCTTCTGAAAGCTCAACCTCTGGGGAGTCTGTTTGGCAGAGATATAGAACACACTTTTCCAAGCCTGTTGGAAGGCCTTTGCAGTGTCATTTCGCATCTAATTTCCCAAACCAAACTGCTTGCAGCTCTAACTCCCTTCTAACTACCACTTCTTCGGTTCAGTGAGATATGCTGGATTCTAAACGGAGAAGCTTCTCTGACGCTTTTTCACAGAGATTTTGAAACTGAAATCTCCCATGCCGTTTCCACCATAGGCAGCAATGGGCTTCCCCATAGAACTTGCCAACCTGAATTCCTACAGGCTAGATGTGAGAGGCACATTCTGCTGCTTCCTCCCTTAGAGTTAAACTAGCTTCTGAAAGCTCAACCTCCGGGGAGTCTGTTTGGCAGAGATATAGAACACACTTTTCCAAGCCTGTTGGAAGGCATTTGCAGTTTCATTTCGCGTCTTATTTCCCAAACCAAACTGCTTGCAGCTCTAAAACCCTTCTAACTACCACTTCTTCGGTTCAGTGAGATATGCTGGATTCTAAAGAAGCTTCTCTGACGCTTTTTCACAGAGATTTTGAAACTGAAATCTCCCATGCCGTTTCCAGAATAGGCAGCAATGGGCTTCCCCATAGAACTTGCCAACCTGAATTCCTACAGGCTAGATGTGAGAGGCACATTCTGCTGCTTCCTCCCTTAGAGTTAAACTTGCTTCTGAAAGCTCAACCTCCGGGGAGTCTGTTTGGCAGAGATATAGAACACATTTTTCCAAGCCTGTTGGAAGGCATTTGCAGTTTCATTTCGCGTCTAATTTCCCAAACCAAACTGCTTGCAGCTCTAACTCCCTTCTAACTACCACTTCTTCGGTTCAGTGAGATATGCTGGATTCTAAACGGAGAAGCTTCTCTGACGCTTTTTCACAGAGATTTTGAAACTGAAATCTCCCATGCCGTTTCCACCATAGGCAGCAATGGGCTTCCCCATAGAACTTGCCAACCTGAATTCCTACAGGCTAGATTGAGAGGCACATTCTGCTGCTTCCTCCCTTAGAGTTAAGCTTGCTTCTGAAAGCTCAACCTCTGGGGAGTCTGTTTGGCAGAGATATAGAACACACTTTTCCAAGCCTGTTGGAAGGCCTTTGCAGTGTCATTTCGCATCTAATTTCCCAAACCAAAC
Source organism: Cynocephalus volans (assembly GCF_027409185.1). NCBI lineage: Eukaryota > Metazoa > Chordata > Mammalia > Dermoptera > Cynocephalidae > Cynocephalus > Cynocephalus volans. The sequence goes on from NW_026902379.1 coordinate 610,723, forward strand.
TGCTTGCAGCTCTAACTCCCTTCTAACTACCAATTCTTCGGTTCAGTGAGATATGCTAGATTCCAAACGGAGAAGCTTCTCTGACGCTTTTTCACAGAGATTTTGAAACTGAAATTTCCAAACCCGTTTCCAACGAAGGCGCCAATGGGCTTCCCCATAGAACTTGCCAACCTGAATTCCTACAGGCTAGATGTGAGAGGCACATTCTGCTGCTTCCTCCCTTAGAGTTAAACTTGCTTCTGAAAGCTCAACCTCCTGGGAGTCTGTTTGGCAGAGATATAGAACACATTTTTCCAAGCCTGTTTGAAGGCATTTGCAGTTTCATTTCGCATCTAATTTCCCAAACCAAACTGCTTGCAGCTCTAACTCCCTTCTAACTACCACTTCTTCGGTTCAGTGAGATATGCTGGATTCTAAACGGAGAAGCTTCTCTGACGCTTTTTCACAGAGATTTTGAAACTGAAATCTCCCATGCCGTTTCCACCATAGGCAGCAATGGGCTTCCCCATAGAACTTGCCAACCTGAATTCCTACAGGCTAGATGTGAGAGGCACATTCTGCTGCTTCCTCCCTTAGAGTTAAACTAGCTTCTGAAAGCTCAACCTCCGGGGAGTCTGTTTGGCAGAGATATAGAACACACTTTTCCAAGCCTGTTGGAAGGCATTTGCAGTTTCATTTCGCGTCTAATTTCCCAAACCAAACTGCTTGCAGCTCTAACTCCCTTCTAACTACCACTTGTTCGGTTCAGTGAGATATGCTGGATTCTAAAGAAGCTTCTCTGACGCTTTTTCACAGAGATTTTGAAACTGAAATCTCCCATGCCGTTTCCACCATAGGCAGCAATGGGCTTCCCCATAGAACTTGCCAACCTGAATTCCTACAGGCTAGATTGAGAGGCACATTCTGCTGCTTCCTCCCTTAGAGTTAAACTTGCTTCTGAAAGCTCAACCTCCGGATAGTCTGTTTGGCAGAGATATAGAACACACTTTTCCAAGCCTGTTGGAAGGCATTTGCAGTTTCATTTCACGTCTAATTTCCCAAACCAAACTGCTTGCAGCTCTAACTCCCTTCTAACTACCACTTCTTCGGTTCAGTGAGATATGCTGGATTCTAAACGGAGAAGCTTCTCTGACGCTTTTTCACAGAGATTTTGAAACTGAAATCTCCCATGCCGTTTCCACCAGAGGCAGCAATGGGCTTCCCCATTGAACTTGCCAACCTGAATTCCTACAGGCTAGATGTGAGAGGCACATTCTGCTGCTTCCTCCCTTAGAGTTAAACTAACTTCTGAAAGCTCAACCTCCGGGGAGTCTGTTTGGCAGAGATATAGAACACACTTTTCCAAGCCTGTTTGAAGGCATTTGCAGTTTCATTTCGCGTCTAATTTCCCAAACCAAACTGCTTGCAGCTCTAACTCCCTTCTAACTACCACTTCTTCGGTTCAGTGAGATATGCTGGATTCTAAACGGAGAAGCTTCTCTGACGCTTTTTCACAGAGATTTTGAAACTGAAATCTCCCATGCCGTTTCCACCATAGGCAGCAAAGGGCTTCCCCATAGAACTTGCCAACCTGAATTCCTACAGGCTAGATGTGAGAGGCACATTCTGCTGCTTCCTCCCTTAGAGTTAAACTTGCTTCTGAAAGCTCAACCTCCGGGGAGTCTGTTTGGCAGAGATATAGAACACACTTTTCCAAGCCTGTTGGAAGGCATTTGCAGTTTCATTTCGCGTCTAATTTCCCAAACCAAACTGCTTGCAGCTCTAACTGCCTTCTAACTACCACTTCTTCGGTTCAGTGAGATATGCTGGATTCTAAAGAAGCTTCTCTGACGCTTTTTCACAGGGATTTTGAAACTGAAATTTCCAAACCCGTTTCCAACGAAGGCGCCAAAGGGCTTCTCCATAGAACTTGCCAACCTGAATTCCTAAAGGCTAGATGTGAGAGGCACATTCTGCTGCTTCCTCCCTTAGAGTTAAACTAGCTTCTGAAAGCTCAACCTCCGGGGAGTCTGTTTGGCAGAGATATAGAACACACTTTTCCAAGCCTGTTGGAAGGCATTTGCAGTTTCATTTCGCGTCTAATTTCCCAAACCAAACTGCTTGCAACTCTAACTCCCTTCTAACTACCACTTCTTCGGTTCAGTGAGATATGCTGGATTCTAAACGGAGAAGCTTCTCTGACGCTTTTTCACAGAGATTTTGAAACTGAAATCTCCCATGCCGTTTCCACCATAGGCAGCAATGGGCTTCCCCATAGAACTTGCCAACCTGAATTCCTACAGGCTAGATGTGAGAGGCACATTCTGCTGCTTCCTCCCTTAGAGTTAAACTTGCTTCTGAAAGCTCAACCTCCGGGGAGTCTGTTTGGCAGAGATATAGAACACACTTTTCCAAGACTGTTGGAAGGCATTTGCAGTTTCATTTCACGTCTAATTTCCCAAACCAAACTGCTTGCAGCTCTAACTGCCTTCTAACTACCACTTCTTCGGTTCAGTGAGATATGCTGGATTCTAAACGGAGAAGCTTCTCTGACGCTTTTTCACAGAGATTTTGAAACTGAAATCTCCCATGCCGTTTCCACCATAGGCAGCAATGGGCTTCCCCATAGTACTTGGCAACCTGAATTCCTACAGGCTAGATGTGAGAGGCACATTCTGCTGCTTCCTCCCTTAGAGTTAAACTAGCTTCTGAAAGCTCGACCTCCAGGGAGTCTGTTTGGCAGAGATATAGAACACACTTTTCCAAGCCTGTTGGAAGGCATTTGCAGTTTCATTTCGCGTCTAATTTCCCAAACCAAACTGCTTGCAGCTCTAACTGCCTTCTAACTACCACTTCTTCGGTTCAGTGAGATATGCTGGATTCTAAAGAAGCTTCTCTGACGCTTTTTCACAGGGATTTTGAAACTGAAATTTCCAAACCCGTTTCCAACGAAGGCGCCAAAGGGCTTCTCCACAGAACTTGCCAACCTGAATTCCTAAAGGCTAGATGTGAGAGGCACATTCTGCTGCTTCCTCCCTTAGAGTTAAACTAGCTTCTGAAAGCTCAACCTCCGGGGAGTCTGTTTGGCAGAGATATAGAACACACTTTTCCAAGCCTGTTGGAAGGCATTTGCAGTTTCATTTCGCGTCTAATTTCCCAAACCAAACTGCTTGCAGCTCTAACTCCCTTCTAACTACCACTTCTTCGGTTCAGTGAGATATGCTGGATTCTAAACGGAGAAGCTTCTCTGACGCTTTTTCACAGAGATTTTGAAACTGAAATCTCCCATGTCGTTTCCACCATAGGCAGCAATGGGCTTCCCCATAGAACTTGCCAACCTGAATTCCTACAGGCTAGATGTGAGAGGCACATTCTGCTGCTTCCTCCCTTAGAGTTAAACTAGCTTCTGAAAGCTCAACCTCCGGGGAGTTTGTTGGCAGAGATATAGAGCACACTTTTCCAAGCCTGTTGGAAGGCATTTGCAGTTTCATTTCGCGTCTAATTTCTCAAACCAAACTGCTTGCAGCCCTAACTCCCTTCTAAATAGCACTTCTTCGGTTCAGTGAGATATGCTGTATTCTAAACGGAGAAGCTTCTCTGACGCTTTTTCACAGAGATTTTGAAACTGAAATCTCCCATGCCGTTTCCACCATAGGCAGCAATGGGCTTCCCCATAGAACTTGCCAACCTGAATTCCTACAGGCTAGATGTGAGAGGCACATTCTGCTGCTTCCTCCCTTAGAGTTAAACTTGCTTCTGAAAGCTCAACCTCCGGGGAGTCTGTTTGGCAGAGATATAGAACACACTTTTCCAAGTCTGTTGGAAGGCATTTGCAGTTTCATTTCGCGTCTAATTTCCCAAACCAAACTGCTTGCAGCTCTAACTCCCTTCTAACTACCACTTCTTCGGTTCAGTGAGATATGCTGGATTCTAAACGGAGAAGCTTCTCTGACGCTTTTTCACAGAGATTTTGAAACTGAAATCTCCCATGCCGTTTCCACCATAGGCAGCAATGGGCTTCCCCATAGAACTTGCCAACCTGAATTCCTACAGGCTAGATGTGAGAGGCACATTCTGCTGCTTCCTCCCTTAGAGTTAAGCTTGCTTCTCAAAGCTCAACCTCTGGGGAGTCTGTTTGGCAGAGATATAGAACACACTTTTCCAAGCCTGTTGGAAGGCCTTTGCAGTGTCATTTCGCATCTAATTTCCCAAACCAAACTGCTTGCAGCTCTAACTACCTTCTAACTACCACTTCTTCGGTTCAGTGAGATATGCTGGATTCTAAACGGAGAAGCTTCTCTGACGCTTTTTCACAGAGATTTTGAAACTGAAATCTCCCATGCCGTTTCCACCATAGGCAGCAATGGGCTTCCCCATAGAACTTGCCAACCTGAATTCCTACAGGCTAGATGTGAGAGGCACATTCTGCTGCTTCCTCCCTTAGAGTTAAACTTGCTTCTGAAAGCTCAACCTCCGGGGAGTCTGTTTGGCAGAGATATAGAACACACTTTTCCAAGCCTGTTTGAAGGCATTTGCAGTTTCATTTCGCGTCTAATTTCCCAAACCAAACTGCTTGCAGCTCTAACTCCCTTCTAACTACCACTTCTTCGGTTCAGTGAGATATGCTGGATTCTAAACGGAGAAGCTTCTCTGACGCTTTTTCACAGAGATTTTGAAACTGAAATCTCCCATGCCGTTTCCACCATAGGCAGCAATGGGCTTCCCCATAGAACTTGCCAACCTGAATTCCTACAGGCTAGATGTGAGAGGCACATTCTGCTGCTTCCTCCCTTAGAGTTAAACTAGCTTCTGAAAGCTCCACCTCCGGGGAGTCTGTTTGGCAGAGATATAGAACACACTTTTCCAAGCCTGTTTGAAGGCATTTGCAGTTTCATTTCGCGTCTAATTTCCCAAACCAAACTGCTTGCAGCTCTAACTCCCTTCTAACTACCACTTCTTTGGTTCAGTGAGATATGCTGGATTCTAAACGGAGAAGCTTCTCTGACGCTTTTTCACAGAGATTTTGAAACTGAAATCTCCCATGCCGTTTCCACCATAGGCAGCAATGGGCTTCCCCATAGAACTTGCCAACCTGAATTCCTACAGGCTAGATGTGAGAGGCACATTCTGCTGCTTCCTCCCTTAGAGTTAAACTTGCTTCTGAAAGCTCAACCTCCGGGGAGTCTGTTTGGCAGAGATATAGAACACACTTTTCCAAGCCTGTTGGAAGGCATTTGCAGTTTCATTTCGCGTCTAATTTCCCAAACCAAACTGCTTGCAGCTCTAACTCCCTTCTAAATAGCACTTCTTCGGTTCAGTGAGATATGCTGTATTCTAAACGGAGAAGCTTCTCTGACGCTTTTTCACAGAGATTTTGAAACTGAAATCTCCCATGCCGTTTCCACCATAGGCAGCAATGGGCTTCCCCATAGAACTTGCCAACCTGAATTCCTACAGGCTAGATGTGAGAGGCACATTCTGCTGCTTCCTCCCTTAGAGTTAAACTTGCTTCTGAAAGCTCAACCTCCGGGGAGTCTATTTGGCAGAGATATAGAACACACTTTTCCAAGCCTGTTGGAAGGCATTTGCAGTTTCATTTCGCGTCTAATTTCCCAAACCAAACTGCTTGCAGCTCTAACTCCCTTCTAACTACCACTTCTTCGGTTCAGTGAGATATGCTAGATTCCAAACGGAGAAGCTTCTCTGACGCTTTTTCACAGAGATTTTGAAACTGAAATTTCCAAACCCGTTTCCTACGAAGGCGCCAATGGGCTTCCCCATAGAACTTGCCAACCTGAATTCTTACAGGCTGGATGTGAGAGGCACATTTTGCTGCTTCCTCCCTTAGAGTTAAACTTGCTTCTGAAAGCTCAACCTCCGGGGAGTCTGTTTGGCAGAGATATAGAACACACTTTTCCAAGTCTGTTGGAAGGCATTTGCAGTGTCATTTCGCGTCTAATTTCCCAAACCAAACTGCTTGCAGCTCTAACTCCCTTCTAACTACCACTTCTTCGGTTCAGTGAGATATGCTGGATTCTAAACGGAGAAGCTTCTCTGACGCTTTTTCACAGAGATTTTGAAACTGAAATCTCCCATGCCGTTTCCACCATAGGCAGCAATGGGCTTCCCCATAGAACTTGCCAACCTGAATTCCTACAGGCTAGATGTGAGAGGCACATTCTGCTGCTTCCTCCCTTAGAGTTAAACTAGCTTCTGAAAGCTCAACCTCCGGGGAGTTTGTTTGGCAGAGATATAGAACACACTTTTCCAAGCCTATTGGAAGGCATTTGCAGTTTCATTTCGCGTCTAATTTCCCAAACCAAACTGCTTGCAGCTCTAACTCCCTTCTAACTACCACTTCTTCGGTTCAGTGAGATATGCTGGATTCTAAACGGAGAAGCTTCTCTGACGCTTTTTCACAGAGATTTTGAAACTGAAATTTCCAAACCCGTTTCCAACGAAGGCGCCAATGGGCTTCCCCATAGAACTTGCCAACCTGAATTCCTACAGGCTAGATGTGAGAGGCACATTCTGCTCCTTCCTCCCTTAGAGTTAAACTAGCTTCTGAAAGCTCAACCTCCGGGGAGTTTGTTTGGCAGAGATATAGAACACACTTTTCCAAGCCTGTTGGAAGGCATTTGCAGTTTCATTTCGCGTCTAATTTCCCAAACCAAACTGCTTGCAGCTCTAAGTCCCTTCTAACTACCACTTCTTCGGTTCAGTGAGATATGCTGGATTCTAAACGGAGAAGCTTCTCTGACGCTTTTTCACAGAGATTTTGAAACTGAAATTTCCAAACCCGTTTCCAACGAAGGCGCCAATTGGCTTCCCCATAGAACTTGCCAACCTGAATTCCTAAAGGCTAGATGTGAGAGGCACATTCTGCTGCTTCCTCCCTTAGAGTTAAGCTTGCTTCTCAAAGCTCAACCTCTGGGGAGTCTGTTTGGCAGAGATATAGAACACACTTTTCCAAGCCTGTTGGAAGGCCTTTGCAGTGTCATTTCTCATCTAATTTCCCAAACCAAACTGCTTGCAGCTCTAACTCCCTTCTAACTACCACTTCTTCGGTTCAGTGAGATATGCTGGATTCTAAACGGAGAAGCTTCTCTGACGCTTTTTCACAGAGATTTTGAAACTGAAATCTCCCATGCCGTTTCCACCATAGGCAGCAATGGGCTTCCCCATAGAACTTGCCAACCTGAATTCCTACAGGCTAGATGTGAGAGGCACATTCTGCTGCTTCCTCCCTTAGAGTTAAACTAGCTTCTGAAAGCTCAACCTCCGGGGAGTTTGTTTGGCAGAGATATAGAACACACTTTTCCAAGCCTGTTGGAAGGCATTTGCAGTTTCATTTCGCGTCTAATTTCCCAAACCAAACTGCTTGCAGCTCTAACTCCCTTCTAACTACCACTTCTTCGGTTCAGGGAGATATGCTGGATTCTAAACGGAGAAGCTTCTCTGACGCTTTTTCACAGAGATTTTGAAACTGAAATTTCCAAACCCGTTTCCAACGAAGGCGCCAATGGGCTTCCCCATAGAACTTGCCAACCTGAATTCCTACAGGCTAGATGTGAGAGGCACATTCTGCTCCTTCCTCCCTTAGAGTTAAACTAGCTTCTGAAAGCTCAACCTCCGGGGAGTTTGTTTGGCAGAGATATAGAACACACTTTTCCAAGCCTGTTGGAAGGCATTTGCAGTTTCATTTCGCGTCTAATTTCCCAAACCAAACTGCTTGCAGCTCTAAGTCCCTTCTAACTACCACTTCTTCGGTTCAGTGAGATATGCTGGATTCTAAACGGAGAAGCTTCTCTGACGCTTTTTCACAGAGATTTTGAAACTGAAATTTCCAAACCCGTTTCCAACGAAGGCGCCAATTGGCTTCCCCATAGAACTTGCCAACCTGAATTCCTAAAGGCTAGATGTGAGAGGCACATTCTGCTGCTTCCTCCCTTAGAGTTAAGCTTGCTTCTCAAAGCTCAACCTCTGGGGAGTCTGTTTGGCAGAGATATAGAACACACTTTTCCAAGCCTGTTGGAAGGCCTTTGCAGTGTCATTTCTCATCTAATTTCCCAAACCAAACTGCTTGCAGCTCTAACTCCCTTCTAACTACCACTTCTTCGGTTCAGTGAGATATGCTGGATTCTAAACGGAGAAGCTTCTCTGACGCTTTTTCACAGAGATTTTGAAACTGAAATCTCCCATGCCGTTTCCACCATAGGCAGCAATGGGCTTCCCCATAGAACTTGCCAACCTGAATTCCTACAGGCTAGATGTGAGAGGCACATTCTGCTGCTTCCTCCCTTAGAGTTAAACTAGCTTCTGAAAGCTCAACCTCCGGGGAGTTTGTTTGGCAGAGATATAGAACACACTTTTCCAAGCCTGTTGGAAGGCATTTGCAGTTTCATTTCGCGTCTAATTTCCCAAACCAAACTGCTTGCAGCTCTAACTCCCTTCTAACTACCACTTCTTCGGTTCAGTGAGATATGCTGGATTCTAAACGGAGAAGCTTCTCTGACGCTTTTTCACAGAGATTTTGAAACTGAAATTTCCAAACCCGTTTCCAACGAAGGCGCCAATGGGCTTCCCCATAGAACTTGCCAACCTGAATTCCTACAGGCTAGATGTGAGAGGCACATTCTGCTCCTTCCTCCCTTAGAGTTAAACTAGCTTCTGAAAGCTCAACCTCCGGGGAGTTTGTTTGGCAGAGATATAGAACACACTTTTCCAAGCCTGTTGGAAGGCATTTGCAGTTTCATTTCGCGTCTAATTTCCCAAACCAAACTGCTTGCAGCTCTAAGTCCCTTCTAACTACCACTTCTTCGGTTCAGTGAGATATGCTGGATTCTAAACGGAGAAGCTTCTCTGACGCTTTTTCACAGAGATTTTGAAACTGAAATTTCCAAACCCGTTTCCAACGAAGGCGCCAATTGGCTTCCCCATAGAACTTGCCAACCTGAATTCCTAAAGGCTAGATGTGAGAGGCACATTCTGCTGCTTCCTCCCTTAGAGTTAAACTTGCTTCTGAAAGCTCAACCTCCGGGGAGTTTGTTTGGCAGAGATATAGAACACAATTTTCCAAGCCTGTTGGAAGGCATTTGCAGTTTCATTTCGCGTCTAATTTCCCAAACCAAACTGCTTGCAGCTCTAACTCCCTTCTAACTACCACTTCTTCGGTTCAGTGAGATATGCTGGATTCTAAACGGAGAAGCTTCTCTGACGCTTTTTCACAGAGATTTTGAAACTGAAATCTCCCATGCCGTTTCCACCATAGGCAGCAATGGGCTTCCCCATAGAACTTGCCAACCTGAATTCCTACAGGCTAGATGTGAGAGGCACATTCTGCTGCTTCCTCCCTAAGAGTTAAGCTTGCTTCTGAAAGCTCAACCTCCGGGGAGTCTGTTTGGCACAGATATAGAACACACTTTTCCAAGCCTGTTGGAAGGCCTTTGCAGTGTCATTTCGCGTCTAATTTCCCAAACCAAACTGCTTGCAGCTCTAACTCCCTTCTAACTACCACTTCTTCGGTTCAGTGAGATATGCTGGATTCTAAACGGAGAAGCTTCTCTGACGCTTTTTCACAGAGATTTTGAAACTGAAATTTCCAAACCCGTTTCCAACGAAGGCGCCAATGCGCTTCCCCATAGAACTTGCCAACCTGAATTACTACAGGCTAGATGTGAGAGGCACATTCTGCTGCTTCCTCCCTTAGAGTTAAACTAGCTTCTGAAAGCTCAACCTCCGGGGACTTTGTTTGGCAGAGATATAGAACACACTTTTCCAAGCCTGTTGGAAGGCATTTGCAGTTTCATTTCGCGTCTAATTTCCCAAACCAAACTGCTTGCAGCTCTAACTCCCTTCTAACTACCACTTCTTCGGTTCAGTGAGATATGCTGGATTCTAAACGGAGAAGCTTCTCTGACGCTTTTTCACAGAGATTTTGAAACTGAAATCTCCCATGCCGTTTCCACCATAGGCAGCAATGGGCTTCCCCATAGAACTTGCCAACCTGAATTCCTACAGGCTAGATGTGAGAGGCACATTCTGCTGCTTCCTCCCTTAGAGTTAAACTAGCTTCTGAAAGCTCCACCTCCGGGGAGTCTGTTTGGCAGAGATATAGAACACACTTTTCCAAGCCTGTTTGAAGGCATTTGCAGTTTCATTTCGCGTCTAATTTCCCAAATCAAACTGCTTGCAGCTCTAACTCCCTTCTAACTACCACTTCTTTGGTTCAGTGAGATATGCTGGATTCTAAACGGAGAAGCTCCTCTGACGCTTTTTCACAGAGATTTTGAAACTGAAATCTCCCATGCCGTTTCCACCATAGGCAGCAATGGGCTTCCCCATAGAACTTGCCAACCTGAATTCCTACAGGCTAGATGTGAGAGGCACATTCTGCTGCTTCCTCCCTTAGAGTTAAACTTGCTTCTGAAAGCTCAACCTCCGGGGAGTCTGTTTGGCAGAGATATAGAACACACTTTTCCAAGCCTGTTGGAAGGCATTTGCAGTTTCATTTCGCGTCTAATTTCCCAAACCAAACTGCTTGCAGCTCTAACTCCCTTCTAAATAGCACTTCTTCGGTTCAGTGAGATATGCTGTATTCTAAACGGAGAAGCTTCTCTGACGCTTTTTCACAGAGATTTTGAAACTGAAATCTCCCATGCCGTTTCCACCATAGGCAGCAATGGGCTTCCCCATAGAACTTGCCAACCTGAATTCCTACAGGCTAGATGTGAGAGGCACATTCTGCTGCTTCCTCCCTTAGAGTTAAACTTGCTTCTGAAAGCTCAACCTCCGGGGAGTCTGTTTGGCAGAGATATAGAACACACTTTTCCAAGCCTGTTGGAAGGCATTTGCAGTTTCATTTCGCGTCTAATTTCCCAAACCAAACTGCTTGCAGCTCTAACTCCCTTCTAACTACCACTTCTTCGGTTCAGTGAGATATGCTAGATTCCAAACGGAGAAGCTTCTCTGACGCTTTTTCACAGAGATTTTGAAACTGAAATTTCCAAACCCGTTTCCTACGAAGGCGCCAATGGGCTTCCCCATAGAACTTGCCAACCTGAATTCTTACAGGCTAGATGTGAGAGGCACATTTTGCTGCTTCCTCCCTTAGAGTTAAACTTGCTTCTGAAAGCTCAACCTCCGGGGAGTCTGTTTGGCAGAGATATAGAACACACTTTTCCAAGTCTGTTGGAAGGCATTTGCAGTGTCATTTCGCGTCTAATTTCCCAAACCAAACTGCTTGCAGCTCTAACTCCCTTCTAACTACCACTTCTTCGGTTCAGTGAGATATGCTGGATTCTAAACGGAGAAGCTTCTCTGACGCTTTTTCACAGAGATTTTGAAACTGAAATCTCCCATGCCGTTTCCACCATAGGCAGCAATGGGCTTCCCCATAGAACTTGCCAACCTGAATTCCTACAGGCTAGATGTGAGAGGCACATTCTGCTGCTTCCTCCCTTAGAGTTAAGCTTGCTTCTCAAAGCTCAACCTCTGGGGAGTCTGTTTGGCAGAGATATAGAACACACTTTTCCAAGCCTGTTGGAAGGCCTTTGCAGTGTCATTTCTCATCTAATTTCCCAAACCAAACTGCTTGCAGCTCTAACTCCCTTCTAACTACCACTTCTTCGGTTCAGTGAGATATGCTGGATTCTAAACGGAGAAGCTTCTCTGACGCTTTTTCACAGAGATTTTGAAACTGAAATCTCCCATGCCGTTTCCACCATAGGCAGCAATGGGCTTCCCCATAGAACTTGCCAACCTGAATTCCTACAGGCTAGATGTGAGAGGCACATTCTGCTGCTTCCTCCCTTAGAGTTAAACTTGCTTCTGAAAGCTCAACCTCCGGGGAGTCTGTTTGGCAGAGATATAGAACACACTTTTCCAAGCCTGTTGGAAGGCATTTGCAGTTTCATTTCGCGTCTAATTTCCCAAACCAAACTGCTTGCAGCTCTAACTCCCTTCTAACTACCACTTCTTCGGTTCAGTGAGATATGCTGGATTCTAAACGGAGAAGCTTCTCTGACGCTTTTTCACAGAGATTTTGAAACTGAAATCTCCCATGCCGTTTCCACCATAGGCAGCAATGGGCTTCCCCATAGAACTTGCCAACCTGAATTCCTACAGGCTAGATGTGAGAGGCACATTCTGCTGCTTCCTCCCTTAGAGTTAAACTAGCTTCTGAAAGCTCCACCTCCGGGGAGTCTGTTTGGCAGAGATATAGAACACACTTTTCCAAGCCTGTTGGAAGGCATTTGCAGTTTCATTTCGCGTCTAATTTCCCAAACCAAACTGCTTGCAGCTCTAACTCCCTTCTAACTACCACTTCTTTGGTTCAGTGAGATATGCTGGATTCTAAACGGAGAAGCTTCTCTGACGCTTTTTCACAGAGATTTTGAAACTGAAATCTCCCATGCCGTTTCCACCATAGGCAGCAATGGGCTTCCCCATAGAACTTGCCAACCTGAATTCCTACAGGCTAGATGTGAGAGGCACATTCTGCTGCTTCCTCCCTTAGAGTTAAACTTGCTTCTGAAAGCTCAACCTCCGGGGAGTCTGTTTGGCAGAGATATAGAACACACTTTTCCAAGCCTGTTGGAAGGCATTTGCAGTTTCATTTCGCGTCTAATTTCCCAAACCAAACTGCTTGCAGCTCTAACTCCCTTCTAACTACCACTTCTTCGGTTCAGTGAGATATGCTAGATTCCAAACGGAGAAGTTTCTCTGACGCTTTTTCACAGAGATTTTGAAACTGAAATCTCCCATGCCGTTTCCACCATAGGCAGCAATGGGCTTCCCCATAGAACTTGCCAACCTGAATTCCTACAGGCTAGATGTGAGAGGCACATTCTGCTGCTTCCTCCCTTAGAGTTAAACTTGCTTCTGAAAGCTCAACCTCCGGGGAGTCTGTTTGGCAGAGATATAGAACACACTTTTCCAAGCCTGTTGGAAGGCATTTGCAGTTTCATTTCGCGTCTAATTTCCCAAACCAAACTGCTTGCAGCTCTAACTGCCTTCTGACTACCACTTCTTCGGTTCAGTGAGATATGCTGGATTCTAAACGGAGAAGCTTCTCTGATGCTTTTTCACAGAGATTTTGAAACTGAAATCTCCCATGCCGTTTCCACTATAGGCAGCAATGGGCTTCCCCATAGAACTTGCCAACCTGAATTCCTACAGGCTAGATGTGAGAGGCACATTCTGCTGCTTCCTCCCTTAGAGTTAAACTTGCTTCTGAAAGCTCAACCTCCGGGGAGTCTGTTTGGCAGAGATATAGAACACATTTTTCCAAGCCTGTTGGAAGGCATTTGCAGTGTCATTTCGCGTCTAATTTCCCAAACCAAACTGCTTGCAGCTCTAACTCCCTTCTAACTACCACTTCTTCGGTTCAGTGAGATATGCTGGATTCTAAACGGAGAAGCTTCTCTGACGCTTTTTCACAGAGATTTTGAAACTGAAATCTCCCATGCCGTTTCCACCATAGGCAGCAATGGGCTTCCCCATAGAACTTGCCAACCTGAATTCCTACAGGCTAGATTGAGAGGCACATTCTGCTGCTTCCTCCCTTAGAGTTAAGCTTGCTTCTGAAAGCTCAACCTCTGGGGAGTCTGTTTGGCAGAGATATAGAACACACTTTTCCAAGCCTGTTGGAAGGCCTTTGCAGTGTCATTTCGCGTCTAATTTCCCAAACCAAACTGCTTGCAGCTCTAACTCCCTTCTAACTACCAATTCTTCGGTTCAGTGAGATATGCTAGATTCCAAACGGAGAAGCTTCTCTGACGCTTTTTCACAGAGATTTTGAAACTGAAATCTCCCATGCCGTTTCCACCATAGGCAGCAATGGGCTTCCCCATAGAACTTGCCAACCTGAATTCCTACAGGCTAGATGTGAGAGGCACATTCTGCTGCTTCCTCCCTTAGAGTTAAACTAGCTTCTGAAAGCTCCACCTCCGGGGAGTCTGTTTGGCAGAGATATAGAACACACTTTTCCAAGCCTGTTGGAAGGCATTTGCAGTTTCATTTCGCGTCTAATTTCCCAAACCAAACTGCTTGCAGCTCTAACTCCCTTCTAACTACCACTTCTTTGGTTCAGTGAGATATGCTGGATTCTAAACGGAGAAGCTTCTCTGACGCTTTTTCACAGAGATTTTGAAACTGAAATCTCCCATGCCGTTTCCACCATAGGCAGCAATGGGCTTCCCCATAGAACTTGCCAACCTGAATTCCTACAGGCTAGATGTGAGAGGCACATTCTGCTGCTTCCTCCCTTAGAGTTAAACTTGCTTCTGAAAGCTCAACCTCCGGGGAGTCTGTTTGGCAGAGATATAGAACACACTTTTCCAAGCCTGTTGGAAGGCATTTGCAGTTTCATTTCGCGTCTAATTTCCCAAACCAAACTGCTTGCAGCTCTAACTCCCTTCTAAATAGCACTTCTTCGGTTCAGTGAGATATGCTGTATTCTAAACGGAGAAGCTTCTCTGACGCTTTTTCACAGAGATTTTGAAACTGAAATCTCCCATGCCGTTTCCACCATAGGCAGCAATGGGCTTCCCCATAGAACTTGCCAACCTGAATTCCTACAGGCTAGATGTGAGAGGCACATTCTGCTGCTTCCTCCCTTAGAGTTAAACTTGCTTCTGAAAGCTCAACCTCCGGGGAGTCTGTTTGGCAGAGATATAGAACACACTTTTCCAAGCCTGTTGGAAGGCATTTGCAGTTTCATTTCGCGTCTAATTTCCCAAACCAAACTGCTTGCAGCTCTAACTCCCTTCTAACTACCACTTCTTCGGTTCAGTGAGATATGCTAGATTCCAAACGGAGAAGCTTCTCTGACGCTTTTTCACAGAGATTTTGAAACTGAAATTTCCAAACCCGTTTCCTACGAAGGCGCCAATGGGATTCCCCATAGAACTTGCCAACCTGAATTCTTACAGGCTGGATGTGAGAGGCACATTTTGCTGCTTCCTCCCTTAGAGTTAAACTAGCTTCTGAAAGCTCAACCTCCGGGGAGTTTGTTTGGCAGAGATATAGAACACACTTTTCCAAGCCTATTGGAAGGCATTTGCAGTTTCATTTCGCGTCTAATTTCCCAAACCAAACTGCTTGCAGCTCTAACTCCCTTCTAACTACCACTTCTTCGGTTCAGTGAGATATGCTGGATTCTAAACGGAGAAGCTTCTCTGACGCTTTTTCACAGAGATTTTGAAACTGAAATTTCCAAACCCGTTTCCAACGAAGGCGCCAATGGGCTTCCCCATAGAACTTGCCAACCTGAATTCCTACAGGCTAGATGTGAGAGGCACATTCTGCTCCTTCCTCCCTTAGAGTTAAACTAGCTTCTGAAAGCTCAACCTCCGGGGAGTTTGTTTGGCAGAGATATAGAACACACTTTTCCAAGCCTGTTGGAAGGCATTTGCAGTTTCATTTCGCGTCTAATTTCCCAAACCAAACTGCTTGCAGCTCTAAGTCCCTTCTAACTACCACTTCTTCGGTTCAGTGAGATATGCTGGATTCTAAACGGAGAAGCTTCTCTGACGCTTTTTCACAGAGATTTTGAAACTGAAATTTCCAAACCCGTTTCCAACGAAGGCGCCAATTGGCTTCCCCATAGAACTTGCCAACCTGAATTCCTAAAGGCTAGATGTGAGAGGCACATTCTGCTGCTTCCTCCCTTAGAGTTAAGCTTGCTTCTCAAAGCTCAACCTCTGGGGAGTCTGTTTGGCAGAGATATAGAACACACTTTTCCAAGCCTGTTGGAAGGCCTTTGCAGTGTCATTTCTCATCTAATTTCCCAAACCAAACTGCTTGCAGCTCTAACTCCCTTCTAACTACCACTTCTTCGGTTCAGTGAGATATGCTGGATTCTAAACGGAGAAGCTTCTCTGACGCTTTTTCACAGAGATTTTGAAACTGAAATCTCCCATGCCGTTTCCACCATAGGCAGCAATGGGCTTCCCCATAGAACTTGCCAACCTGAATTCCTACAGGCTAGATGTGAGAGGCACATTCTGCTGCTTCCTCCCTTAGAGTTAAACTAGCTTCTGAAAGCTCAACCTCCGGGGAGTTTGTTTGGCAGAGATATAGAACACACTTTTCCAAGCCTGTTGGAAGGCATTTGCAGTTTCATTTCGCGTCTAATTTCCCAAACCAAACTGCTTGCAGCTCTAACTCCCTTCTAACTACCACTTCTTCGGTTCAGTGAGATATGCTGGATTCTAAACGGAGAAGCTTCTCTGACGCTTTTTCACAGAGATTTTGAAACTGAAATTTCCAAACCCGTTTCCAACGAAGGCGCCAATGGGCTTCCCCATAGAACTTGCCAACCTGAATTCCTACAGGCTAGATGTGAGAGGCACATTCTGCTCCTTCCTCCCTTAGAGTTAAACTAGCTTCTGAAAGCTCAACCTCCGGGGAGTTTGTTTGGCAGAGATATAGAACACACTTTTCCAAGCCTGTTGGAAGGCATTTGCAGTTTCATTTCGCGTCTAATTTCCCAAACCAAACTGCTTGCAGCTCTAAGTCCCTTCTAACTACCACTTCTTCGGTTCAGTGAGATATGCTGGATTCTAAACGGAGAAGCTTCTCTGACGCTTTTTCACAGAGATTTTGAAACTGAAATTTCCAAACCTGTTTCCAACGAAGGCGCCAATTGGCTTCCCCATAGAACTTGCCAACCTGAATTCCTAAAGGCTAGATGTGAGAGGCACATTCTGCTGCTTCCTCCCTTAGAGTTAAACTTGCTTCTGAAAGCTCAACCTCCGGGGAGTTTGTTTGGCAGAGATATAGAACACAATTTTCCAAGCCTGTTGGAAGGCATTTGCAGTTTCATTTCGCGTCTAATTTCCCAAACCAAACTGCTTGCAGCTCTAACTCCCTTCTAACTACCACTTCTTCGGTTCAGTGAGATATGCTGGATTCTAAACGGAGAAGCTTCTCTGACGCTTTTTCACAGAGATTTTGAAACTGAAATCTCCCATGCCGTTTCCACCATAGGCAGCAATGGGCTTCCCCATAGAACTTGCCAACCTGAATTCCTACAGGCTAGATGTGAGAGGCACATTCTGCTGCTTCCTCCCTAAGAGTTAAGCTTGCTTCTGAAAGCTCAACCTCCGGGGAGTCTGTTTGGCAGAGATATAGAACACACTTTTCCAAGCCTGTTGGAAGGCCTTTGCAGTGTCATTTCGCATCTAATTTCCCAAACCAAACTGCTTGCAGCTCTAACTCCCTTCTAACTACCACTTCTTCGGTTCAGGGAGATATGCTGGATTCTAAACGGAGAAGCTTCTCTGACGCTTTTTCACAGAGATTTTGAAACTGAAATTTCCAAACCCGTTTCCAACGAAGGCGCCAATGGGCTTCCCCATAGAACTTGCCAACCTGAATTCCTACAGGCTAGATGTGAGAGGCACATTCTGCTCCTTCCTCCCTTAGAGTTAAACTAGCTTCTGAAAGCTCAACCTCCGGGGAGTTTGTTTGGCAGAGATATAGAACACACTTTTCCAAGCCTGTTGGAAGGCATTTGCAGTTTCATTTCGCGTCTAATTTCCCAAACCAAACTGCTTGCAGCTCTAAGTCCCTTCTAACTACCACTTCTTCGGTTCAGTGAGATATGCTGGATTCTAAACGGAGAAGCTTCTCTGACGCTTTTTCACAGAGATTTTGAAACTGAAATTTCCAAACCCGTTTCCAACGAAGGCGCCAATTGGCTTCCCCATAGAACTTGCCAACCTGAATTCCTAAAGGCTAGATGTGAGAGGCACATTCTGCTGCTTCCTCCCTTAGAGTTAAGCTTGCTTCTCAAAGCTCAACCTCTGGGGAGTCTGTTTGGCAGAGATATAGAACACACTTTTCCAAGCCTGTTGGAAGGCCTTTGCAGTGTCATTTCTCATCTAATTTCCCAAACCAAACTGCTTGCAGCTCTAACTCCCTTCTAACTACCACTTCTTCGGTTCAGTGAGATATGCTGGATTCTAAACGGAGAAGCTTCTCTGACGCTTTTTCACAGAGATTTTGAAACTGAAATCTCCCATGCCGTTTCCACAATAGGCAGCAATGGGCTTCCCCATAGAACTTGCCAACCTGAATTCCTACAGGCTAGATGTGAGAGGCACATTCTGCTGCTTCCTCCCTTAGAGTTAAACTAGCTTCTGAAAGCTCAACCTCCGGGGAGTTTGTTTGGCAGAGATATAGAACACACTTTTCCAAGCCTGTTGGAAGGCATTTGCAGTTTCATTTCGCGTCTAATTTCCCAAACCAAAGTGCTTGCAGCTCTAACTCCCTTCTAACTACCACTTCTTCGGTTCAGTGAGATATGCTGGATTCTAAACGGAGAAGCTTCTCTGACGCTTTTTCACAGAGATTTTGAAACTGAAATTTCCAAACCCGTTTCCAACGAAGGCGCCAATGGGCTTCCCCATAGAACTTGCCAACCTGAATTCCTACAGGCTAGATGTGAGAGGCACATTCTGCTCCTTCCTCCCTTAGAGTTAAACTAGCTTCTGAAAGCTCAACCTCCGGGGAGTTTGTTTGGCAGAGATATAGAACACACTTTTCCAAGCCTGTTGGAAGGCATTTGCAGTTTCATTTCGCGTCTAATTTCCCAAACCAAACTGCTTGCAGCTCTAAGTCCCTTCTAACTACCACTTCTTCGGTTCAGTGAGATATGCTGGATTCTAAACGGAGAAGCTTCTCTGACGCTTTTTCACAGAGATTTTGAAACTGAAATTTCCAAACCCGTTTCCAACGAAGGCGCCAATTGGCTTCCCCATAGAACTTGCCAACCTGAATTCCTAAAGGCTAGATGTGAGAGGCACATTCTGCTGCTTCCTCCCTTAGAGTTAAACTTGCTTCTGAAAGCTCAACCTCCGGGGAGTTTGTTTGGCAGAGATATAGAACACAATTTTCCAAGCCTGTTGGAAGGCATTTGCAGTTTCATTTCGCGTCTAATTTCCCAAACCAAACTGCTTGCAGCTCTAACTCCCTTCTAACTACCACTTCTTCGGTTCAGTGAGATATGCTGGATTCTAAACGGAGAAGCTTCTCTGACGCTTTTTCACAGAGATTTTGAAACTGAAATCTCCCATGCCGTTTCCACCATAGGCAGCAATGGGCTTCCCCATAGAACTTGCCAACCTGAATTCCTACAGGCTAGATGTGAGAGGCACATTCTGCTGCTTCCTCCCTAAGAGTTAAGCTTGCTTCTGAAAGCTCAACCTCCGGGGAGTCTGTTTGGCAGAGATATAGAACACACTTTTCCAAGCCTGTTGGAAGGCCTTTGCAGTGTCATTTCGCATCTAATTTCCCAAACCAAACTGCTTGCAGCTCTAACTCCCTTCTAACTACCACTTCTTCGGTTCAGTGAGATATGCTGGATTCTAAACGGAGAAGCTTCTCTGACGCTTTTTCACAGAGATTTTGAAACTGAAATTTCCAAACCCGTTTCCAACGAAGGCGCCAATGCGCTTCCCCATAGAACTTGCCAACCTGAATTACTACAGGCTAGATGTGAGAGGCACATTCTGCTGCTTCCTCCCTTAGAGTTAAACTAGCTTCTGAAAGCTCAACCTCCGGGGACTTTGTTTGGCAGAGATATAGAACACACTTTTCCAAGCCTGTTGGAAGGCATTTGCAGTTTCATTTCGCGTCTAATTTCCCAAACCAAACTGCTTGCAGCTCTAACTCCCTTCTAACTACCACTTCTTCGGTTCAGTGAGATATGCTGGATTCTAAACGGAGAAGCTTCTCTGACGCTTTTTCACAGAGATTTTGAAACTGAAATCTCCCATGCCGTTTCCACCATAGGCAGCAATGGGCTTCCCCATAGAACTTGCCAACCTGAATTCCTACAGGCTAGATGTGAGAGGCACATTCTGCTGCTTCCTCCCTTAGAGTTAAACTAGCTTCTGAAAGCTCCACCTCCGGGGAGTCTGTTTGGCAGAGATATAGAACACACTTTTCCAAGCCTGTTTGAAGGCATTTGCAGTTTCATTTCGCGTCTAATTTCCCAAACCAAACTGCTTGCAGCTCTAACTCCCTTCTAACTACCACTTCTTTGGTTCAGTGAGATATGCTGGATTCTAAACGGAGAAGCTTCTCTGACGCTTTTTCACAGAGATTTTGAAACTGAAATCTCCCATGCCGTTTCCACCATAGGCAGCAATGGGCTTCCCCATAGAACTTGCCAACCTGAATTCCTACAGGCTAGATGTGAGAGGCACATTCTGCTGCTTCCTCCCTTAGTGTTAAACTTGCTTCTCAAAGCTCAACCTCCGGGGAGTCTGTTTGGCAGAGATATAGAACACACTTTTCCAAGCCTGTTGGAAGGCATTTGCAGTTTCATTTCGCGTCTAATTTCCCAAACCAAACTGCTTGCAGCTCTAACTCCCTTCTAAATAGCACTTCTTCGGTTCAGTGAGATATGCTGTATTCTAAACGGAGAAGCTTCTCTGACGCTTTTTCACAGAGATTTTGAAACTGAAATCTCCCATGCCGTTTCCACCATAGGCAGCAATGGGCTTCCCCATAGAACTTGCCAACCTGAATTCCTACAGGCTAGATGTGAGAGGCACATTCTGCTGCTTCCTCCCTTAGAGTTAAACTTGCTTCTGAAAGCTCAACCTCCGGGGAGTCTGTTTGGCAGAGATATAGAACACACTTTTCCAAGCCTGTTGGAAGGCATTTGCAGTTTCATTTCGCGTCTAATTTCCCAAACCAAACTGCTTGCAGCTCTAACTCCCTTCTAACTACCACTTCTTCGGTTCAGTGAGATATGCTAGATTCCAAACGGAGAAGCTTCTCTGACGCTTTTTCACAGAGATTTTGAAACTGAAATTTCCAAACCCGTTTCCTACGAAGGCGCCAATGGGCTTCCCCATAGAACTTGCCAACCTGAATTCTTACAGGCTAGATGTGAGAGGCACATTTTGCTGCTTCCTCCCTTAGAGTTAAACTAGCTTCTGAAAGCTCAACCTCCGGGGAGTCTGTTTGGCAGAGATATAGAACACACTTTTCCAAGTCTGTTGGAAGGCATTTGCAGTGTCATTTCGCGTCTAATTTCCCAAACCAAACTGCTTGCAGCTCTAACTCCCTTCTAACTACCACTTCTTCGGTTCAGTGAGATATGCTGGATTCTAAACGGAGAAGCTTCTCTGACGCTTTTTCACAGAGATTTTGAAACTGAAATCTCCCATGCAGTTTCCACCATAGGCAGCAATGGGCTTCCCCATAGAACTTGCCAACCTGAATTCCTACAGGCTAGATGTGAGAGGCACATTCTGCTGCTTCCTCCCTTAGAGTTAAGCTTGCTTCTCAAAGCTCAACCTCTGGGGAGTCTGTTTGGCAGAGATATAGAACACACTTTTCCAAGCCTGTTGGAAGGCCTTTGCAGTGTCATTTCTCATCTAATTTCCCAAACCAAACTGCTTGCAGCTCTAACTCCCTTCTAACTACCACTTCTTCGGTTCAGTGAGATATGCTGGATTCTAAACGGAGAAGCTTCTCTGACGCTTTTTCACAGAGATTTTGAAACTGAAATCTCCCATGCCGTTTCCACCATAGGCAGCAATGGGCTTCCCCATAGAACTTGCCAACCTGAATTCCTACAGGCTAGATGTGAGAGGCACATTCTGCTGCTTCCTCCCTTAGAGTTAAACTTGCTTCTGAAAGCTCAACCTCCGGGGAGTCTGTTTGGCAGAGATATAGAACACACTTTTCCAAGCCTGTTGGAAGGCATTTGCAGTTTCATTTCGCGTCTAATTTCCCAAACCAAACTGCTTGCAGCTCTAACTGCCTTCTGACTACCACTTCTTCGGTTCAGTGAGATATGCTGGATTCTAAACGGAGAAGCTTCTCTGACGCTTTTTCACAGAGATTTTGAAACTGAAATCTCCCATGCCGTTTCCACCATAGGCAGCAATGGGCTTCCCCATAGAACTTGCCAACCTGAATTCCTACAGGCTAG
This sequence comes from Cynocephalus volans, assembly GCF_027409185.1. Lineage (NCBI taxonomy): Eukaryota > Metazoa > Chordata > Mammalia > Dermoptera > Cynocephalidae > Cynocephalus > Cynocephalus volans. The sequence continues at coordinate 632,660 of NW_026902379.1, forward strand.
ATGTGAGAGGCACATTCTGCTGCTTCCTCCCTTAGAGTTAAACTTGCTTCTGAAAGCTCAACCTCCGGGGAGTCTGTTTGGCAGAGATATAGAACACACTTTTCCAAGCCTGTTGGAAGGCATTTGCAGTTTCATTTCGCGTCTAATTTCCCAAACCAAACTGCTTGCAGCTCTAACTGCCTTCTGACTACCACTTCTTCGGTTCAGTGAGATATGCTGGATTCTAAACGGAGAAGCTTCTCTGATGCTTTTTCACAGAGATTTTGAAACTGAAATCTCCCATGCCGTTTCCACTATAGGCAGCAATGGGCTTCCCCATAGAACTTGCCAACCTGAATTCCTACAGGCTAGATGTGAGAGGCACATTCTGCTGCTTCCTCCCTTAGAGTTAAACTTGCTTCTGAAAGCTCAACCTCCGGGGAGTCTGTTTGGCAGAGATATAGAACACATTTTTCCAAGCCTGTTGGAAGGCATTTGCAGTGTCATTTCGCGTCTAATTTCCCAAACCAAACTGCTTGCAGCTCTAACTCCCTTCTAACTACCACTTCTTCGGTTCAGTGAGATATGCTGGATTCTAAACGGAGAAGCTTCTCTGACGCTTTTTCACAGAGATTTTGAAACTGAAATCTCCCATGCCGTTTCCACCATAGGCAGCAATGGGCTTCCCCATAGAACTTGCCAACCTGAATTCCTACAGGCTAGATTGAGAGGCACATTCTGCTGCTTCCTCCCTTAGAGTTAAGCTTGCTTCTGAAAGCTCAACCTCTGGGGAGTCTGTTTGGCAGAGATATAGAACACACTTTTCCAAGCCTGTTGGAAGGCCTTTGCAGTGTCATTTCGCGTCTAATTTCCCAAACCAAACTGCTTGCAGCTCTAACTCCCTTCTAACTACCAATTCTTCGGTTCAGTGAGATATGCTAGATTCCAAACGGAGAAGCTTCTCTGACGCTTTTTCACAGAGATTTTGAAACTGAAATCTCCAAAGCCGTTTCCACCATAGGCAGCAATGGGCTTCCCCATAGAACTTGCCAACCTGAATTCCTACAGGCTAGATGTGAGAGGCACATTCTGCTGCTTCCTCCCTTAGAGTTAAACTAGCTTCTGAAAGCTCCACCTCCGGGGAGTCTGTTTGGCAGAGATATAGAACACACTTTTCCAAGCCTGTTTGAAGGCATTTGCAGTTTCATTTCGCGTCTAATTTCCCAAACCAAACTGCTTGCAGCTCTAACTCCCTTCTAACTACCACTTCTTTGGTTCAGTGAGATATGCTGGATTCTAAACGGAGAAGCTTCTCTGACGCTTTTTCACAGAGATTTTGAAACTGAAATCTCCCATGCCGTTTCCACCATAGGCAGCAATGGGCTTCCCCATAGAACTTGCCAACCTGAATTCCTACAGGCTAGATGTGAGAGGCACATTCTGCTGCTTCCTCCCTTAGAGTTAAACTTGCTTCTGAAAGCTCAACCTCCGGGGAGTCTGTTTGGCAGAGATATAGAACACACTTTTCCAAGCCTGTTGGAAGGCATTTGCAGTTTCATTTCGCGTCTAATTTCCCAAACCAAACTGCTTGCAGCTCTAACTCCCTTCTATATAGCACTTCTTCGGTTCAGTGAGATATGCTGTATTCTAAACGGAGAAGCTTCTCTGACGCTTTTTCACAGAGATTTTGAAACTGAAATCTCCCATGCCGTTTCCACCATAGGCAGCAATGGGCTTCCCCATAGAACTTGCCAACCTGAATTCCTACAGGCTAGATGTGAGAGGCACATTCTGCTGCTTCCTCCCTTAGAGTTAAACTTGCTTCTGAAAGCTCAACCTCCGGGGAGTCTGTTTGGCAGAGATATAGAACACACTTTTCCAAGCCTGTTGGAAGGCATTTGCAGTTTCATTTCGCGTCTAATTTCCCAAACCAAACTGCTTGCAGCTCTAACTCCCTTCTAACTACCACTTCTTCGGTTCAGTGAGATATGCTAGATTCCAAACGGAGAAGCTTCTCTGACGCTTTTTCACAGAGATTTTGAAACTGAAATTTCCAAACCCGTTTCCTACGAAGGCGCCAATGGGCTTCCCCATAGAACTTGCCAACCTGAATTCTTACAGGCTGGATGTGAGAGGCACATTTTGCTGCTTCCTCCCTTAGAGTTAAACTTGCTTCTGAAAGCTCAACCTCCGGGGAGTCTGTTTGGCAGAGATATAGAACACACTTTTCCAAGTCTGTTGGAAGGCATTTGCAGTGTCATTTCGCGTCTAATTTCCCAAACCAAACTGCTTGCAGCTCTAACTCCCTTCTAACTACCACTTCTTCGGTTCAGTGAGATATGCTGGATTCTAAACGGAGAAGCTTCTCTGACGCTTTTTCACAGAGATTTTGAAACTGAAATCTCCCATGCCGTTTCCACCATAGGCAGCAATGGGCTTCCCCATAGAACTTGCCAACCTGAATTCCTACAGGCTAAATGTGAGAGGCACATTCTGCTGCTTCCTCCCTTAGAGTTAAACTTGCTTCTGAAAGCTCAACCTCCGGGGAGTCTGTTTGGCAGAGATATAGAACACACTTTTCCAAGCCTGTTGGAAGGCATTTGCAGTTTCATTTCGCGTCTAATTTCCCAAACCAAACTGCTTGCAGCTCTAACTCCCTTCTAAATAGCACTTCTTCGGTTCAGTGAGATATGCTGTATTCTAAACGGAGAAGCTTCTCTGACGCTTTTTCACAGAGATTTTGAAACTGAAATCTCCCATGCCGTTTCCACCATAGGCAGCAATGGGCTTCCCCATAGAACTTGCCAACCTGAATTCCTACAGGCTAGATGTGAGAGGCACATTCTGCTGCTTCCTCCCTTAGAGTTAAACTTGCTTCTGAAAGCTCAACCTCCGGGGAGTCTGTTTGGCAGAGATATAGAACACACTTTTCCAAGCCTGTTGGAAGGCATTTGCAGTTTCATTTCGCGTCTAATTTCCCAAACCAAACTGCTTGCAGCTCTAACTCCCTTCTAACTACCACTTCTTCGGTTCAGTGAGATATGCTAGATTCCAAACGGAGAAGCTTCTCTGACGCTTTTTCACAGAGATTTTGAAACTGAAATTTCCAAACCCGTTTCCTACGAAGGCGCCAATGGGCTTCCCCATAGAACTTGCCAACCTGAATTCTTACAGGCTGGATGTGAGAGGCACATTTTGCTGCTTCCTCCCTTAGAGTTAAACTTGCTTCTGAAAGCTCAACCTCCGGGGAGTCTGTTTGGCAGAGATATAGAACACACTTTTCCAAGTCTGTTGGAAGGCATTTGCAGTGTCATTTCGCGTCTAATTTCCCAAACCAAACTGCTTGCAGCTCTAACTCCCTTCTAACTACCACTTCTTCGGTTCAGTGAGATATGCTGGATTCTAAACGGAGAAGCTTCTCTGACGCTTTTTCACAGAGATTTTGAAACTGAAATCTCCCATGCCGTTTCCACCATAGGCAGCAATGGGCTTCCCCATAGAACTTGCCAACCTGAATTCCTACAGGCTAGATGTGAGAGGCACATTCTGCTGCTTCCTCCCTTAGAGTTAAACTAGCTTCTGAAAGCTCAACCTCCGGGGAGTTTGTTTGGCAGAGATATAGAACACACTTTTCCAAGCCTATTGGAAGGCATTTGCAGTTTCATTTCGCGTCTAATTTCCCAAACCAAACTGCTTGCAGCTCTAACTCCCTTCTAACTACCACTTCTTCGGTTCAGGGAGATATGCTGGATTCTAAACGGAGAAGCTTCTCTGACGCTTTTTCACAGAGATTTTGAAACTGAAATTTCCAAACCCGTTTCCAACGAAGGCGCCAATGGGCTTCCCCATAGAACTTGCCAACCTGAATTCCTACAGGCTAGATGTGAGAGGCACATTCTGCTCCTTCCTCCCTTAGAGTTAAACTAGCTTCTGAAAGCTCAACCTCCAGGGAGTTTGTTTGGCAGAGATATAGAACACACTTTTCCAAGCCTGTTGGAAGGCATTTGCAGTTTCATTTCGCGTCTAATTTCCCAAACCAAACTGCTTGCAGCTCTAAGTCCCTTCTAACTACCACTTCTTCGGTTCAGTGAGATATGCTGGATTCTAAACGGAGAAGCTTCTCTGACGCTTTTTCACAGAGATTTTGAAACTGAAATTTCCAAACCCGTTTCCAACGAAGGCGCCAATTGGCTTCCCCATAGAACTTGCCAACCTGAATTCCTAAAGGCTAGATGTGAGAGGCACATTCTGCTGCTTCCTCCCTTAGAGTTAAGCTTGCTTCTCAAAGCTCAACCTCTGGGGAGTCTGTTTGGCAGAGATATAGAACACACTTTTCCAAGCCTGTTGGAAGGCCTTTGCAGTGTCATTTCTCATCTAATTTCCCAAACCAAACTGCTTGCAGCTCTAACTCCCTTCTAACTACCACTTCTTCGGTTCAGTGAGATATGCTGGATTCTAAACGGAGAAGCTTCTCTGACGCTTTTTCACAGAGATTTTGAAACTGAAATCTCCCATGCCGTTTCCACCATAGGCAGCAATGGGCTTCCCCATAGAACTTGCCAACCTGAATTCCTACAGGCTAGATGTGAGAGGCACATTCTGCTGCTTCCTCCCTTAGAGTTAAACTAGCTTCTGAAAGCTCAACCTCCGGGGAGTTTGTTTGGCAGAGATATAGAACACACTTTTCCAAGCCTGTTGGAAGGCATTTGCAGTTTCATTTCGCGTCTAATTTCCCAAACCAAACTGCTTGCAGCTCTAACTCCCTTCTAACTACCACTTCTTCGGTTCAGTGAGATATGCTGGATTCTAAACGGAGAAGCTTCTCTGACGCTTTTTCACAGAGATTTTGAAACTGAAATTTCCAAACCCGTTTCCAACGAAGGCGCCAATGGGCTTCCCCATAGAACTTGCCAACCTGAATTCCTACAGGCTAGATGTGAGAGGCACATTCTGCTCCTTCCTCCCTTAGAGTTAAACTAGCTTCTGAAAGCTCAACCTCCGGGGAGTTTGTTTGGCAGAGATATAGAACACACTTTTCCAAGCCTGTTGGAAGGCATTTGCAGTTTCATTTCGCGTCTAATTTCCCAAACCAAACTGCTTGCAGCTCTAAGTCCCTTCTAACTACCACTTCTTCGGTTCAGTGAGATATGCTGGATTCTAAACGGAGAAGCTTCTCTGACGCTTTTTCACAGAGATTTTGAAACTGAAATTTCCAAACCCGTTTCCAACGAAGGCGCCAATTGGCTTCCCCATAGAACTTGCCAACCTGAATTCCTAAAGGCTAGATGTGAGAGGCACATTCTGCTGCTTCCTCCCTTAGAGTTAAACTAGCTTCTGAAAGCTCAACCTCCGGGGAGTTTGTTTGGCAGAGATATAGAACACACTTTTCCAAGCCTGTTGGAAGGCATTTGCAGTTTCATTTCGCGTCTAATTTCCCAAACCAAACTGCTTGCAGCTCTAACTCCCTTCTAACTACCACTTCTTCGGTTCAGTGAGATATGCTGGATTCTAAACGGAGAAGCTTCTCTGACGCTTTTTCACAGAGATTTTGAAACTGAAATTTCCAAACCCGTTTCCAACGAAGGCGCCAATGGGCTTCCCCATAGAACTTGCCAACCTGAATTCCTACAGGCTAGATGTGAGAGGCACATTCTGCTCCTTCCTCCCTTAGAGTTAAACTAGCTTCTGAAAGCTCAACCTCCGGGGAGTTTGTTTGGCAGAGATATAGAACACACTTTTCCAAGCCTGTTGGAAGGCATTTGCAGTTTCATTTCGCGTCTAATTTCCCAAACCAAACTGCTTGCAGCTCTAAGTCCCTTCTAACTACCACTTCTTCGGTTCAGTGAGATATGCTGGATTCTAAACGGAGAAGCTTCTCTGACGCTTTTTCACAGAGATTTTGAAACTGAAATTTCCAAACCCGTTTCCAACGAAGGCGCCAATTGGCTTCCCCATAGAACTTGCCAACCTGAATTCCTAAAGGCTAGATGTGAGAGGCACATTCTGCTGCTTCCTCCCTTAGAGTTAAACTTGCTTCTGAAAGCTCAACCTCCGGGGAGTTTGTTTGGCAGAGATATAGAACACAATTTTCCAAGCCTGTTGGAAGGCATTTGCAGTTTCATTTCGCGTCTAATTTCCCAAACCAAACTGCTTGCAGCTCTAACTCCCTTCTAACTACCACTTCTTCGGTTCAGTGAGATATGCTGGATTCTAAACGGAGAAGCTTCTCTGACGCTTTTTCACAGAGATTTTGAAACTGAAATCTCCCATGCCGTTTCCACCATAGGCAGCAATGGGCTTCCCCATAGAACTTGCCAACCTGAATTCCTACAGGCTAGATGTGAGAGGCACATTCTGCTGCTTCCTCCCTAAGAGTTAAGCTTGCTTCTGAAAGCTCAACCTCCGGGGAGTCTGTTTGGCAGAGATATAGAACACACTTTTCCAAGTCTGTTGGAAGGCATTTGCAGTGTCATTTCGCGTCTAATTTCCCAAACCAAACTGCTTGCAGCTCTAACTCCCTTCTAACTACCACTTCTTCGGTTCAGTGAGATATGCTGGATTCTAAACGGAGAAGCTTCTCTGACGCTTTTTCACAGAGATTTTGAAACTGAAATCTCCCATGCAGTTTCCACCATAGGCAGCAATGGGCTTCCCCATAGAACTTGCCAACCTGAATTCCTACAGGCTAGATGTGAGAGGCACATTCTGCTGCTTCCTCCCTTAGAGTTAAGCTTGCTTCTCAAAGCTCAACCTCTGGGGAGTCTGTTTGGCAGAGATATAGAACACACTTTTCCAAGCCTGTTGGAAGGCCTTTGCAGTGTCATTTCTCATCTAATTTCCCAAACCAAACTGCTTGCAGCTCTAACTCCCTTCTAACTACCACTTCTTCGGTTCAGTGAGATATGCTGGATTCTAAACGGAGAAGCTTCTCTGACGCTTTTTCACAGAGATTTTGAAACTGAAATCTCCCATGCCGTTTCCACCATAGGCAGCAATGGGCTTCCCCATAGAACTTGCCAACCTGAATTCCTACAGGCTAGATGTGAGAGGCACATTCTGCTGCTTCCTCCCTTAGAGTTAAACTTGCTTCTGAAAGCTCAACCTCCGGGGAGTCTGTTTGGCAGAGATATAGAACACACTTTTCCAAGCCTGTTTGAAGGCATTTGCAGTTTCATTTCGCGTCTAATTTCCCAAACCAAACTGCTTGCAGCTCTAACTCCCTTCTAACTACCACTTCTTCGGTTCAGTGAGATATGCTGGATTCTAAATGGAGAAGCTTCTCTGACGCTTTTTCACAGAGATTTTGAAACTGAAATCTCCCATGCCGTTTCCACCATAGGCAGCAATGGGCTTCCCCATAGAACTTGCCAACCTGAATTCCTACAGGCTAGATGTGAGAGGCACATTCTGCTGCTTCCTCCCTTAGAGGTAAACTAGCTTCTGAAAGCTCCACCTCCGGGGAGTCTGTTTGGCAGAGATATAGAACACACTTTTCCAAGCCTGTTGGAAGGCATTTGCAGTTTCATTTCGCGTCTAATTTCCCAAACCAAACTGCTTGCAGCTCTAACTCCCTTCTAACTACCACTTCTTTGGTTCAGTGAGATATGCTGGATTCTAAACGGAGAAGCTTCTCTGACGCTTTTTCACAGAGATTTTGAAACTGAAATCTCCCATGCCGTTTCCACCATAGGCAGCAATGGGCTTCCCCATAGAACTTGCCAACCTGAATTCCTACAGGCTAGATGTGAGAGGCACATTCTGCTGCTTCCTCCCTTAGAGTTAAACTTGCTTCTGAAAGCTCAACCTCCGGGGAGTCTGTTTGGCAGAGATATAGAACACACTTTTCCAAGCCTGTTGGAAGGCATTTGCAGTTTCATTTCGCGTCTAATTTCCCAAACCAAACTGCTTGCAGCTCTAACTCCCTTCTAACTACCACTTCTTCGGTTCAGTGAGATATGCTAGATTCCAAACGGAGAAGTTTCTCTGACGCTTTTTCACAGAGATTTTGAAACTGAAATCTCCCATGCCGTTTCCACCATAGGCAGCAATGGGCTTCCCCATAGAACTTGCCAACCTGAATTCCTACAGGCTAGATGTGAGAGGCACATTCTGCTGCTTCCTCCCTTAGAGTTAAACTTGCTTCTGAAAGCTCAACCTCCGGGGAGTCTGTTTGGCAGAGATATAGAACACACTTTTCCAAGCCTGTTGGAAGGCATTTGCAGTTTCATTTCGCGTCTAATTTCCCAAACCAAACTGCTTGCAGCTCTAACTGCCTTCTGACTACCACTTCTTCGGTTCAGTGAGATATGCTGGATTCTAAACGGAGAAGCTTCTCTGATGCTTTTTCACAGAGATTTTGAAACTGAAATCTCCCATGCCGTTTCCACTATAGGCAGCAATGGGCTTCCCCATAGAACTTGCCAACCTGAATTCCTACAGGCTAGATGTGAGAGGCACATTCTGCTGCTTCCTCCCTTAGAGTTAAACTTGCTTCTGAAAGCTCAACCTCCGGGGAGTCTGTTTGGCAGAGATATAGAACACATTTTTCCAAGCCTGTTGGAAGGCATTTGCAGTGTCATTTCGCGTCTAATTTCCCAAACCAAACTGCTTGCAGCTCTAACTCCCTTCTAACTACCACTTCTTCGGTTCAGTGAGATATGCTGGATTCTAAACGGAGAAGCTTCTCTGACGCTTTTTCACAGAGATTTTGAAACTGAAATCTCCCATGCCGTTTCCACCATAGGCAGCAATGGGCTTCCCCATAGAACTTGCCAACCTGAATTCCTACAGGCTAGATTGAGAGGCACATTCTGCTGCTTCCTCCCTTAGAGTTAAGCTTGCTTCTGAAAGCTCAACCTCTGGGGAGTCTGTTTGGCAGAGATATAGAACACACTTTTCCAAGCCTGTTGGAAGGCCTTTGCAGTGTCATTTCGCGTCTAATTTCCCAAACCAAACTGCTTGCAGCTCTAACTCCCTTCTAACTACCAATTCTTCGGTTCAGTGAGATATGCTAGATTCCAAACGGAGAAGCTTCTCTGACGCTTTTTCACAGAGATTTTGAAACTGAAATCTCCCATGCCGTTTCCACCATAGGCAGCAATGGGCTTCCCCATAGAACTTGCCAACCTGAATTCCTACAGGCTAGATGTGAGAGGCACATTCTGCTGCTTCCTCCCTTAGAGTTAAACTAGCTTCTGAAAGCTCCACCTCCGGGGAGTCTGTTTGGCAGAGATATAGAACACACTTTTCCAAGCCTGTTTGAAGGCATTTGCAGTTTCATTTCGCGTCTAATTTCCCAAACCAAACTGCTTGCAGCTCTAACTCCCTTCTAACTACCACTTCTTTGGTTCAGTGAGATATGCTGGATTCTAAACGGAGAAGCTTCTCTGACGCTTTTTCACAGAGATTTTGAAACTGAAATCTCCCATGCCGTTTCCACCATAGGCAGCAATGGGCTTCCCCATAGAACTTGCCAACCTGAATTCCTACAGGCTAGATGTGAGAGGCACATTCTGCTGCTTCCTCCCTTAGAGTTAAACTTGCTTCTGAAAGCTCAACCTCCGGGGAGTCTGTTTGGCAGAGATATAGAACACACTTTTCCAAGCCTGTTGGAAGGCATTTGCAGTTTCATTTCGCGTCTAATTTCCCAAACCAAACTGCTTGCAGCTCTAACTCCCTTCTATATAGCACTTCTTCGGTTCAGTGAGATATGCTGTATTCTAAACGGAGAAGCTTCTCTGACGCTTTTTCACAGAGATTTTGAAACTGAAATCTCCCATGCCGTTTCCACCATAGGCAGCAATGGGCTTCCCCATAGAACTTGCCAACCTGAATTCCTAAAGGCTAGATGTGAGAGGCACATTCTGCTGCTTCCTCCCTTAGAGTTAAACTTGCTTCTGAAAGCTCAACCTCCGGGGAGTCTGTTTGGCAGAGATATAGAACACACTTTTCCAAGCCTGTTGGAAGGCATTTGCAGTTTCATTTCGCGTCTAATTTCCCAAACCAAACTGCTTGCAGCTCTAACTCCCTTCTAACTACCACTTCTTCGGTTCAGTGAGATATGCTAGATTCCAAACGGAGAAGCTTCTCTGACGCTTTTTCACAGAGATTTTGAAACTGAAATTTCCAAACCCGTTTCCTACGAAGGCGCCAATGGGCTTCCCCATAGAACTTGCCAACCTGAATTCTTACAGGCTGGATGTGAGAGGCACATTTTGCTGCTTCCTCCCTTAGAGTTAAACTTGCTTCTGAAAGCTCAACCTCCGGGGAGTCTGTTTGGCAGAGATATAGAACACACTTTTCCAAGTCTGTTGGAAGGCATTTGCAGTGTCATTTCGCGTCTAATTTCCCAAACCAAACTGCTTGCAGCTCTAACTCCCTTCTAACTACCACTTCTTCGGTTCAGTGAGATATGCTGGATTCTAAACGGAGAAGCTTCTCTGACGCTTTTTCACAGAGATTTTGAAACTGAAATCTCCCATGCCGTTTCCACCATAGGCAGCAATGGGCTTCCCCATAGAACTTGCCAACCTGAATTCCTACAGGCTAGATGTGAGAGGCACATTCTGCTGCTTCCTCCCTTAGAGTTAAACTAGCTTCTGAAAGCTCCACCTCCGGGGAGTCTGTTTGGCAGAGATATAGAACACACTTTTCCAAGCCTGTTTGAAGGCATTTGCAGTTTCATTTCGCGTCTAATTTCCCAAACCAAACTGCTTGCAGCTCTAACTCCCTTCTAACTACCACTTCTTTGGTTCAGTGAGATATGCTGGATTCTAAACGGAGAAGCTTCTCTGACGCTTTTTCACAGAGATTTTGAAACTGAAATCTCCCATGCCGTTTCCACCATAGGCAGCAATGGGCTTCCCCATAGAACTTGCCAACCTGAATTCCTACAGGCTAGATGTGAGAGGCACATTCTGCTGCTTCCTCCCTTAGAGTTAAACTTGCTTCTGAAAGCTCAACCTCCGGGGAGTCTGTTTGGCAGAGATATAGAACACACTTTTCCAAGCCTGTTGGAAGGCATTTGCAGTTTCATTTCGCGTCTAATTTCCCAAACCAAACTGCTTGCAGCTCTAACTCCCTTCTAAATAGCACTTCTTCGGTTCAGTGAGATATGCTGTATTCTAAACGGAGAAGCTTCTCTGACGCTTTTTCACAGAGATTTTGAAACTGAAATCTCCCATGCCGTTTCCACCATAGGCAGCAATGGGCTTCCCCATAGAACTTGCCAACCTGAATTCCTACAGGCTAGATGTGAGAGGCACATTCTGCTGCTTCCTCCCTTAGAGTTAAACTTGCTTCTGAAAGCTCAACCTCCGGGGAGTCTGTTTGGCAGAGATATAGAACACACTTTTCCAAGCCTGTTGGAAGGCATTTGCAGTTTCATTTCGCGTCTAATTTCCCAAACCAAACTGCTTGCAGCTCTAACTCCCTTCTAACTACCACTTCTTCGGTTCAGTGAGATATGCTAGATTCCAAACGGAGAAGCTTCTCTGACGCTTTTTCACAGAGATTTTGAAACTGAAATTTCCAAACCCGTTTCCTACGAAGGCGCCAATGGGCTTCCCCATAGAACTTGCCAACCTGAATTCTTACAGGCTGGATGTGAGAGGCACATTTTGCTGCTTCCTCCCTTAGAGTTAAACTTGCTTCTGAAAGCTCAACCTCCGGGGAGTCTGTTTGGCAGAGATATAGAACACACTTTTCCAAGTCTGTTGGAAGGCATTTGCAGTGTCATTTCGCGTCTAATTTCCCAAACCAAACTGCTTGCAGCTCTAACTCCCTTCTAACTACCACTTCTTCGGTTCAGTGAGATATGCTGGATTCTAAACGGAGAAGCTTCTCTGACGCTTTTTCACAGAGATTTTGAAACTGAAATCTCCCATGCCGTTTCCACCATAGGCAGCAATGGGCTTCCCCATAGAACTTGCCAACCTGAATTCCTACAGGCTAGATGTGAGAGGCACATTCTGCTGCTTCCTCCCTTAGAGTTAAACTTGCTTCTGAAAGCTCAACCTCCGGGGAGTCTGTTTGGCAGAGATATAGAACACACTTTTCCAAGCCTGTTGGAAGGCATTTGCAGTTTCATTTCGCGTCTAATTTCCCAAACCAAACTGCTTGCAGCTCTAACTCCCTTCTAACTACCACTTCTTCGGTTCAGTGAGATATGCTAGATTCCAAACGGAGAAGCTTCTCTGACGCTTTTTCACAGAGATTTTGAAACTGAAATTTCCAAACCCGTTTCCTACGAAGGCGCCAATGGGCTTCCCCATAGAACTTGCCAACCTGAATTCTTACAGGCTGGATGTGAGAGGCACATTTTGCTGCTTCCTCCCTTAGAGTTAAACTTGCTTCTGAAAGCTCAACCTCCGGGGAGTCTGTTTGGCAGAGATATAGAACACACTTTTCCAAGTCTGTTGGAAGGCATTTGCAGTGTCATTTCGCGTCTAATTTCCCAAACCAAACTGCTTGCAGCTCTAACTCCCTTCTAACTACCACTTCTTCGGTTCAGTGAGATATGCTGGATTCTAAACGGAGAAGCTTCTCTGACGCTTTTTCACAGAGATTTTGAAACTGAAATCTCCCATGCCGTTTCCACCATAGGCAGCAATGGGCTTCCCCATAGAACTTGCCAACCTGAATTCCTACAGGCTAGATGTGAGAGGCACATTCTGCTGCTTCCTCCCTTAGAGTTAAACTAGCTTCTGAAAGCTCCACCTCCGGGGAGTCTGTTTGGCAGAGATATAGAACACACTTTTCCAAGCCTGTTTGAAGGCATTTGCAGTTTCATTTCGCGTCTAATTTCCCAAACCAAACTGCTTGCAGCTCTAACTCCCTTCTAACTACCACTTCTTTGGTTCAGTGAGATATGCTGGATTCTAAACGGAGAAGCTTCTCTGACGCTTTTTCACAGAGATTTTGAAACTGAAATCTCCCATGCCGTTTCCACCATAGGCAGCAATGGGCTTCCCCATAGAACTTGCCAACCTGAATTCCTACAGGCTAGATGTGAGAGGCACATTCTGCTGCTTCCTCCCTTAGAGTTAAACTTGCTTCTGAAAGCTCAACCTCCGGGGAGTCTGTTTGGCAGAGATATAGAACACACTTTTCCAAGCCTGTTGGAAGGCATTTGCAGTTTCATTTCGCGTCTAATTTCCCAAACCAAACTGCTTGCAGCTCTAACTCCCTTCTAAATAGCACTTCTTCGGTTCAGTGAGATATGCTGTATTCTAAACGGAGAAGCTTCTCTGACGCTTTTTCACAGAGATTTTGAAACTGAAATCTCCCATGCCGTTTCCACCATAGGCAGCAATGGGCTTCCCCATAGAACTTGCCAACCTGAATTCCTACAGGCTAGATGTGAGAGGCACATTCTGCTGCTTCCTCCCTTAGAGTTAAACTTGCTTCTGAAAGCTCAACCTCCGGGGAGTCTGTTTGGCAGAGATATAGAACACACTTTTCCAAGCCTGTTGGAAGGCATTTGCAGTTTCATTTCGCGTCTAATTTCCCAAACCAAACTGCTTGCAGCTCTAACTCCCTTCTAACTACCACTTCTTCGGTTCAGTGAGATATGCTAGATTCCAAACGGAGAAGCTTCTCTGACGCTTTTTCACAGAGATTTTGAAACTGAAATTTCCAAACCCGTTTCCTACGAAGGCGCCAATGGGCTTCCCCATAGAACTTGCCAACCTGAATTCTTACAGGCTGGATGTGAGAGGCACATTTTGCTGCTTCCTCCCTTAGAGTTAAACTTGCTTCTGAAAGCTCAACCTCCGGGGAGTCTGTTTGGCAGAGATATAGAACACACTTTTCCAAGTCTGTTGGAAGGCATTTGCAGTGTCATTTCGCGTCTAATTTCCCAAACCAAACTGCTTGCAGCTCTAACTCCCTTCTAACTACCACTTCTTCGGTTCAGTGAGATATGCTGGATTCTAAACGGAGAAGCTTCTCTGACGCTTTTTCACAGAGATTTTGAAACTGAAATCTCCCATGCCGTTTCCACCATAGGCAGCAATGGGCTTCCCCATAGAACTTGCCAACCTGAATTCCTACAGGCTAGATGTGAGAGGCACATTCTGCTGCTTCCTCCCTTAGAGTTAAACTAGCTTCTGAAAGCTCAACCTCCGGGGAGTTTGTTTGGCAGAGATATAGAACACACTTTTCCAAGCCTATTGGAAGGCATTTGCAGTTTCATTTCGCGTCTAATTTCCCAAACCAAACTGCTTGCAGCTCTAACTCCCTTCTAACTACCACTTCTTCGGTTCAGGGAGATATGCTGGATTCTAAACGGAGAAGCTTCTCTGACGCTTTTTCACAGAGATTTTGAAACTGAAATTTCCAAACCCGTTTCCAACGAAGGCGCCAATGGGCTTCCCCATAGAACTTGCCAACCTGAATTCCTACAGGCTAGATGTGAGAGGCACATTCTGCTCCTTCCTCCCTTAGAGTTAAACTAGCTTCTGAAAGCTCAACCTCCGGGGAGTTTGTTTGGCAGAGATATAGAACACACTTTTCCAAGCCAGTTGGAAGGCATTTGCAGTTTCATTTCGCGTCTAATTTCCCAAACCAAACTGCTTGCAGCTCTAAGTCCCTTCTAACTACCACTTCTTCGGTTCAGTGAGATATGCTGGATTCTAAACGGAGAAGCTTCTCTGACGCTTTTTCACAGAGATTTTGAAACTGAAATTTCCAAACCCGTTTCCAACGAAGGCGCCAATTGGCTTCCCCATAGAACTTGCCAACCTGAATTCCTAAAGGCTAGATGTGAGAGGCACATTCTGCTGCTTCCTCCCTTAGAGTTAAGCTTGCTTCTCAAAGCTCAACCTCTGGGGAGTCTGTTTGGCAGAGATATAGAACACACTTTTCCAAGCCTGTTGGAAGGCCTTTGCAGTGTCATTTCTCATCTAATTTCCCAAACCAAACTGCTTGCAGCTCTAACTCCCTTCTAACTACCACTTCTTCGGTTCAGTGAGATATGCTGGATTCTAAACGGAGAAGCTTCTCTGACGCTTTTTCACAGAGATTTTGAAACTGAAATCTCCCATGCCGTTTCCACCATAGGCAGCAATGGGCTTCCCCATAGAACTTGCCAACCTGAATTCCTACAGGCTAGATGTGAGAGGCACATTCTGCTGCTTCCTCCCTTAGAGTTAAACTAGCTTCTGAAAGCTCAACCTCCGGGGAGTTTGTTTGGCAGAGATATAGAACACACTTTTCCAAGCCTGTTGGAAGGCATTTGCAGTTTCATTTCGCGTCTAATTTCCCAAACCAAACTGCTTGCAGCTCTAACTCCCTTCTAACTACCACTTCTTCGGTTCAGTGAGATATGCTGGATTCTAAACGGAGAAGCTTCTCTGACGCTTTTTCACAGAGATTTTGAAACTGAAATTTCCAAACCCGTTTCCAACGAAGGCGCCAATGGGCTTCCCCATAGAACTTGCCAACCTGAATTCCTACAGGCTAGATGTGAGAGGCACATTCTGCTCCTTCCTCCCTTAGAGTTAAACTAGCTTCTGAAAGCTCAACCTCCGGGGAGTTTGTTTGGCAGAGATATAGAACACACTTTTCCAAGCCTGTTGGAAGGCATTTGCAGTTTCATTTCGCGTCTAATTTCCCAAACCAAACTGCTTGCAGCTCTAAGTCCCTTCTAACTACCACTTCTTCGGTTCAGTGAGATATGCTGGATTCTAAACGGAGAAGCTTCTCTGACGCTTTTTCACAGAGATTTTGAAACTGAAATTTCCAAACCCGTTTCCAACGAAGGCGCCAATTGGCTTCCCCATAGAACTTGCCAACCTGAATTCCTAAAGGCTAGATGTGAGAGGCACATTCTGCTGCTTCCTCCCTTAGAGTTAAACTAGCTTCTGAAAGCTCAACCTCCGGGGAGTTTGTTTGGCAGAGATATAGAACACACTTTTCCAAGCCTGTTGGAAGGCATTTGCAGTTTCATTTCGCGTCTAATTTCCCAAACCAAACTGCTTGCAGCTCTAACTCCCTTCTAACTACCACTTCTTCGGTTCAGTGAGATATGCTGGATTCTAAACGGAGAAGCTTCTCTGACGCTTTTTCACAGAGATTTTGAAACTGAAATTTCCAAACCCGTTTCCAACGAAGGCGCCAATGGGCTTCCCCATAGAACTTGCCAACCTGAATTCCTACAGGCTAGATGTGAGAGGCACATTCTGCTCCTTCCTCCCTTAGAGTTAAACTAGCTTCTGAAAGCTCAACCTCCGGGGAGTTTGTTTGGCAGAGATATAGAACACACTTTTCCAAGCCTGTTGGAAGGCATTTGCAGTTTCATTTCGCGTCTAATTTCCCAAACCAAACTGCTTGCAGCTCTAAGTCCCTTCTAACTACCACTTCTTCGGTTCAGTGAGATATGCTGGATTCTAAACGGAGAAGCTTCTCTGACGCTTTTTCACAGAGATTTTGAAACTGAAATTTCCAAACCCGTTTCCAACGAAGGCGCCAATTGGCTTCCCCATAGAACTTGCCAACCTGAATTCCTAAAGGCTAGATGTGAGAGGCACATTCTGCTGCTTCCTCCCTTAGAGTTAAACTTGCTTCTGAAAGCTCAACCTCCGGGGAGTTTGTTTGGCAGAGATATAGAACACAATTTTCCAAGCCTGTTGGAAGGCATTTGCAGTTTCATTTCGCGTCTAATTTCCCAAACCAAACTGCTTGCAGCTCTAACTCCCTTCTAACTACCACTTCTTCGGTTCAGTGAGATATGCTGGATTCTAAACGGAGAAGCTTCTCTGACGCTTTTTCACAGAGATTTTGAAACTGAAATCTCCCATGCCGTTTCCACCATAGGCAGCAATGGGCTTCCCCATAGAACTTGCCAACCTGAATTCCTACAGGCTAGATGTGAGAGGCACATTCTGCTGCTTCCTCCCTAAGAGTTAAGCTTGCTTCTGAAAGCTCAACCTCCGGGGAGTCTGTTTGGCAGAGATATAGAACACACTTTTCCAAGCCTGTTGGAAGGCCTTTGCAGTGTCATTTCGCATCTAATTTCCCAAACCAAACTGCTTGCAGCTCTAACTCCCTTCTAACTACCACTTCTTCGGTTCAGTGAGATATGCTGGATTCTAAACGGAGAAGTTTCTCTGACGCTTTTTCACAGAGATTTTGAAACTGAAATTTCCAAACCCGTTTCCAACGAAGGCGCCAATGCGCTTCCCCATAGAACTTGCCAACCTGAATTACTACAGGCTAGATGTGAGAGGCACATTCTGCTGCTTCCTCCCTTAGAGTTAAACTAGCTTCTGAAAGCTCAACCTCCGGGGACTTTGTTTGGCAGAGATATAGAACACACTTTTCCAAGCCTGTTGGAAGGCATTTGCAGTTTCATTTCGCGTCTAATTTCCCAAACCAAACTGCTTGCAGCTCTAACTCCCTTCTAACTACCACTTCTTCGGTTCAGTGAGATATGCTGGATTCTAAACGGAGAAGCTTCTCTGACGCTTTTTCACAGAGATTTTGAAACTGAAATCTCCCATGCCGTTTCCACCATAGGCAGCAATGGGCTTCCCCATAGAACTTGCCAACCTGAATTCCTACAGGCTAGATGTGAGAGGCACATTCTGCTGCTTCCTCCCTTAGAGTTAAACTAGCTTCTGAAAGCTCCACCTCCGGGGAGTCTGTTTGGCAGAGATATAGAACACACTTTTCCAAGCCTGTTTGAAGGCATTTGCAGTTTCATTTCGCGTCTAATTTCCCAAACCAAACTGCTTGCAGCTCTAACTCCCTTCTAACTACCACTTCTTTGGTTCAGTGAGATATGCTGGATTCTAAACGGAGAAGCTTCTCTGACGCTTTTTCACAGAGATTTTGAAACTGAAATCTCCCATGCCGTTTCCACCATAGGCAGCAATGGGCTTCCCCATAGAACTTGCCAACCTGAATTCCTACAGGCTAGATGTGAGAGGCACATTCTGCTGCTTCCTCCCTTAGAGTTAAACTTGCTTCTCAAAGCTCAACCTCCGGGGAGTCTGTTTGGCAGAGATATAGAACACACTTTTCCAAGCCTGTTGGAAGGCATTTGCAGTTTCATTTCGCGTCTAATTTCCCAAACCAAACTGCTTGCAGCTCTAACTCCCTTCTAAATAGCACTTCTTCGGTTCAGTGAGATATGCTGTATTCTAAACGGAGAAGCTTCTCTGACGCTTTTTCACAGAGATTTTGAAACTGAAATCTCCCATGCCGTTTCCACCATAGGCAGCAATGGGCTTCCCCATAGAACTTGCCAACCTGAATTCCTACAGGCTAGATGTGAGAGGCACATTCTGCTGCTTCCTCCCTTAGAGTTAAACTTGCTTCTGAAAGCTCAACCTCCGGGGAGTCTGTTTGGCAGAGATATAGAACACACTTTTCCAAGCCTGTTGGAAGGCATTTGCAGTTTCATTTCGCGTCTAATTTCCCAAACCAAACTGCTTGCAGCTCTAACTCCCTTCTAACTACCACTTCTTCGGTTCAGTGAGATATGCTAGATTCCAAACGGAGAAGCTTCTCTGACGCTTTTTCACAGAGATTTTGAAACTGAAATTTCCAAACCCGTTTCCTACGAAGGCGCCAATGGGCTTCCCCATAGAACTTGCCAACCTGAATTCTTACAGGCTAGATGTGAGAGGCACATTTTGCTGCTTCCTCCCTTAGAGTTAAACTTGCTTCTGAAAGCTCAACCTCCGGGGAGTCTGTTTGGCAGAGATATAGAACACACTTTTCCAAGTCTGTTGGAAGGCATTTGCAGTGTCATTTCGCGTCTAATTTCCCAAACCAAACTGCTTGCAGCTCTAACTCCCTTCTAACTACCACTTCTTCGGTTCAGTGAGATATGCTGGATTCTAAACGGAGAAGCTTCTCTGACGCTTTTTCACAGAGATTTTGAAACTGAAATCTCCCATGCAGTTCCCACCATAGGCAGCAATGGGCTTCCCCATAGAACTTGCCAACCTGAATTCCTACAGGCTAGATGTGAGAGGCACATTCTGCTGCTTCCTCCCTTAGAGTTAAGCTTGCTTCTCAAAGCTCAACCTCTGGGGAGTCTGTTTGGCAGAGATATAGAACACACTTTTCCAAGCCTGTTGGAAGGCCTTTGCAGTGTCATTTCTCATCTAATTTCCCAAACCAAACTGCTTGCAGCTCTAACTCCCTTCTAACTACCACTTCTTCGGTTCAGTGAGATATGCTGGATTCTAAACGGAGAAGCTTCTCTGACGCTTTTTCACAGAGATTTTGAAACTGAAATCTCCCATGCCGTTTCCACCATAGGCAGCAATGGGCTTCCCCATAGAACTTGCCAACCTGAATTCCTACAGGCTAGATGTGAGAGGCACATTCTGCTGCTTCCTCCCTTAGAGTTAAACTTGCTTCTGAAAGCTCAACCTCCGGGGAGTCTGTTTGGCAGAGATATAGAACACACTTTTCCAAGCCTGTTTGAAGGCATTTGCAGTTTCATTTCGCGTCTAATTTCCCAAACCAAACTGCTTGCAGCTCTAACTCCCTTCTAACTACCACTTCTTCGGTTCAGTGAGATATGCTGGATTCTAAACGGAGAAGCTTCTCTGACGCTTTTTCACAGAGATTTTGAAACTGAAATCTCCCATGCCGTTTCCACCATAGGCAGCAATGGGCTTCCCCATAGAACTTGCCAACCTGAATTCCTACAGGCTAGATGTGAGAGGCACATTCTGCTGCTTCCTCCCTTAGAGGTAAACTAGCTTCTGAAAGCTCCACCTCCGGGGAGTCTGTTTGGCAGAGATATAGAACACACTTTTCCAAGCCTGTTGGAAGGCATTTGCAGTTTCATTTCGCGTCTAATTTCCCAAACCAAACTGCTTGCAGCTCTAACTCCCTTCTAACTACCACTTCTTTGGTTCAGTGAGATATGCTGGATTCTAAACGGAGAAGCTTCTCTGACGCTTTTTCACAGAGATTTTGAAACTGAAATCTCCCATGCCGTTTCCACCATAGGCAGCAATGGGCTTCCCCATAGAACTTGCCAACCTGAATTCCTACAGGCTAGATGTGAGAGGCACATTCTGCTGCTTCCTCCCTTAGAGTTAAACTTGCTTCTGAAAGCTCAACCTCCGGGGAGTCTGTTTGGCAGAGATATAGAACACACTTTTCCAAGCCTGTTGGAAGGCATTTGCAGTTTCATTTCGCGTCTAATTTCCCAAACCAAACTGCTTGCAGCTCTAACTCCCTTCTAACTACCACTTCTTCGGTTCAGTGAGATATGCTAGATTCCAAACGGAGAAGTTTCTCTGACGCTTTTTCACAGAGATTTTGAAACTGAAATCTCCCATGCCGTTTCCACCATAGGCAGCAATGGGCTTCCCCATAGAACTTGCCAACCTGAATTCCTACAGGCTAGATGTGAGAGGCACATTCTGCTGCTTCCTCCCTTAGAGTTAAACTTGCTTCTGAAAGCTCAACCTCCGGGGAGTCTGTTTGGCAGAGATATAGAACACACTTTTCCAAGCCTGTTGGAAGGCATTTGCAGTTTCATTTCGCGTCTAATTTCCCAAACCAAACTGCTTGCAGGTCTAACTGCCTTCTGACTACCACTTCTTCGGTTCAGTGAGATATGCTGGATTCTAAACGGAGAAGCTTCTCTGATGCTTTTTCACAGAGATTTTGAAACTGAAATCTCCCATGCCGTTTCCACTATAGGCAGCAATGGGCTTCCCCATAGAACTTGCCAACCTGAATTCCTACAGGCTAGATGTGAGAGGCACATTCTGCTGCTTCCTCCCTTAGAGTTAAACTTGCTTCTGAAAGCTCAACCTCCGGGGAGTCTGTTTGGCAGAGATATAGAACACATTTTTCCAAGCCTGTTGGAAGGCATTTGCAGTGTCATTTCGCGTCTAATTTCCCAAACCAAACTGCTTGCAGCTCTAACTCCCTTCTAACTACCACTTCTTCGGTTCAGTGAGATATGCTGGATTCTAAACGGAGAAGCTTCTCTGACGCTTTTTCACAGAGATTTTGAAACTGAAATCTCCCATGCCGTTTCCACCATAGGCAGCAATGGGCTTCCCCATAGAACTTGCCAACCTGAATTCCTACAGGCTAGATTGAGAGGCACATTCTGCTGCTTCCTCCCTTAGAGTTAAGCTTGCTTCTGAAAGCTCAACCTCTGGGGAGTCT
Source organism: Cynocephalus volans (assembly GCF_027409185.1). Lineage (NCBI taxonomy): Eukaryota > Metazoa > Chordata > Mammalia > Dermoptera > Cynocephalidae > Cynocephalus > Cynocephalus volans. The sequence goes on from NW_026902379.1 coordinate 653,792, forward strand.
GTTTGGCAGAGATATAGAACACACTTTTCCAAGCCTGTTGGAAGGCCTTTGCAGTGTCATTTCGCGTCTAATTTCCCAAACCAAACTGCTTGCAGCTCTAACTCCCTTCTAACTACCAATTCTTCGGTTCAGTGAAATATGCTAGATTCCAAACGGAGAAGCTTCTCTGACGCTTTTTCACAGAGATTTTGAAACTGAAATCTCCCATGCCGTTTCCACCATAGGCAGCAATGGGCTTCCCCATAGAACTTGCCAACCTGAATTCCTACAGGCTAGATGTGAGAGGCACATTCTGCTGCTTCCTCCCTTAGAGTTAAACTAGCTTCTGAAAGCTCCACCTCCGGGGAGTCTGTTTGGCAGAGATATAGAACACACTTTTCCAAGCCTGTTTGAAGGCATTTGCAGTTTCATTTCGCGTCTAATTTCCCAAACCAAACTGCTTGCAGCTCTAACTCCCTTCTAACTACCACTTCTTTGGTTCAGTGAGATATGCTGGATTCTAAACGGAGAAGCTTCTCTGACGCTTTTTCACAGAGATTTTGAAACTGAAATCTCCCATGCCGTTTCCACCATAGGCAGCAATGGGCTTCCCCATAGAACTTGCCAACCTGAATTCCTACAGGCTAGATGTGAGAGGCACATTCTGCTGCTTCCTCCCTTAGAGTTAAACTTGCTTCTGAAAGCTCAACCTCCGGGGAGTCTGTTTGGCAGAGATATAGAACACACTTTTCCAAGCCTGTTGGAAGGCATTTGCAGTTTCATTTCGCGTCTAATTTCCCAAACCAAACTGCTTGCAGCTCTAACTCCCTTCTATATAGCACTTCTTCGGTTCAGTGAGATATGCTGTATTCTAAACGGAGAAGCTTCTCTGACGCTTTTTCACAGAGATTTTGAAACTGAAATCTCCCATGCCGTTTCCACCATAGGCAGCAATGGGCTTCCCCATAGAACTTGCCAACCTGAATTCCTACAGGCTAGATGTGAGAGGCACATTCTGCTGCTTCCTCCCTTAGAGTTAAACTTGCTTCTGAAAGCTCAACCTCCGGGGAGTCTGTTTGGCAGAGATATAGAACACACTTTTCCAAGCCTGTTGGAAGGCATTTGCAGTTTCATTTCGCGTCTAATTTCCCAAACCAAACTGCTTGCAGCTCTAACTCCCTTCTAACTACCACTTCTTCGGTTCAGTGAGATATGCTAGATTCCAAACGGAGAAGCTTCTCTGACGCTTTTTCACAGAGATTTTGAAACTGAAATTTCCAAACCCGTTTCCTACGAAGGCGCCAATGGGCTTCCCCATAGAACTTGCCAACCTGAATTCTTACAGGCTGGATGTGAGAGGCACATTTTGCTGCTTCCTCCCTTAGAGTTAAACTTGCTTCTGAAAGCTCAACCTCCGGGGAGTCTGTTTGGCAGAGATATAGAACACACTTTTCCAAGTCTGTTGGAAGGCATTTGCAGTGTCATTTCGCGTCTAATTTCCCAAACCAAACTGCTTGCAGCTCTAACTCCCTTCTAACTACCACTTCTTCGGTTCAGTGAGATATGCTGGATTCTAAACGGAGAAGCTTCTCTGACGCTTTTTCACAGAGATTTTGAAACTGAAATCTCCCATGCCGTTTCCACCATAGGCAGCAATGGGCTTCCCCATAGAACTTGCCAACCTGAATTCCTACAGGCTAGATGTGAGAGGCACATTCTGCTGCTTCCTCCCTTAGAGTTAAACTAGCTTCTGAAAGCTCCACCTCCGGGGAGTCTGTTTGGCAGAGATATAGAACACACTTTTCCAAGCCTGTTTGAAGGCATTTGCAGTTTCATTTCGCGTCTAATTTCCCAAACCAAACTGCTTGCAGCTCTAACTCCCTTCTAACTACCACTTCTTTGGTTCAGTGAGATATGCTGGATTCTAAACGGAGAAGCTTCTCTGACGCTTTTTCACAGAGATTTTGAAACTGAAATCTCCCATGCCGTTTCCACCATAGGCAGCAATGGGCTTCCCCATAGAACTTGCCAACCTGAATTCCTACAGGCTAGATGTGAGAGGCACATTCTGCTGCTTCCTCCCTTAGAGTTAAACTAGCTTCTGAAAGCTCAACCTCCGGGGAGTCTGTTTGGCAGAGATATAGAACACACTTTTCCAAGCCTGTTGGAAGGCATTTGCAGTTTCATTTCGCGTCTAATTTCCCAAACCAAACTGCTTGCAGCTCTAACTCCCTTCTAAATAGCACTTCTTCGGTTCAGTGAGATATGCTGTATTCTAAACGGAGAAGCTTCTCTGACGCTTTTTCACAGAGATTTTGAAACTGAAATCTCCCATGCCGTTTCCACCATAGGCAGCAATGGGCTTCCCCATAGAACTTGCCAACCTGAATTCCTACAGGCTAGATGTGAGAGGCACATTCTGCTGCTTCCTCCCTTAGAGTTAAACTTGCTTCTGAAAGCTCAACCTCCGGGGAGTCTGTTTGGCAGAGATATAGAACACACTTTTCCAAGCCTGTTGGAAGGCATTTGCAGTTTCATTTCGCGTCTAATTTCCCAAACCAAACTGCTTGCAGCTCTAACTCCCTTCTAACTACCACTTCTTCGGTTCAGTGAGATATGCTAGATTCCAAACGGAGAAGCTTCTCTGACGCTTTTTCACAGAGATTTTGAAACTGAAATTTCCAAACCCGTTTCCTACGAAGGCGCCAATGGGCTTCCCCATAGAACTTGCCAACCTGAATTCTTACAGGCTGGATGTGAGAGGCACATTTTGCTGCTTCCTCCCTTAGAGTTAAACTTGCTTCTGAAAGCTCAACCTCCGGGGAGTCTGTTTGGCAGAGATATAGAACACACTTTTCCAAGTCTGTTGGAAGGCATTTGCAGTGTCATTTCGCGTCTAATTTCCCAAACCAAACTGCTTGCAGCTCTAACTCCCTTCTAACTACCACTTCTTCGGTTCAGTGAGATATGCTGGATTCTAAACGGAGAAGCTTCTCTGACGCTTTTTCACAGAGATTTTGAAACTGAAATCTCCCATGCCGTTTCCACCATAGGCAGCAATGGGCTTCCCCATAGAACTTGCCAACCTGAATTCCTACAGGCTAGATGTGAGAGGCACATTCTGCTGCTTCCTCCCTTAGAGTTAAACTAGCTTCTGAAAGCTCAACCTCCGGGGAGTTTGTTTGGCAGAGATATAGAACACACTTTTCCAAGCCTATTGGAAGGCATTTGCAGTTTCATTTCGCGTCTAATTTCCCAAACCAAACTGCTTGCAGCTCTAACTCCCTTCTAACTACCACTTCTTCGGTTCAGGGAGATATGCTGGATTCTAAACGGAGAAGCTTCTCTGACGCTTTTTCACAGAGATTTTGAAACTGAAATTTCCAAACCCGTTTCCAACGAAGGCGCCAATGGGCTTCCCCATAGAACTTGCCAACCTGAATTCCTACAGGCTAGATGTGAGAGGCACATTCTGCTCCTTCCTCCCTTAGAGTTAAACTAGCTTCTGAAAGCTCCACCTCCGGGGAGTTTGTTTGGCAGAGATATAGAACACACTTTTCCAAGCCTGTTGGAAGGCATTTGCAGTTTCATTTCGCGTCTAATTTCCCAAACCAAACTGCTTGCAGCTCTAAGTCCCTTCTAACTACCACTTCTTCGGTTCAGTGAGATATGCTGGATTCTAAACGGAGAAGCTTCTCTGACGCTTTTTCACAGAGATTTTGAAACTGAAATTTCCAAACCCGTTTCCAACGAAGGCGCCAATTGGCTTCCCCATAGAACTTGCCAACCTGAATTCCTAAAGGCTAGATGTGAGAGGCACATTCTGCTGCTTCCTCCCTTAGAGTTAAGCTTGCTTCTCAAAGCTCAACCTCTGGGGAGTCTGTTTGGCAGAGATATAGAACACACTTTTCCAAGCCTGTTGGAAGGCCTTTGCAGTGTCATTTCTCATCTAATTTCCCAAACCAAACTGCTTGCAGCTCTAACTCCCTTCTAACTACCACTTCTTCGGTTCAGTGAGATATGCTGGATTCTAAACGGAGAAGCTTCTCTGACGCTTTTTCACAGAGATTTTGAAACTGAAATCTCCCATGCCGTTTCCACCATAGGCAGCAATGGGCTTCCCCATAGAACTTGCCAACCTGAATTCCTACAGGCTAGATGTGAGAGGCACATTCTGCTGCTTCCTCCCTTAGAGTAAAACTAGCTTCTGAAAGCTCAACCTCCGGGGAGTTTGTTTGGCAGAGATATAGAACACACTTTTCCAAGCCTGTTGGAAGGCATTTGCAGTTTCATTTCGCGTCTAATTTCCCAAACCAAACTGCTTGCAGCTCTAACTCCCTTCTAACTACCACTTCTTCGGTTCAGTGAGATATGCTGGATTCTAAACGGAGAAGCTTCTCTGACGCTTTTTCACAGAGATTTTGAAACTGAAATTTCCAAACCCGTTTCCAAGGAAGGCGCCAATGGGCTTCCCCATAGAACTTGCCAACCTGAATTCCTACAGGCTAGATGTGAGAGGCACATTCTGCTCCTTCCTCCCTTAGAGTTAAACTAGCTTCTGAAAGCTCAACCTCCGGGGAGTTTGTTTGGCAGAGATATAGAACACACTTTTCCAAGCCTGTTGGAAGGCATTTGCAGTTTCATTTCGCGTCTAATTTCCCAAACCAAACTGCTTGCAGCTCTAAGTCCCTTCTAACTACCACTTCTTCGGTTCAGTGAGATATGCTGGATTCTAAACGGAGAAGCTTCTCTGACGCTTTTTCACAGAGATTTTGAAACTGAAATTTCCAAACCCGTTTCCAACGAAGGCGCCAATTGGCTTCCCCATAGAACTTGCCAACCTGAATTCCTAAAGGCTAGATGTGAGAGGCACATTCTGCTGCTTCCTCCCTTAGAGTTAAACTTGCTTCTGAAAGCTCAACCTCCGGGGAGTTTGTTTGGCAGAGATATAGAACAGAATTTTCCAAGCCTGTTGGAAGGCATTTGCAGTTTCATTTCGCGTCTAATTTCCCAAACCAAACTGCTTGCAGCTCTAACTCCCTTCTAACTACCACTTCTTCGGTTCAGTGAGATATGCTGGATTCTAAACGGAGAAGCTTCTCTGACGCTTTTTCACAGAGATTTTGAAACTGAAATCTCCCATGCCGTTTCCACCATAGGCAGCAATGGGCTTCCCCATAGAACTTGCCAACCTGAATTCCTACAGGCTAGATGTGAGAGGCACATTCTGCTGCTTCCTCCCTAAGAGTTAAGCTTGCTTCTGAAAGCTCAACCTCCGGGGAGTCTGTTTGGCAGAGATATAGAACACACTTTTCCAAGCCTGTTGGAAGGCCTTTGCAGTGTCATTTCGCATCTAATTTCCCAAACCAAACTGCTTGCAGCTCTAACTCCCTTCTAACTACCACTTCTTCGGTTCAGGGAGATATGCTGGATTCTAAACGGAGAAGCTTCTCTGACGCTTTTTCACAGAGATTTTGAAACTGAAATTTCCAAACCCGTTTCCAACGAAGGCGCCAATGGGCTTCCCCATAGAACTTGCCAACCTGAATTCCTACAGGCTAGATGTGAGAGGCACATTCTGCTCCTTCCTCCCTTAGAGTTAAACTAGCTTCTGAAAGCTCAACCTCCGGGGAGTTTGTTTGGCAGAGATATAGAACACACTTTTCCAAGCCTGTTGGAAGGCATTTGCAGTTTCATTTCGCGTCTAATTTCCCAAACCAAACTGCTTGCAGCTCTAAGTCCCTTCTAACTACCACTTCTTCGGTTCAGTGAGATATGCTGGATTCTAAACGGAGAAGCTTCTCTGACGCTTTTTCACAGAGATTTTGAAACTGAAATTTCCAAACCCGTTTCCAACGAAGGCGCCAATTGGCTTCCCCATAGAACTTGCCAACCTGAATTCCTAAAGGCTAGATGTGAGAGGCACATTCTGCTGCTTCCTCCCTTAGAGTTAAGCTTGCTTCTCAAAGCTCAACCTCTGGGGAGTCTGTTTGGCAGAGATATAGAACACACTTTTCCAAGCCTGTTGGAAGGCCTTTGCAGTGTCATTTCTCATCTAATTTCCCAAACCAAACTGCTTGCAGCTCTAACTCCCTTCTAACTACCACTTCTTCGGTTCAGTGAGATATGCTGGATTCTAAACGGAGAAGCTTCTCTGACGCTTTTTCACAGAGATTTTGAAACTGAAATCTCCCATGCCGTTTCCACCATAGGCAGCAATGGGCTTCCCCATAGAACTTGCCAACCTGAATTCCTACAGGCTAGATGTGAGAGGCACATTCTGCTGCTTCCTCCCTTAGAGTTAAACTAGCTTCTGAAAGCTCAACCTCCGGGGAGTTTGTTTGGCAGAGATATAGAACACACTTTTCCAAGCCTGTTGGAAGGCATTTGCAGTTTCATTTCGCGTCTAATTTCCCAAACCAAACTGCTTGCAGCTCTAACTCCCTTCTAACTACCACTTCTTCGGTTCAGTGAGATATGCTGGATTCTAAACGGAGAAGCTTCTCTGACGCTTTTTCACAGAGATTTTGAAACTGAAATTTCCAAACCCGTTTCCAACGAAGGCGCCAATGGGCTTCCCCATAGAACTTGCCAACCTGAATTCCTACAGGCTAGATGTGAGAGGCACATTCTCCTCCTTCCTCCCTTAGAGTTAAACTAGCTTCTGAAAGCTCAACCTCCGGGGAGTTTGTTTGGCAGAGATATAGAACACACTTTTCCAAGCCTGTTGGAAGGCATTTGCAGTTTCATTTCGCGTCTAATTTCCCAAACCAAACTGCTTGCAGCTCTAAGTCCCTTCTAACTACCACTTCTTCGGTTCAGTGAGATATGCTGGATTCTAAACGGAGAAGCTTCTCTGACGCTTTTTCACAGAGATTTTGAAACTGAAATTTCCAAACCCGTTTCCAACGAAGGCGCCAATTGGCTTCCCCATAGAACTTGCCAACCTGAATTCCTAAAGGCTAGATGTGAGAGGCACATTCTGCTGCTTCCTCCCTTAGAGTTAAACTTGCTTCTGAAAGCTCAACCTCCGGGGAGTTTGTTTGGCAGAGATATAGAACACAATTTTCCAAGCCTGTTGGAAGGCATTTGCAGTTTCATTTCGCGTCTAATTTCCCAAACCAAACTGCTTGCAGCTCTAACTCCCTTCTAACTACCACTTCTTCGGTTCAGTGAGATATGCTGGATTCTAAACGGAGAAGCTTCTCTGACGCTTTTTCACAGAGATTTTGAAACTGAAATCTCCCATGCCGTTTCCACCATAGGCAGCAATGGGCTTCCCCATAGAACTTGCCAACCTGAATTCCTACAGGCTAGATGTGAGAGGCACATTCTGCTGCTTCCTCCCTTAGAGTTAAGCTTGCTTCTCAAAGCTCAACCTCTGGGGAGTCTGTTTGGCAGAGATATAGAACACACTTTTCCAAGCCTGTTGGAAGGCCTTTGCAGTGTCATTTCTCATCTAATTTCCCAAACCAAACTGCTTGCAGCTCTAACTCCCTTCTAACTACCACTTCTTCGGTTCAGTGAGATATGCTGGATTCTAAACGGAGAAGCTTCTCTGACGCTTTTTCACAGAGATTTTGAAACTGAAATCTCCCATGCCGTTTCCACCATAGGCAGCAATGGGCTTCCCCATAGAACTTGCCAACCTGAATTCCTACAGGCTAGATGTGAGAGGCACATTCTGCTGCTTCCTCCCTTAGAGTTAAACTTGCTTCTGAAAGCTCAACCTCCGGGGAGTCTGTTTGGCAGAGATATAGAACACACTTTTCCAAGCCTGTTTGAAGGCATTTGCAGTTTCATTTCGCGTCTAATTTCCCAAACCAAACTGCTTGCAGCTCTAACTCCCTTCTAACTACCACTTCTTCGGTTCAGTGAGATATGCTGGATTCTAAACGGAGAAGCTTCTCTGACGCTTTTTCACAGAGATTTTGAAACTGAAATCTCCCATGCCGTTTCCACCATAGGCAGCAATGGGCTTCCCCATAGAACTTGCCAACCTGAATTCCTACAGGCTAGATGTGAGAGGCACATTCTGCTGCTTCCTCCCTTAGAGTTAAACTAGCTTCTGAAAGCTCCACCTCCGGGGAGTCTGTTTGGCAGAGATATAGAACACACTTTTCCAAGCCTGTTGGAAGGCATTTGCAGTTTCATTTCGCGTCTAATTTCCCAAACCAAACTGCTTGCAGCTCTAACTCCCTTCTAACTACCACTTCTTTGGTTCAGTGAGATATGCTGGATTCTAAACGGAGAAGCTTCTCTGACGCTTTTTCACAGAGATTTTGAAACTGAAATCTCCCATGCCGTTTCCACCATAGGCAGCAATGGGCTTCCCCATAGAACTTGCCAACCTGAATTCCTACAGGCTAGATGTGAGAGGCACATTCTGCTGCTTCCTCCCTTAGAGTTAAACTTGCTTCTGAAAGCTCAACCTCCGGGGAGTCTGTTTGGCAGAGATATAGAACACACTTTTCCAAGCCTGTTGGAAGGCATTTGCAGTTTCATTTCGCGTCTAATTTCCCAAACCAAACTGCTTGCAGCTCTAACTCCCTTCTAACTACCACTTCTTCGGTTCAGTGAGATATGCTAGATTCCAAACGGAGAAGTTTCTCTGACGCTTTTTCACAGAGATTTTGAAACTGAAATCTCCCATGCCGTTTCCACCATAGGCAGCAATGGGCTTCCCCATAGAACTTGCCAACCTGAATTCCTACAGGCTAGATGTGAGAGGCACATTCTGCTGCTTCCTCCCTTAGAGTTAAACTTGCTTCTGAAAGCTCAACCTCCGGGGAGTCTGTTTGGCAGAGATATAGAACACACTTTTCCAAGCCTGTTGGAAGGCATTTGCAGTTTCATTTCGCGTCTAATTTCCCAAACCAAACTGCTTGCAGCTCTAACTGCCTTCTGACTACCACTTCTTCGGTTCAGTGAGATATGCTGGATTCTAAACGGAGAAGCTTGTCTGATGCTTTTTCACAGAGATTTTGAAACTGAAATCTCCCATGCCGTTTCCACCATAGGCAGCAATGGGCTTCCCCATAGAACTTGCCAACCTGAATTCCTACAGGCTAGATTGAGAGGCACATTCTGCTGCTTCCTCCCTTAGAGTTAAGCTTGCTTCTGAAAGCTCAACCTCTGGGGAGTCTGTTTGGCAGAGATATAGAACACACTTTTCCAAGCCTGTTGGAAGGCCTTTGCAGTGTCATTTCGCGTCTAATTTCCCAAACCAAACTGCTTGCAGCTCTAACTCCCTTCTAACTACCAATTCTTCGGTTCAGTGAGATATGCTAGATTCCAAACGGAGAAGCTTCTCTGACGCTTTTTCACAGAGATTTTGAAACTGAAATCTCCCATGCCGTTTCCACCATAGGCAGCAATGGGCTTCCCCATAGAACTTGCCAACCTGAATTCCTACAGGCTAGATGTGAGAGGCACATTCTGCTGCTTCCTCCCTTAGAGTTAAACTAGCTTCTGAAAGCTCCACCTCCGGGGAGTCTGTTTGGCAGAGATATAGAACACACTTTTCCAAGCCTGTTTGAAGGCATTTGCAGTTTCATTTCGCGTCTAATTTCCCAAACCAAACTGCTTGCAGCTCTAACTCCCTTCTAACTACCACTTCTTTGGTTCAGTGAGATATGCTGGATTCTAAACGGAGAAGCTTCTCTGACGCTTTTTCACAGAGATTTTGAAACTGAAATCTCCCATGCCGTTTCCACCATAGGCAGCAATGGGCTTCCCCA